>NC_083284.1:72859727-73176615 GCF_963506605.1 Zootoca vivipara
AACTCCCATCATCCCAAGCTAGCAGGAGGACCAGTGGTCAGGGATTATGGGAACTGTAGTCCAAAAACAGCTGGGAAACCCTGCTCTGGAAGATCAGCTGTTCTGTACCTCTTAGACATCTAAGACTAGAACCTGGTAAGACCCATAAAAGTTAATTGCCCAGTTTGAACAATTCTATTGGCTTAGTAAGCAGTTATGAAAAGAGTTGCCCAGTAAATCTTGGAGCAACGTAGTATTCTAAATCCCTGTTTGAATTGGCTCTGAATCCTGACTTGTTCAAAGGCTGACAACCATCACAGGGTGGGTTACAACATAAAAATATGAAACACAAAACTTAGAGTGCTGAATAGGCACTAGGTCTAATGAAGTTAATATAGAGATTCAGCTGTGTCCTCTGTGACTTGAGAGTTAAGAATGAGGGAAAGGAGAGAAGCCCTTCTGAATTCAAGAGCAGGAGCTGGGCTCTGAACTGTAGAAACAATTTAACACCAGTATGAAGCCTGGCTTAGTACATTCTGATTTTGCTTCCTTATTCAACAACTTTTATTTCTTTCCATGTCCACTGAAGGGTAAAAGCCCAAAGGGGTAGGGACCAGTGTAATCATTTAAACTTTAGCAGATGAATTAATTGGAATGCTTCTGATTTATTTATTTTTATTCCATAGAACCACTGAAAAGGGGCTATGAATGGTGAATCTAGAGCCGAGGTGGTAACCTCACCACCTCCAGCAGCCCCTCATAAAGAGAGGTATTTTGATAGAGTTGATGAAAATAACCCAGAGTACTTGCGAGAGCGGAACATGGCTCCTGACCTTCGCCAGGATTTCAATATGATGGAACAGAAGAAGAGAGTCTCCATGATCCTTCAAAGCCCAGTAAGGATAAATACTTAGACATGACTTTAAAAGAGAGCTAACAAAAAGAAATCAACAGGTTTTTTTTAGCATTTCCTCAAAAAGGCAGCATTAAGTTGTGTGGCAGAATTCAAAGCGTCTTAAGGCACATTGTGTATGTTTGTGGCACACAGGAGCTCATTTGTTTTTTGCAGTGGCAAGTACTTTTGTTGCCTTGGAGTCCTCCAAATCCCAGGTTTCAATCAAGTTCAGGCTGATGTATTGCAGTGGACGATGAAATATTCTTGGGAAAGGCTTCCTGTTCGTGAAAGCGTCTAGCCTTTTGCATTTTACAGTTCTGTTGTATTTTTTAATTATGCTGTGTAATGCCCAGGCAACTGAGAAATCTAGTGAATGACATAAATAAATCCCAGCTATGGCCTCATTCCAGCAAGCATCCATGTTTTCTGAGTATATTGCTGCTGAAACCAAAATGGGGGTTGGGGGGCGGGGGCGGGGAGTGAAACCATTTAGCTCTGGTGTCATTAAGGTATCAGGAATTTCAGCAACTCTAGGCTGCTTTATACAAAATTATTTTCCTGTACAATATAATTTCCTTGTAGAAAATGACAAGTTACACAGCACCCTGTGACAAAAGCATCTGGTGATATGGAAGAAAGCCACAAGTTCTTGTAGCACAAATATATAGCCAAATTGAAATGTAAACTTTACTTCTTAATGCTGTATCTGTGATGTTTGTTATACACAAGTTTGGTCTCTGTAGTAAAATTGCTCTGTGTGAAGCAGTCCTCGGTTGTGTTGAGCTGCCAACTTGCAGTAAGAGTATTTCTCGGTTGAATAAGTTGGTTAAAGCTTTTTGATGAAATGTATTGTTTATTTTTGAAATATTTCTTGCCATCCTTCAATATAAATATTCTCAGGGCTGCTTAAGCAATAATAATAAAATGCAACAAGAAACTAACAAAATATCAAAATTTGGATAAAAACTGGCAACAATAAAAAGAATCATGGTTAACTGTTAAAAAACTTCAGAGAATAAAAAGTCTTTGCTTAGCACTTTAAAATATAGTGGAATAAACACAAGGCGAGCCTCTCTGGAGGAACAATTCCCTAAACCAGGGGTTGTCAATCTGGTCCCTACCGCCCACTAGTGGGTGTTTCAGGATTCTAGGTGGGCGGTAGGGGGTTTTGTAGCACAAGCTGTATCCTCCTGTTGAGCACTGGGGGGTGGTAAGGAAATGTCACCATCAAGAAAGATGCATTAGTGGGCAGTAGGTATAAAAAGTTTGACTACCCCTGCCCTAATCAAAGGAGGCCCCCTCCCAGACATCACACACCTCACTTCTGACCATGAGAGCACCCGATCCCAGAATGCAGTCAAGCTGCTATGAAGCTACTGGGTTTAAATAACAGTAGTATATGGGGCACAATGTTGCTAAGAACTTGTGTGTCTGTCTCTTCTGCCTCAAGTCTCTTATTCAGACAGTGCACCAAAAAAGCAGGAGCAGGCTCAATAATTATTCCTATTGAGACGCTTCTGTCTGTGAGAAGCATTAACGACAGATGTGGAAGGGAGGAATTAAGAGAATCCAATTTGCTTGAGGTTCTGCAGTATAACATGGTATTCTGTTGTTAGGCATTTTGTGAAGAATTGGAATCGATGATCCAGGAACAATTTAAGAAAGGAAAGAACCCAACAGGTCTACTGGCTTTACAGCAGATTGCAGATTTCATGACGACAAACGTTCCAAATGTCTACCCAGCAGCACCTCACGGTGGAATGACTGCCCTTAACATGAGTGAGTTCCATCAGATATTTTGGGAGTGGATAGGGATTGCAGCTGGTGAGTTCAAAACTAAGAGTGGACTAATCCAAACTTGAATAGCAGCAGAGCAGTTTTGAAACAACTCTTTTAGTGAGAACTGTCTCTTAGTTTTGTTTCAAGGGTTTATTGTATTAAGATTAGGGAATTATGAGATGTTGTAATAAGTGCTGGAATGGTTTTGTTATGCTTCAGTGAAAGAATAGATGTAGAGTTCAGTTTTAAGAGAAAAGTTCCTCATTAAATGGGTGTGGTGCCTTGCATCAGCTGAAAGGATTCAGATTTCATATTGTGAATTGACTTGACTATGGTGTTAGCCTCCTGTTGGAATGAGAGTATGGCCACACCATTTAGACCATTATTAAGAGATGTAAACCATATTGGGCATGTCTTTCCTTTTCTCCAGGTCTTGGGATGGTGACCCCTGTGAATGATCTCAGGGGTTCAGATTCAATTGCTTATGACAAGGGTGAGAAACTGTTGAGATGCAAGTTGGCAGCCTTCTACAGACTAGCTGACCTCTTTGGGTGGTCACAGCTTATTTACAATCACATAACAGTGAGTATTAAATCATCTATATCTATATTTCTCTTTTTTATTTGTTATTTAGAGTAGAGTAGGAATAACCAACTTTGGAGGAGTCCAGTCATTTGAAACAACTTAATTTATTTCATACAACGCTTGATTGTAAAATACCTCATAGTGGTTTACAAAACTTTATCTGGCCCCTAGTGGGCCTTATCAATTTTGGATCTGGGTGTAATAGGAAATTGTCTTCATTTCATTTGCGGAAGATAGGGAAATGGGTTTCTGCATGCAGTTCATATAACTTCGTGTGTTGCTGTATATTTATGTTCTGGGAGGCAAAAGATCATTGCTTCTTGGGATCTTTCAGAGACCTTATTTTGCTGTTTAAAAAACTTATTTTAATTTTGACCTTTATTAACTATTTTATTGTATGTTGAATATTTTTTTATAATCTGTTTAGAAGTTTTATTTACAGTTAAGGGATATACAAATTATGTTAAAGAAAATTACTTAGTTGGTGAATGTTTTAGCTCCTGGTTATAAATACTCATTACTGTACCAGCAATGATTTTACTGCTAGTTGACACCAATTTTATTATAAATCATGGGTGACTGTGAAGGGATTGAATTGTTTTAGGTCCTGGAGTTGTGCCCATAGAATAACCCTAACACCACTTCCCAAAATTGAGAAGTTGTCTGTTCATGGTTAAGTGAACAGATGAAATGGTAAAGATGCTAATACTGAAATTCACACCGCAGTTTGGAAATATTGGTTGCCTGCTGATATGTCCCAACTAATTTAATAAAAATGAGATTTGAAAAGTCTTCATACTGAAATAAGATTTTGGAAAAATTTACCCTTGTTTCCTTAGATAGAAATGAAATTTAATAAACAGTACGAGTATTTATCTTACTATAAGCAATTGTTTATGCTCCATTGACAAAGTAGTGGGACATCTACTGTATCTCTTTTAAAATCTAGTATAACTGTTGGAACTTCACATCTTAAGTGAAACCATTTGGCCTGTGTGCTCCAGATGTCTATACTGTGAGTAATTTATTGGCACCCATGTCATTAATGCTTGAGAAGAATGAATAGCATCACAATGAGCTTACTCATGTGCCAAATAAGCATTAAGCTACAGCTGTAGTAAGAATTGAAGTCACTCTTGTCTTTTATTATAAAGCTTAATTGTGAAGAGGTTTCCAGACTTCTGATTTTCTCTCATGTGGTTTTTCTTAACAGTTGAAGCCCTCAGAACAGTGATGGAGGAAGTGAAAATTGGTGAAAATAGCTTATCCTCCCTGTTCTGTGAGAAGCAAATTTTGCTAGGTTGCCAGTCCTTCTGCAAATAGCAGTCCTTACACAAAGGCTGCTCATGATCAAACCATTGTTTTCCCAAATCTGCTGTCTGAATACCAAACATATTAGGGTGTGCATGTTTTCAAAAACAGATTTGTCTTACTCACATTTTTGTGAGCATACCTTAGATGTGATTTGTGAAGCAATTCATGGAGAAAGTCTTTGGCACTTTCCCCTTCTTGGGCCTGTCTGCTGAAGCCAACAACAGAGAGAGAGGCAGTGTCCCAACTAGAAAGAAACAAGGCTTTGAGAGGGGGCCGCAGTTCAGTTTTGTCTTTCCCACCTTTGACTTCTCCTGGTTGGGCAGACAGAGCACAGACTACAACAGGCACCCCCAAACTTCGGCCCTCCAGATGTTTTGGACTACAATCCCCATCATCCCTGACCACTGGTCCTGTTAGCTAGGGATCATGGGAGTTGTAGGCAAAAACATCTGGAGGGCCGCAATTTGGGGATGCCTGGACTACAATAAGCCTGCAGTCCTTTACCCATATGCTTGATGCTGTTTGTTCATGGCTTATCTTCTGGGCCAAGTAAGTGACAGACCCACACCCTGCCCTGATCTCAACTAAGAGTAAAATGTAAGAGGGGTGTAACACTTCAAAGGTGAAGGCCTCAAGGGTTACCTCACAGAAGGTAACTTCAGAGGATCTGTCACATTCTCCAGTGTCTTTCCTCCCAGGCTATTTCATACTTGTATGAAATCACTCCTGTCCATTACCTGGAGGTGAAAGTCTACCACCCTAGTGGACACTTAGTTTCCAGGGATATTCCAGGGAATAGATGTTTGTTCAGGGGTATTCCAGGGGGTAGATGTGTATGTTAGAAATGTTCATTTAGTTAGAAGTACTCTTTATTTAAGGCTAGCTAAAAGCCATCCGCTTTGATGGGGGAAGAATGAGCTGGTCCTTTAATTCCAATTCACAGCCATATTCACCCCCCACATGTTCATTAAGTCTGTTGCTGCAGGTGAAGGAAGAAGCTGGGTTGGGCAAGTTTTTTGAAACCTGGCCATTACCCCAATTCCTGCAAACTGGAAGTGGTCTGCTGAAAAGGCTGTGTGAAATCTCTTAACCAGCCACTTGGCATTGAGGTAGAGAAGAAGATGGAAACTGGGTCAGCAGCCTTCATGAATGAAGTTAGAGTTCTCTTGTGTGCAAAGGGTATTTTCTTGCTGTTCACACCAGTTTGGCTGATTAGATTTGAGACTGCAGGATAAATGTAAATAGTGGCTGCTTTGGGAATGTTCATAGGTTCAAAATTAAGTGACATGTCTGTTCTGGACCCTTCTGGAGTCCCTTCACTTCTCACTAGAACTTCGTAGCAATTATGAATTGAGCGAAGAGCAGTTCACGTGGATCTCACTGCCTTTCATTCTCAGAGCTGGTCATTCAGAGCTGGTAATTGTCATCGTGCTATAGGCATTATGGCCCAGAGACAACAACTTCCATTAGCCAGACCAGTGTGACCAATGGTTAGAGATGGTGGGAACTGTAATCTAACATCTGGAGGGCACCAGGTTGGGAAAGTCTGGTCTAAACTCTCAGTAATGTTTGTAGTCTGAGTGTGAAAGCATTGACTGTTCCAACATGTATCATGAAAACAAAGTATCTGTATTCTTTCATGTACTTACGTTCCAAGTTCTCAAGTCCAGGAGGTGGGAAGACAGTCTGTTCTAGATGGGGTCACATACCCCTGGAAGAAATAGGTTTGTCGCTTGAAGATACTCCTGGATCCAACGTTGTCACTTGAGGCCCTGGTGGCCTCAGTGGCTAGGAGTGGCTATTTCCAGGTATGGCTGGTTCACCAGCTGCTGCCCTTTTTGGACAGAGATGTCTTGGTCATAGTACTCCGTGCTACATCCAGATTGGATTACAGTCATACCTCGGTTTGCGACCGCTTCGGTTTGCAACCACCGCGGACCCAGAAGTGTTTATGTCCGGGTTCCGCGGTGCTCAGATGCGCAGAAGCACGCATCGTGGAGCGACCGGCTCCACGGAACGGATTGCGGTTGCAAACCGAGGTATGACTGTATTGCAATGCACTCTACATAGGGCAGCCCTTGAACGCTATTCTGAAACCTCAACTGGTCCAAAATGCAGCAACCAGATTACTGGCCGAGGTTTCTTGTGGAACTCTTACAATTCCTGTTCTAAAACAGTTGCATTAAGTGCTAGTTCTTTTCTGGGCCTAATTTCAGGCCCTCCCATTCATGTTTAAAGCCCTAAATGACTAAGGCTCCATATATCTGGAAGACAACCTCCTTCCTTACAGACGCTCCCAGGTGTTAAGATCAGCAAAGGGGCCCTCTTGCGGTTCTGCCTTTCTCAGAAGTTCACTTGAGGGAGGGGGCCCAGGAGAGATCATTCTCTGTGGCAGACCCTAAGTTGTTGAAGCCCCTCTGCACAGCGGTGCATCTGGCTTCTTTATACGGTTTTTATGGTGTATAATGCTGTATAAATGCTGAAGACACATATCTTTACCCTAGCTTTTTCACACCTAAGATACGTGTTGTCAGGGCCCAACCTATTCCCCCCACTGTAATCTGTTTTGACTGTTCTAATTGTAACAAGCCCCAAGAGCTGTTGGTGAAGGGCAGGTAATACACTTTAAAATACTCCTACTACATGTAATAATGACTTATTCTAGTGCATCTGAATTAAATGCATTTTGCAATTTCTAGATTTTGTCTTTTTTTTTGTAAGTCAGTTATTTAAAGTGATGTTTCCTTGTCTCTACATGCTCAGTTTTCATTCTTTTTTCTTTGTCTTTTTTGTAGGTCAGAGTAAATTCAGAGCAGGAACACTTTCTCATTGTGCCTTTTGGACTTCTCTATAGTGAAGTTGCTGCATCCAGTCTGGTAAGTGAAAGACTCTTTTGTTCAAACAAATCAGAATCCTGAACATCGGATCACAATACAGCTCCATTTAGATGTGACAGAGCACAATTAAAGGCAATGGAACAAGGCCAGTTGCTATCAGTATAATTTGGTCCCAACTGACCTTGGATTGGGACTGTAGTATTTAATCCATGTCTTGTGTGCAAGGGTATTCTGCCCTTTCTACTTTTAAACTTTTAATCTTATAATCGTCCGTCTTGTTTGGGCATCCATTTGGAGAAATGGACTGCTTATATTAATACATATGTTTAAATCAAGATTGATGGGATAATTTTTATTAATATGAGCTGACTTGACAATGTTTCCTTTTTCCTGTATCTGCAAAATAATAATAATAGAAGTTGAATTCGTAACAAGTTCTTCCCTATAGTCAGTTTGCAAGCTATTTCTTTGTGGTATTTATGTAGTCATATCAGTGAGTTGTGCGCCTGTGCAAAGAAGCATCTAAAACGTCTAGCACTTTAGGAAATAGGAGCTAGCACTTGTCCCTTCCTTTGAGTGGGCAGACCTCATGTGATAAGAGCAAGGAAGAACTTTACTACCCTGTAGTCTTCTTTGACCACTGCCTGAACAGCATCTCACCACCTGTGTTTTTGGGAGCTTTCTCAAAATTAGTTAAGTAGGGAGTTAGGATCACCTACTTGTAAATTATACTCATTCCTTTTTCTTGCTTGCTGAACACTTGAGATCCAGATGCTGCATCCTTTCCTACGTAGATCAGGGTCCACCCCATCACAGGAATGGGGAAGTGTAAGAACCTGGTTTCTAAAGTTCTGGAAGTTTTCAAGATGTTAGTTTGCTCAGACCAGAACCTGTATGTTGGACAGCAAATAAGACCACTCAAAGAGTGCTGGTTTTACTGGCAAATTATTTGTGCTGCATTCACACAGCAGTTCATTACTGGCATTTCCCTAAAAGTTAATATGCACATTATATTCAGGCTTTCACATTTCTAAATATATTCTAGTGGAATATAGCACAGGTTCAGCATTCATTTTGGTGTTACTTGCTTCCAGAGCACAATCACTTTGCAAGTCTGGAATTTCTGTATAGGACTGTGCATTGACTGAGGCCCTGCAGGATGCTCTGCAAGGGGCTTTCATGTAGGAAAGCAGGTTGCAAAGTCTTGCGCCCCCCATTGGCCCTCCCCTCAACAGGAGAGGATCTGCAACTGGTTTTCCCTTAAGGTAGGCCAGTTGTGGAGCCTCATCCCCCCCCCCAAAGTATTGCCCGCTCCCCATAACAGCTGTGATCCTGCAAGATATAGGGGTGAGGTTCCACTAGTGGCTTTCCTCAGCTACCCATCCCAGGATCAACTGCAATCCTGCAGGTTCTGGGTGATGCACCAGAAGCTGTTTCCTTAAAAGATAGCTGCTTGTGAGGCATCGGCACACACAACTGCTCAACAGTTGGGTTGAATAGGGGTGTGTGGGTGTGATGCTGCGCAAAGAGCTTTCCCTTTTGATCACACATACCCCAGCATTGATACCACTGCTCATCAGCTGTTGAGCAGAGGTGAAATCCTGATTATTTTTACCTACCTTTCACACTGCATTACCTACTGGCTTGAATGGAATTTAGTGCAACATGGTGGTATGCAGGCTGTATTTATCTTCCTCCTATAGATCTTTTTCTCTGTACGTGCACTGTAGAAGCTTCAGCAAAGCAGTTAAGCTCTTCAACACAAAACAGCTGTTCTTAGCAGAGTTCTTTTACTTGGCACACACATTCCCTATGCAGGTTACACAAAGGCGTTTCTCTCTCTGGTCCCAGAGAGGGTTCTGTACTTCAAAGTCCCTTTGAACCAAAGTCCATTACCAAGTTCTAAGTTCAGTTGTTCGGAGACCTGAACAACTTGACTGAATTCTCTGAGTTCTGAAGTCTGGCAATTCTCCAACTTCTTCTCAGATGATCTCTTCAAAAAGTCTTCACACGAATACACAGTTCCAGCAGATAGCCTTCAATTCCTGCAATCTCTTACCACGACTCTCACTGTTGGACCCTCACTGTATACAGTAACCTGAGCCTTTTTATACACGAATTTACTTGCCAAATCTGTCCAGTAACGTACATGAGAAAGGCACCAGATTCAGCCAGGTGCATTGTGAGGCATGAGTCAGCATCACCAACGCATATGAATTTAACTCAATAAACATTTTCCTTAACATACAGGTACTGCAGTGGGAGAAGAACATTAGGAAGTCAGGACGGAAGCACTAACGCAATACCCCCCCCCCCATGCGTGAATGCAGCATAAGACATGTTTTTTTAACTTTTCTATTTTTTAAAAAAAACAACTTTCCAATAGTGTTAATATAAAAATGGTAAGAACTCCCAAGAAGTTGCAAAATCCTTCTAATGTTGAATTGCACAAATGTTTGAGGTGTTATGAATAAAAATGGCATTTTATTCCTGCTTTCAACATGATTTCTGTTCTTTTCATCATCAAATAAAAGAATATGTGAAAACCTATAAAGATGCAAATAATTCTGTGAAAAGCATATTATCTGTCTGTAAAGTCTCCAGTTGGCTGTAGTCATTCCATGGATGTTGAGCCTATTAAAAAGAAAACTCCAATCTTAAACTTTTCTACAAGCTCAGCACAGCCACTCAGATATATTGGGAGAATGTGGTGATTTTTCATTATCTGGCCCCAAATATTTTGACGATTAAAATTAGGTGTTCATTTTCCTCCCCCACATTCCACCACAATAAAGAACTATGCTTGCAGTGCAAACTATTTCTAATGTATTTGTGTAAACACCTTCAAAGAGTAGCATAAAATAAACCCCTATAAAATCCTTTTCAGTGGGAGTGAGGGGCACTCCCCCTGCTGTTTTCCCCATAAGAAGAGAAACTGCCAGCAGCACCTCCCTGCTGCTTTCATCCCTGGTGAAAGCCCAATGCAAAGGGAAAGACGCCACTCCCCCCCCCCCCATGGGGGTACTTGCCAGAGGGGGTAGGGTGCTCTGGTGAGCGACTGATCAACTGGTTTGTCCCTGTCCTTATTTAATGTGACTACTGCTTTTGTATCCATCTTGCATTTGTCTTCATTGAGGTGGATTTGAAATTACTGAGCCTGTTTTCTCCTGCGATAGGACAGTAGGCTCATTTCTGGAATTAATACTATTTTATGTTACCAGGTTAAAATAAATATTCAAGGTGATGTTGTTGATCGTGGAAGCACTAATTTGGGAGTTAATCAGGCTGGCTTCACATTGCACTCGGCTATTTATGCAGCTCGACCTGACATTAACTGCATTGTTCATATTCACACACCGGCGGGAGCAGCGGTAAGAAGTTCTTTCTTCCTCTAGTTATGTAGTGGTGGGGAAATTTCATGTAAAGTACTACACTGCACCAGTCCAGGAGGAGAAAGAACATGTGTGGTACTTGCTTCCCAATCCAAAAAAGTTAGGGGCATTGCATGCCCTGTAACCAAAAGGACTCGCTGTTGAGGGGTAGAAATTACAAAGCTTTTTAAAGTAGAAAAAAAGAAACCTTAAATGTATCTCAGAGAAATAAATTTTCATACTTAAAATTATTTGCATTTACTCTGTAGATAAACTTGAAAGCACTGTGCAGGAAGGACAAAACTGCATCACCCAGCACAGGGCACTGTGTCTTCTTGGTCAGTCTTGGGTGGGAAGGTTTCTGTGGCTTCTGTTGCACATTAGCTGAAAGAACGGATTATCCTAAACTTCAACACAACAGCCTTCTGGGAAAAATTGACACATTTGCTTCATCCGATTAGGGCCTTTTTTGAGGAGAGAAATGGAGAATCCGTACTAACTGCAATATTTCTGTCATTTTTAAGGGCAGGAGGGCAGGTATGCTGCTCTGTATCTTACCAACTTTCTGTAGGTTGGTAAATGGAGTTGTCTGCTTACATATAATGAAGTGGAACAGATTTTCTCCGTGTGTTCTGTCTTCCACAGATATGTTTTATTCCATTAGGACAAGGGTGAGGAACCACTTTGGGGCAGAGGGCCAGATCCAGAAGTGGCCAGCCCTTTGCAGGCCTCATTGGCAGGTGTATGTGGCTGCACAGCTAACATAGCAGGTGCACATGTAAGGTGTGGAACCTGATCCCTACCCAGATCAGCATGGCTTGAATTTGGTGCCCCTTACTTGTAATAGGCAAAGTTTTGACCTTATTTAACTTGAGGAACTGGCTCCCCTCTGTTTATTTCATACTTCCCCTCTCTGGGGACCCAGGTGGCGCTGTGGTTAAACGACTGAGCCTAGGGCTTGCTGATCAGAAGGTCGGCGGTTCGAATCCCTGCGACGGGGTGAGCTCCCGTTGCTTGGTCCCAGCTCCTGCTAACCTAGCAGTTCGAAAGCACGTCAAAATGCAAGTAGATAAATAGGAACCGCTACAGCGGGAAGGTAAACGGCGTTTCCATGTGCTGCTCTGGTTTGCCAGAAGCGGCTTTGTCATGCTGGCCACATGACCTGGAAGCTATACGCCGGCTCCCTCGGCCAATAATGCGAGATGAGCGTGCAACCCCAGAGTCGGTCACGACTGGACCTAATGGTCAGGGGTCCCTTTACCTTTACTTGTAATAGGCAAAGTTTTGACCTTATTTAACCTGAGAAACTGGCTCCCCTCTGTTTATTTCCTACTTCCCCTCTCTGTTTCATTGTGCATGGGCCTGCAAAGTTTGCAGTATTTCTATTTCATCCCACTGGAGGTTCTTCAGTTTTGTATTTTGCCTCCTTAGGTCAGGTTTTGTTCATTTTTAGAGTTTGTCTAAGGCAGGCATGGAGAACTTTGACCCTCCAAATCTGGAGGGCCAAAGACTCCCCAAACCTGGTTTAGGGGTTGATGAGAGGAGTGCCTCTTCTGGCAGTGAAATTTGGAGACTGCCTTCCTAGCCCTGAAGGAGGGGCCTTTCTCCATACTGTCATCCTTCTGCCAAGATTTTCTTTCTCTTCATAAATGTCTGTTTATGAAGCCTGTTGTCATATTCTTAGGTGTCAGCAATGAAAAGTGGTCTCTTGCCAATCTCTCCAGAGGCACTGTCCCTTGGGGAAGTAACCTATCATGATTACCATGGGATTCTTGTAGATGAGGAGGAGAAAGTGTTGATTCAGAAGAATCTGGGCCCCAAAAGCAAGGTCAGTGTCCAAACATCTAAGGTACAAAAGGCAAGCAGAAAGTCTATTTTGTTTTTCTTCTTTCTTGTGCAACACTTTCTTTCTTTATCTCCTCTCCAAGGTTCTCATACTCAGAAATCATGGTTTGGTAACAGCTGGAGAAAGCATGGAAGAGGCTTTCTACTATATTCATAATTTGGTTGTTGCTTGTGAGATCCAAGTAAGCATGCTAGATTTTTTTAAAAAATTGTTTGAATCTCATTATTATTTATTTATCTTCATCAGGTTTTTTTTTAAAAAAAACTCAGGCTGGTAATGCGAATAGCAGACAGTGTAATGAAAATATTTATTTGCTGAAACTACTGTATATGGCAGGTTTTTATTTTAGCACAGTAAATGAATGGTAATGTTGAATTAAATTTATTGGATTAGTAGTTTTATCTTTAAAGCCCAGCCAGATGTGGCATATAAATAAAAAAATATTACAATGGTGCCTCGCTAGACGAATTTAATTCATTCCACGGGTCTTTTCTTATAACGAAAAATTCGTCTAGCAAATCCCATAGGAATGCATTGAATTTTTTTTATTATTTTTTTGCCCATAGGAACGCATTAATTGAATTTCAATGCATTCCTATGGGAAACAGTGATTCGCTAGATGAATTTTTCATAAAACAAATTTGTCTAGAGAGGCAACCTCCGCTAGAAAAATCCTTTCGTTAAGCGGAAATTTTGTTAAGCAGGGCATTCGTTAAGCGAGGCACCACTGTATTGCTATTATTAAATGGCACTTTGATTAGAGACATTGTAATGAAACATTTAGCATAATTATTGATTAGACATTGAAATATGTTTGATTTACTCATTATCACAGAAACTTTATCTGTTTTGATTATTTTAAGGTACGTACTCTGGCCAGTGCAGGGGGTGCAGACAACTTAGTGCTCTTGGACCCTGGAAAATACAAGGCTAAGTCACGTGGTCATGAGCCTCTAGCAGGGGAGGGGACAGCATCTTACCCAAAATGGCAGACTGGAGAGCAGGAATTTGAAGCTCTTATGCGAATGCTTGATAATTTGGTAAGAGAAAATCTACTATTCAACTGATTTTTTTAACATCAGAAAGATCTTGTAACATATGCTAATGGTCTCAAGGGTTTTGTTTCTGTTTAGACAATGTACATAATTAAAGGACAAATAAGTCTAGGGAGAAAAGCACTTTCTGAGAATGCCAGCAGTAGGTTGTGGAGCTCCATTTCCAATGGCAGCTGCCAAGAGGCTAGTCCTTAACTGTACCCTGATCTCCTTTATAGCAAGAACAAAACAAAATTGTTGTAGACTTGCAGTAATTCAGCATTATTATTATTTATGGGATTTTAAAATGTCTAACACACCCTTCAAACAATATTCCAAGGTGATTTTTTTAAAAAAAGAATAGAAACAAAGCAATATAATTCTAAAAGAGAAAAAATAAACCAGATTAAATTAAAACAACTAAAAAGCTTAGACAAATAAGGTTTTCTCCTGTTTCTGAAATGGCATTAGCATACACACCAGGTGAACTTCCCTAGTGGGAGGAATCGGTAATGCACACTGGTGATGGTATGTAAGTAAATAATAATTAAAGTGTCACCACCAAATAGGCCCTTTTCCATGGTAACCACCTACTGCACCTCAGGTGACAGGAGCATCTGGAGAAGAGTTTCTACTGAAGGTGGGCAGACACAATTGGAGACAGGCAGACCTTCAAATTCTCATTCTGTGTTCCTTAATGGAGTCTGATAGTCCCAGCCTCCTCCTGATCCTTTTTTTTCCAATTGGCATTGCCTAGTTTACAAGTGGTCACTTGGATGCCTTGTGTTTTTACATCATAGAAGAGAAGAACTGAGACTTGGACATATGTTCTAGTTCATATTTATTCCTCTTAAGTGCAAACTGCACTTGTTCCATGCAAAGGAGCTTTGGACTGACATAATACTTGATGGGCATGCCAATATAATTAAAGTGCTTCAAAGCACGTTTTGTAATTGGATGTATTTGTGTGAACTCAAATCACCAAAATGGCAAAGACATTCAAGGGCAGAACTTGGCATGCATGATATAAATGTTTCCATAATGGCTTTCCGTAAATTTGTTTAATGGGTAGGTTTTTGAGGCCATGTTGACAGTATTCTGCTATGGTGTTTCCTTAGGGTTACAGAACTGGCTATCCCTATCGATGCCCTGCTTTGAGAGAGAGATCTAAAAAATACAGTGACGTGGAGATCCCTGCTAGTGTCACGGGATATTCTTTTGCTAGCGATGGGGACTCGGGCACTTGTTCTCCTCTGCGGCATAGTTTTCAGAAACAGCAGCGAGAGAAGACAAGGTGGCTGAATTCTGGCCGAGGAAATGATGCTTCTGAAGAAGGGCAGAATGGCGGCAGCCCCAAGTCGAAGACTAAGGTGTGGACGAACATTACACACGATCACGTGAAACCCTTGCTGCAGTCTCTCTCGTCCGGTGTCTGCGTGCCAAGCTGTATTACCAACTGCTTGGTCTGTGCCTACCTTACTGTTCATAGTTAGATGATGTAGAGCAACTTTGTGTGGCAGGCACTGTGAGGCTTTGGGAATAAAATACAACACTCACTCCTCCCTCTTTCCTGACTGTCTAATCTGGCTTCACTTGAAACATTCATTTCTAATATGCTCTAGTCATGAAATTTAAACCTGCGTTCTCATTGCAATTTGAATGGAAGGGTTCAGAGAGCTGTGCATTTAAGACTGCTAAGCCAGCAACAAATGAACAAGCCAATGTCTTATTGGTTCTGTTTTATATATTCAAGTTACTTAAATGGTTTTTTTATCAGAGAAGTTTTGGTCGTACTTTCTGGAAAATATCCTAGTTAAAACTTAAAGTTTATTAGTATTTTTAGTTTTTGTCTAAATTATGAACACTCCTCAACACAGAAATTAGCTGTATCCAGGGTGCCTTCTCATAGTTTGTGGTATTTGTTTTAGGTACTTGGCCAGTTACACCACATTTTAGTTACATCCGTGGGCCTGATTTGGATCGTATTGAAGTGCCTTTTACCTGATCTGTGGCTTACCAAAAATGACTATAGAGTTTTAACAGGCTTTATTTCCTCTTAAGCACTTTTGCTTCCTAATAAATTGACCTCTTTTGCTGCTCCACCCACTATGCTTCTGTCTGTCCTAAAGCCTCCCAGTGTTGACAGCCTTCTGCATGAATTGTTGCATGTAAGTAGATGGCCATGATTTGAAAATCTTTCCTCTAGTACCAGCTGGGTGTGGCATGACTAAAGTGCAGCTCAGGCATCCACCAGGCACTGTTCGGGAAACTTCGTTTAACATTGCTGTTTACAAAGTTAAAATATGCACTTCGGTCTTGACTAAAGGTTTTCAAATGCTATCGTGTGGATAGCTGTTTGGAAATGCTTATTGTGATAGTGTATACTATTCTATTATAAAATCCAGATTTTGTGCATGATGCCGGCTTTAAAGTGGCTGATTGATACATAAACTGACAATGTAGGAACTTGAGACAAGAACACAGAGTCCTTCATAGCCATTCTAGTGATAGTACATATCAGTGTCAAGCATGAAAAATCATATTGTTCGAAAGTTGTTAACTTTCTCCTGTTCTCCTTTGAATTTGCTTTCAGTGGAAAACCCCCTAAATCTTGGTTGCTTTTTTCTCCCTTTCAGAATGATTAATGGGGAATGTAGTTGCTCTTAGTCAAGGTAGTGTCATCTAAAAATCCACGGAGAAAATGGAATCCAAAGGAGAGATTCTTTGTGTGGTGACTCCCTCCCCTTTTGCTATACTATATCTAGTACTGTCAAAACCCTTCTTTTATTCTAGAAAGAGTTAGTGCCCTATGTTGTAAAAATATTGATGAGAGTTTGTGTTTTTTGAACACGTAATGAAGTGAATATCTGAAATAAGAATCACTTGAAACCATAAACTTGTTTTAATATTTTGCTAGAACAATGTAATCTTATTCAGTTTGTGTATTTGATTTTTAATGCTCTTAAATATTTTTAAAGTATCAGTTATACTAAGGTTCTTAATACTGTTGTTAAATATCTTTAATAAAAACCCGGAGTTATTTTTATGTGAAAAGATAAGAATCAGTGAGTATCCATAGCTCCATGTTCATTCCATTTTTTTACTTCATACTTGCAAAACATTTTTTAAATTCTGTTGCTTTTTTTTAAAGAGTTCTATTTCTGGCTATCTTTCGTCTTAAAATTATTTGGGGGGGATAGCATCTTTAAACAGGTTTGTTTAAGTGTTCAGTACATTTTCTGTGCAATAATTGATGTGTAATTTAGGAGACTGAGCATTCAAAAGATTGATGTGGCACAAAGTCGCCTTCCAACATACTAAATGTACTGGCCATATGAAACAACCTTCTGTAAAGAAATCATGGAAGTGCTTTATGTATGGGTTTTTAATTTTTGTAATCTTTGAATCTGTAAGCTTTATACAAAATATTTTGACATCACCAAACTCCTTCCTTAGGCTGATCCATCTATTTGCCTGTGCAAAAACAATTCTGAAAACCACATTGAATATTGTTTTGAATCCAAACTTTGGTGATGCCCACTCTTTCCTCATACTACAGAATCGTTCACTCAACCTGGTTATTGACATCACACTGCTTTTCATATTCCTGTCATCTTGTGCTTTCTGTTGGCTTTGATGTGTTTAAATATCAGGGAAGTGAATCAATGATGTGGAAATTAAGACAGTTAAAGAAGTTTGGCATTGTCGATAGATTTATTTTTTAATGGCTCAGTCCTGTACTAAGCCTCCATCTGCACTATACATTTAAAGCAGTATCATGCCACTTTAAACAGCTATGGTTTCTCCCAAAGAATCCTGGGAACTAGAGTTTGACTGTTAAAGCACTCTGGAAATTGTTACAATCATTTTTCCCAGGGAACTCTGGAAACTGCAGCTCTGGAAGGGGAATAGGTGGCCTCTAACAACTCTCAGCACCCTTAGCTAACTACACTTCCCTCGATTCTTTGGAGGAAGCTGTAACTGTTGAAAGTAGTATGAGACAGCTTTAAATGTGTAGCACAGGTGGGGCCTGAGTATGGTTAGACTTACTTCCAGGAAAGTGCATAGAATTGCAGCCTTCTGTGGTTAATACAAATAGCAAAGTAACATTTTTAGCTAGTTCACATTTATTGGAGTATTGTTAAGTTAATATAGACAATCAGAAAAATCAACAAGATCTTTTGACGCATTTTTCAGGACCTTGACTCCTTTTCATATTTAGTTTTTTTAAAATATTTGCTCTGAATTACAAAAAAAATCAGCTTAACAGCTGTTTCAAAACTGAGAGATGGTTATGTCTTTACAAATACTGGAACGCAATCATTGATTCATTTCTCAGTTCTGTATATGCATGATTTACTGTGCTGTGAACTTGCTGCTATGAATGTTCTAGCCATTACAGCAATTTTGATTTTATGTAATTGTTCTTGATATTACAGTGGACTAAAGAGGATGGACATAGAACTGCCACCTCTGCTGTCCAAAATCTATTTGTTCCATTGAACACTAACCCAAAGGAAGTCCAGGAAATGAGGAACAAGGTTTGTACTGGCTATCTATCCGTAATCTCTGAATGTTTTTTTATAGTCCACATTGAAAGTACGCATATATCATAGTTGATATCTCAAGAGAATCAAAAATGAAGACAAAATGCCTTAAAAACATTTCTCCTATGTGGGATTTGACTTTTCAGTTTGTAATAAGTAACTTATAGGCCATATTTGCTAAACAGTCTCATATCCCTTTCCTCAAGTTGGCAAGAACTGTCAGAATAGCACAGCGGCTGTTGGTGTAAGCCAGCCTTTCTTAATCTGGTCCCCTACTGGTAGTTTGGATTGTTGACCATTAGCTAGGGCTGATGTTAGAGTCCAAAACCTCTGGAGGGCAGGGGCGTAGGAAGATAGGGGTGGTGGGGGCAGTCCGCCCCGAGCGACGCGATCCCAGGGGCGCCATCACGGCTGCCCACCCTGCCCCCAAAACGCGCCCCGCCCCAAAACGCATGTGAGGTGGCGTCATGCTTGTGGGTGGCGTGACACCCCTCACTGGCCCGCCCCTCGCCTCCGTCCAGGGAGAGAGCGCGCCATAGCAGGGAGAGCGTGCATTGGCTGAGCAAGCCCCTGCAGTGCCTAGCGAGGTTGTCGCCGGGCGGCTGCTGGGACCAGCTTGCTCCCTCGGCCGACGTGCGCTCTCCCTTCCTGCTGCCGCGCTCTCTCCTTGGGTGGAGTTGAGGGGTGGGCCAGTGAGGCGACGCTTGTGATGCCTCTCGACTCCGTCCAGGGAGAGCGCACACTGCAGCAGGAAGGGAGAGCGCGCCTCAGCTGAGGGAGCAAGCCGGGAGCAAAAACCTCGCTAGGCGCTGCAGGGGCTTGCTCACCCAACGCGCGCTCTCCTTGGACAGAGGTGAGGGACGGGCCAGCGAGGGACGTCACGATGCTGCGGAGCAGTGCCCCACCCCCGGGGGGTGCCTCTGCTTTGACGCCCCGGGTGCCAAAGCAGCTAGCAACACCCCTGCTGGAGGGTTCCAGGTTGGG
Source organism: Zootoca vivipara (assembly GCF_963506605.1). Taxonomy (NCBI): domain Eukaryota; kingdom Metazoa; phylum Chordata; class Lepidosauria; order Squamata; family Lacertidae; genus Zootoca; species Zootoca vivipara. The sequence continues at coordinate 72,878,899 of NC_083284.1, forward strand.
GAAGGCTGGCATATATTAAGTGTGCCAGATATGTTGTTTAGATAGCAATTGGTTTTTCAAACAACCCCACAGAGCATGCCCCCCTCCCTCCCTCCCACGCCCTATTCATGTCTTCATACTTCCCTTGGCTTTCCAAGTCAACCCTGATTACTTTTGAATGTGTATTTAAGAAGCTAACCATGTTGCCCTTCACACTGTCCCTAAAGTCATAATTTTGCATTTTAGAAAGGTAGGTAGATATTGTGTGTGCGCACTATTTCTGAGAATTGAGCTTTGGAAATTTAGATGCAATCTTATTATTGTGGGTGTAGCACTGAACGTACTTAACCCCTTGTATTGCTCGTAATATCCTCTTCCTTTTGCAAAACAAAAACAATGTATTCAAACTAAGCCTATGGAAAGAAAGAAACCTGCTGGTTTGCAGTCACAAAATTTGAGGTTTAGTGCAGGATCCTAGAGGCTGTTCAGTCAGTCTGACCACATGACCCAGAAAACTGTCTGCGGCAAACGCCGTCTCCCTCAGCCTGAAGCGAGATGAGTGCCACATCCTATAGTCAAATTTGACTGGACTTAACTGTCCAGGGGTCCTTTTTACCTTTTACCCCTGGAAGCTTCCAAGAGGCTGCTGCTTGTAGCCCCAAATGTGTAATAAAATATAAAAGAGTATCCTGCAGTGGTAATTGATGGAACTGATACCGTATATATCCAAACCAGCTTCACCAAGGTTCATATGCAGGAGCTCATATTGTGCACACAGGCAGGTGAGTTAAGTTCTCTCTCTGTTATTCATATGCAATTAATGTATTTTCCATTTACAGATCCGAGAGCAAAACCTTCAAGACATTAAAACGGCTGGCCCACAGTCGCAGGTTCTTTCTGGGTGTGTTGTGGACAGGAGCCTCGTGCAGGTGAGAACATAGCCTGCTTAAAATGCAAACTTAAGAGTTACTTTACAGTACCTTCCTGCTGTCACCTAATGTATCACTATGAAATTATTCTTTAATTGGCAGAAGTTAACTGTTTATAAGGTAAGTTTTAGAGGTAACATTTTGCTGTCTTTGCAACCATGTTTAGGGTCAGAAACTCAGTGGGAAGCATGTTATTAGCAAGTATCCTGCCTTTGGTGCTGGTTGCAGTGCATGAGAGACACCAAGGCTGCTTCTCTGTGGGCTAAAAACCCATTCTTGACTAGTCAGACTTTGTGTCACAGCTGTATTGAAAAAGCTGCTGAGTCCAAAGCCATTATTGCTACAGTCCATTTAATCGGCAATGAACTCTTTATTGCAAACTTTCTTTTTAAGGACATATTCATTTGAAGATAATGCCTTTATAGTTTTTAAATAGGTATAATGTATGCTTTTTCAGAGAAAGCATAGAACCGAATGACTTCACTCAGTAGATTTTAGAGATGCAAAAGGTAGCCCAATTATTTTATTGTACTTTTATGCAGTTTGACTAGTCATCATCATGGCAAGGAATTTTTCCAAGTTGGGGTTAGTGTATTGGTGCATGTTGCTTCATTGCCATTGCTTCTGTATCACAATTTACTGTTTTTCTGCACGATATTTATCCCATGTCATAATGCTTTTAAGCTGATGATCTAAAGCCCGAGCTTGGTTTGCTCTGTTCACTCAATTTACTGTTGCAGGATGCTCCCCTCTCAGACTGTACGGAAACAATTGAAGGTCTCGATCCCACAGAGCAGGCCTTTAATCCCGCTAAATCTGTCTCTGTTAGAAAGGTACTTACTGCCATGTCATAACTGCTCTAAGTTCTGTTGTTTACCTTTCACTTTTACCTCTTTCTTGCCCTGGGTTGTAGCTTATATTTCTTTTTAAATGTTAAAAAAAGGTTATATGGTTCCACAAATTATGCATGGGTTTGTTTGATACGTTAATTATTATTATTTTAAAGAAATAAGGTCAGTCTTATTCCATTTATGATCATGGATAGCATATGGAAAATTGTACAGTTCTCAGTGTAGTTTTGTTTATGCATGGTCTTTGTTAAGTAACCTGGTTACATCAGTGTAATACCCATAATATCCACAGGCTTAGCCAAAAATTAAAGCAGCACAAATATGTAAAGCATGATAGTAGCTGTTTTCATGTAAGGGGTATTGTATATGGATGGTTCTCAAATGGTACTGCCTCTGAAGATTGAGTCATTTGTTGGCTTCCTAAAGTCGTTTTACAGATTGTACTGGCCAAATTTCGCACGAGAACCCCATGTATCTGAAATTGTGAAAAATCATAAAATGTAACATGGCGGTAAGCTTTAAAGTACTGTAGTCTTGTTTCTGGCATGTACCCATATGGGACAATCTTCTACAAACACACCTATATTAGGTAGTCCCATTACAGTGAAAGGAACTACATCACATCAGACATTGACACATATATGAATCAGCCCTAAGTTGCTCTTCTCAAACTAATAGCATCACTTTGTGCTCTGTTGTGCTCTTCTCCTCTGCTACATGAATATGGAGAAAGAGAAATAATAGGCCTTACTGCTAAAAAATTCTCTCCACAGAGTTTACACTCATGTGCATATATACCTGCCAATCTGGGATAACATTTGTTGCATCATGAAGTGGACTGTATTGCATGAAGACTTATAATTTGTTCGTCCTTAAGGTGTCTGGTGCCACAAGAGTAGATCATACTAGAAATTGAAAAATAAAAGCCGTCAGTTTCATGCATTTGTTGTACTTTATTTGTCAGCTTTTCAAATATCTTCATGATTCCATTAGTTTGTATTTGTATAGAATATTATGAAGGGCAATTGATTTGTAAAGTATTAGTTAGCCTTGTACTTCCTCTTGCAGTGGAGTCATGGCCTATTTGCTTTTGGATAGCTTTGTGCTACAGCTTGATAGCAGTCTGCTAATTTAAGAAGTAGGCATAATTTTTTTGAGGACATCTTGAGCCATACACAAATTTCACAGAATTTCTAGAGGCCTTCCACGTGCTAGGAGAGTGTCAATTAGAGCATTCAGCAGAATGAAGTGGACCTCTATGTCAGCCACCAGCTACAAGATGGCTTGTTTCTTCTCCAGACACGGAAATGCCCTCAACAGCCTTCTCTGTGTGCTTTTCAAACTCTGCTCCTGTTCGGCATGCTAAAAACAGGCCCAATGGTTGCAACTGACAGCCTGGAGATTGAGAAGTTCCTCAGGTTTGGGCTGGCAGAGGAAGTCCCATGCACCATTTGGGTGGCCAAATATCCCTAGAATTTGCCAGTCCACTTGGGTGGCATTCCTGAGAGAGTGCGAGAAGAATCAGCAACCGAACACCACAGGACTTACACAGCTTCTCTCATACCTACAAGATGGACTCTGCATCTTCAGCCTAATACCCTCTGCATAATCCTCAGGGCTTTCAGAATGTTCCAGCAAACCTATAAGCTCTAGCATCCTCCATTTTTATAGAGAGCAACTCTCCTTAATCCACCTGTCCAGCAAAGATCTGGGATCTCAACAAAGTGCTTCTAGCACTCCAGAAACCACAATTTGAATCACTGAAGCGTTCCATATTGTGTCTCTGAAAGTGATATTTTGGCTCCGATTGTTATGACACAGGGTACTGAGCTCTGACATCCTTCAGCTGGCTAAACATCCCCATGTTTCACAAAGAAAAGTGTGGCAGGGTCCTATCAGAGAGATGTTGTTTGCAGATGACTCAGTCTTGACAGTGCACTCTGAGGGAAACACTTCTCGTCAACCATTTTGTCCGTTTGGTCTTGTCATCAGCCTGACAAAGACCAACATTTTTGCTCAGGAGGCCACAAGTACCCCACATGTCAGCATTGGTGACCAAACGCCTGAGGTGGTAGACAATTTTGTCTACCTGGGCTCCACCATAACCAGTAACCTTTCCATCAACACTGAGCTGGACAAACGTATTGGTAAGGCAGCTATGACAATGGCTTGCCTCTCCAAAAGGGTATGGAGAATGTGATGCCAGTGACCAATACCAAGATGAAGGTCTACCAGGCTTCCAGTGTTGAGCTTTATGGGCAACATACAGTGGGTCAGGAAGATTTGGACATCACATGGCAGGACAGAGTCTCAAACAAAGATGTGCTCTCCTAAGACCACATTCACAACCTGTTTGCACTTCTGTCTCAGACTGGCTTGGTCATGTCCACAGAATGGAAGATGGCAGGAATCCACATGAATGTGCTCTATTGGAATCTGACTTCAGGCACTAGACCTGTTGGTGGACCACCTCTGTGTTACAGAGTTGTCCGCAAATGTGACCTGAAGGCTGGCAACCTTAACCCCGCTGTGTGGGAATCCCTTGCAGGCAATGTCAGTGTCCAGAGGCAGACAGGTAGTATATCCACAGCAGCAACCGCAGAGAGAAGAAACTTCATAGTGCACCTATAGCAGTGAAACCAGAGACATGACTTTCCTGTATCAGTCTCTGATACAGCCACAGCAGGCACTGTAACTCTCCAATGGTTTGACTTTACCCCGGAGGTTCATTCTTCCATTGCCTCCCAAGAAAAATGGACGCCAGCAATTATAAAAACTTAATTTTATCTATGCCTTGATAATTTTATTATGTTTACAGTTTTAAAAAGTTGTTTGTATTACAACTTTTTGCTCATTTATATAAAATGCTTATAGTTGGGTTAAAAACAGCAACCGTGTCTTGCTAAATATGGACCAGCATCCTGTTCTCACAGTGGCTGACCCAGATGCCTATGGAAAGTTGGCAAGTAGACCAAGTGCAAAGCATTTCCCCCTGCCAGGGTTTCCAGCAACTGATATTCAGTTGCTGGAAACAGCCTCTAAACCATGAAGGCAGAGTGTAACTAACCATCATGGTTCGTGGCCATTAATAAAAGCCATCCAAGTTGCTGGCCATCACTACTTCCTGCTGGGGCATGTTCCATAGTTTCAACTATGCGCTGCGTGAAGAAGTACTTTTGTTTCTGGGTCCCAAATCCTCCAACATTGTTTCATTGGATGTTCTTGAGTTCTAGTGTTGATGAGAGAGGGAGAAAAACTTCTCTAGCCACTTGCTCCACGCCACGTGTAATTTCATACCCTACTATCATGTCACCTCTTGCTTGTTTTCTCTCTAAGCTGACCACACTCCCCACCTTTCATCATATGCAAGTTGCTTCATCCCCTTGATCATTTTGGCTGCCCTTTTCTAAACCCTTTCCACCTCTACAATATCCCTTTTGAGGTGATGTGACCAGAACTGTACACAGTATTCCAAATTCTGTCACGCCATAGATTTATATAACTGCTTTATGATATTGATTGATTTGTTTTTAGTTCCTTTTCTAATGATCCATAGCATGGAATTCTCCTTTTTCACAGCTGCTACACACTGGGTCAACGTCTTCCTCTCGTTCCTGGGGTCACTGCCAGTTCAGTCCCCATGAGGATATATGTGGAATTAATACTTTCCTGGCATTATTTTGCATCTGTTTACATTGAATTACATTGTCCTGGCTCTCCTCCTCAGACTTAGCCATTGACTTTTTAGAGTTTTTAAAAGGTTCATTGATGAAGTCAGTACAGTGTCCCTACATTGGTCTAACAGCTTATGAGCTGCTAATGCACAGCAGAGTACTTCAATATATGACCGGGCTGAGCTAAGACATTGGAATTGGTCTTATCCCAAGACGAACTGGCCAGTTTCCAGTGCTTCATTGATAGTAGTATTGATCAATATAGTTAACTGCCTTTTCTAGCCTACCTCCCCCCCCCAGTTGATATTTTTATTAAAGTTTTCTTAGTTTACAAAGGTATGCGCAGTGTCTCTTTTCTAGTCTACTTAAAAAGTAACTTTTCATATGTGAAGTCCACAGAAAAAGAATAGCCGAACATAGTAAGAAATTTGTTTAAAAAGGATGAAACTGAATATGAATGAATTTTTAAAACACAATTGTATGTAATCACAATTTTTAAAAATCAAGGTTGGGTTAGTTATTAGTATTGTAGAATAGGGTTACATCTGTTGAGTGACAAACTGTAACTTCAAATATTGAAATAAAATTTTAAAAATGACAAAAATATGGTTGACTGCCATAGGAAGTGTCTCAGAATTAGTCAGAGCATCCACAGTTTATTTATTTTCCCTATCCTGCTCATCCACCTTTTTTACTGCTGGAATCTAAGCTCAGGGAACAGACATTGGAGTTCTCTAATGGTCAACAAGAGCATCCTCTAATATCTTCCAACAAGATTTGGGCACTCGGGGATATGGGCCAGAAATGAGCCTTTGAAATCTGATCAGAAGAGTCTGAAATTTAAAATGTGGCTATGGACCTTGTCAAGATTTTTCACCCAGTGGAAGTGTAAAAGGGAATTTCTGGTCAGTTTTGCACAAGAGAAAAGCCCATGGAGGAAAGCCTTCCCTGAAGGCCTGTCCCCACTTTTGAATGTTCTGGACAAGGTTAATTTGGACTTGTAGCTGAACCTTTTAACAGTTTGGTTCCCACTACTTCCCAAGGGGTGCTTTTAAATATTGTGTGGTGATGCTATATTTTGTTGTGCTGCTTAAGAGTGGATATAGTGTGGCAGTAACACTGATGTTTGTGTGATGCTATCCCTGAAATGCCTGTTCTCATGTAGTGGGTTAAATGCGTATTATTATTACCATTGTTACCACTGTTAATTTGTTCTGTGTGGGGGCAGTCTTTCACTTGAAAACTCTTCACAAGTTTGGAACTCATTAGTCTCGCTCTATTGCGGAATGTAGTCATGATGGAATAACCATGTGATAAAATGGATATTCTTACTTTCTCTAAATGAAAATCTTTTCAGTCTTGGTTTTTTAATCAGATTTTTGAATAATTTCTTCCATTGTTTTAGCCCTCAGGTATCGTTAGTGCACTGTATATTATTTCATGAGGAACATCTATTTTCTTTCAACTAGGGAGAATTGGTGACAGCATCCAAGGCAATAATTGAGAAGGAGTACCAGCCACGAGTCATCGTAAGCACAACAGGACCAAACCCCTTCAACAAGTTCACAGACCAAGAATTAGAAGAGTATCGCAGAGAAGTAGAAAGGAAACAGAGGCAGTCAGGTTTGTGTATACCTAACTCGTAACTTGCCTTACTATGGTGTCAAAACTGGCCCATGGGTTGGAGGGGAGAAAGAAATCTGGCATTCAGGGCCAAAAAAGTTTCCCACCCCTGCTATAAAGCATCTCAAAGCTATTTCCCAATACAATAAAACATATACAGAAAAGCTATTTGAAACCACAAAGAAGCAACAAGGGCAGCCGGGGGGGAGAGAGAATGTCCTGCTGAGCCTAGTACTGCCCATTGTTTTATGTTTTCAGTAACTCTAGACGTGCTCACACATTGCACTGAATACAGGTACAAGCAATCTCAATGCATGTACAGATGTTTGTGTAAGAGTGTACATTTGTTGATTTGTGCAGCTCAGCTATTGTGTACACAGGTATAAAATAGTACACTTACTGGATATAACATGCTGGCACCCCTTGTGAAAAATGTTTTTCAGACAAAATGGATGTAATTTAGAAACGTCAAGTAGTAAAGCATAATGATTTGGTATATGTTAAAAATCAAAAGACTTAAAATTGTTGGGACATCCAGAAATTTTGAACAAGTTGACCCAGCAGTTGAAGACTCTGTTATTCTTGTGTGTTTAATGCATGAGATACTTCAGCTTAAACTGATTGTCTTTATAATGATGACTGTTTGCATTTTTATCCAGGCCTTCTTGCAGCCCAGGGTGGTATATATGTTCCCTCTTTGCCTACTTTATTTTCAGTACAACTTTGTAAAGTAGATTAGGCTCAGAAGGAGAGACTGAGCCCAAGGTCAGGCAGTTCATTTTCGTGGCTGCGTAAGGATCAGTCTCACAAGCATGAAATGCTTGCCACTATACGACGATTGTTCCCTTCCTTGCATTTGAGCTTTGAACAAAAATTGCCTCTCCTTTAGGAGGATTTTTTTTCTTTTGCATTCCTATAAGAAACAATGGGATTCAGTTTGCAGGGTGGTTGAGGGTGAGAAAATGAAGACATTTGCATTGCCAAGGCAACTAGACAGATGCCTTGTAACCCCAGGCTGATTGTTCTTAGTTGACTAGTTGGGTAGAAAGAGGATGGAGAATTGCACGTCAGTACATAGCTTTTCAGCAGCAGCTACATACAGTTGAGCTAACTTTGACAAAAATCTTGCTTCCCAGTGTGGCAGGCAATGAAACTGCCACCTGGGCAAGACCAGTCCAGTTTGTGAATACCTTCGCTTTAGTTTATGGTTGGCCATGTTCCTTAACTGCTTCCTGCTAGAGAGGCTTCCGCTGAACAAAGTTCCTTGCAATGGTCAGTTATGTTTTTTCTGTGATCTGTTGTAGCTGGACTAATCTGGAATCCTGAACAGTTTGTGTTTATAATTTATATAATGTTCCATTCGTTGCCTCCTATGAATTTCAGATTTTGTCATCAACCGCAGTAAATTCTAAAATGAAACATCAAACTTCCCTCTCTATTTTAACATAGGGCACAGTTAGTAGCACATTTTTGCTTAGTTGCACTCATGTTTTTGTTTGCATTAGAAACAGCTTCTGAACAGAATTATGTGAATTGTGAGTGTGATCTGCCTAACCTTGTCTGTACTCTTAATATTTTGTAGAAGATTCAGAAGATGCCAGACAGGAGAGGGAGAGGAGCTCTTTGGACCACCCTGCTGCTTGCACTCCACCCAGCACTCCAGTTAAACTGGAGGAAGGTATGTCCCCTGGAGCTAAGAGTTTGTGTAGCTGCACCTCTGTGTTCATGTTTCAGTTGATATCAGATAAAAATGTGTTCATCTATTTTATTCTGTAGAGCAACATATAGCTAAATGTGCTAGTGATTGTGTTTGCAATAATAAAGAAATGTGCACTGAGATCACAAGGGCTGCCTGATTGGGCAAGACCGCCGTCTGTCTCATGTGGCATGGAAAGTGATGGCCATCTCCTTTTGTTAGCTCCTGATAAGTGGCATATCGTCTAATAGAGTTACCAATGGTTTTCTTTCATTAATTGCTTTATTCTTTTTAAAAGCCATCTTAGCTAGTTAGCAATATCAACTTTTCGTTTGTGGATTATTTACACATTTTGTTCTTTATCTGCTGCCAGTAGTGTCATCGAGTGATGCTGAGTTTTTGAGTTGTGAAGGAGGGAGGTTTTTCTTTCTATCTGCACTGTACACAACTTTGCAAACCTCTGTCCTGTATCTGTCAAGTTTTTTTCCAACAGAAAAGCCACTAGTGCTTTAACCTTTCTTCATAGGGAAGATGTCCCAGCACTGGATCTCTTTGGTTGCACTCTTATGCAACTTTCTCACCTCTTTGGCTCTCTCTTCAAGCAGCGGTCTCCAAAAACTGTACACAGTATTTCAAAATTCTCTATTTCATAATGGCAATAAAAACTTCTTTTGGATCATTCCCAGCTTTGAGTGTAACTTTTTCATTGCTTCTGGGATCAGGAAGAGTCAACTTCAGAGCCCCTTTTAATATCCTGTTCCCAGTTAACTTGGGAGTAACTGCTGTTCAACTCTGTGAGATTTACTTCCAAGTAAATTGGCACAGGATCATGCTATTAAAAAAACTTAACATAGCTAAATACTGTGAAATGGGAGACTGGGTGAGAAACCACATAATAGCTTTTTGGGTGGTCAAATTAACAAAGTCACAAGAATAGAATTTATAAATTTGCTGAAATTAAAATGATGCTAGAGAATTTTGAAATAATTTCTTTGCACTGAGGGTTCCCAGAGTGTCCTTTCGGCAGTACTGAAAGACTCTTGATCATTAATAGCTAGCCACTCTGCCAATTATCTCTCTCCTCTTCATTGAAACTTTCATTGGCAGAAATGCTTGTCAGCAGTTGATCTTGAACCTATTGTTTTAGGATTTGATCTCACAGCTGGCTACTTGGAAATATCTATGCTACCAAATACTAGCTGCCTACCAAACCAGGCACAAGTTGTAGAATGCCATCCATCAGGATATTAGAGAAGTTAGGTGTTTCTTGTGCTCAGCAACTCTTATGTACCCCTGAGCAGTAGTGGGCACCACTGCTTTGCTGATCTGGCTTCCCAACACTGCTCATCACTGCCGGTTATCAAGAGGGGGAGGGGCAAGTGGCTGGAAGTGCAGTGGTAGAACCACTCGAATGCCGCTGCACCAAGTTCCCCACGGCTGTGTCTCCCTTCCTCTCGGTAACTGGCAATGCCACGCCAGCCACTGCTGCACCTGAGCCCCACTTAACAACAAAAGGAGATTTCACTTCCAGAGAGTCACAGGTCTTGAATATATGGACTCCTGTCTAGAGCTGTTTCCATTGTTGAAATGTGAGGGGAAATCTGCCTGCCCAAATGGGTTTTTGGATCATGCAATTTTTTTAAAGCAAATTCTGCTTGGTAGTTGCACATTTCTTAAGCATTATTGTAATTGGATTACACCTCTACTCATGGGTTTCAAAGTTAAAAGATTTGATTTCTTTAAGGTCTCTGCTTAATGAGAGCAAGACCAGACCTATTGTTGCAGTGAATTGGTAAAAATAAGTTGAGTGTTCAAACCAGGTGTAATCTAAGATGTGTTCAGTGTTTCCCTTTTACCCTGGAGTTGTATCACTTGTCTGTTACAAAGTTGTCTCTTCACACCACCTCATTCTGTATTTTATAAGAATGGTAGTGGCCATTCTTTTAATATAACACAATGGCTGTGATGGATGTATAGATTCTCTACTTGTGCTTTTTTCTTCTTGTGGCTGCGTTACAAACAGGAGGTGGATATGCTAAAGAGTACCTGTTGCCATAGTAAGTATCATCCCATCCCTGTTCCTGCTGCTTTATCCTGACTTCTCTGTGCTGTGCTTCATTCTCTTGCATATTTTGTGGTGTTTCCTCCCTATGTTGGTTTGGTCAGCCTTTACATAATTTCAAGTCTGCTTAACTATTTCAGTTGCTTTACCAGAACAAAGAGATCAGAGGTACATTAAGAAAAATACAGTCTATGTTAGACTTGAGTGTGACTTGGTAGCCTTATGTATAAAACACTCAAGTAGATGTTCACATACTGATTTTGACTCCAAACTATTGAGTTATCCTGTAAAGGAGAGAATAAGGTAGTGTTGCATTGTTCCTTATATCAATGACAACAAACTAAAATCACCTTAAGAGACAAAAGGATGTTTCAAAGAGGTTCATCTCTTCATGATTCTGTCTATGTTTTCCTAAGTGTCCTTAGTAGCGCGTTGCCTGTTGTGAGAAGGGGGTCTGAGCTCCTCTCTTCATGCTGAGGAGCACAAAGAAGAGAAGAAGGTAGACAGTGTAAATCTGGTAGCCTGTATTTCTCTTAAGATGCCTCCATGACAGCACTCTACATAGATTTCTGTGGGATGGGAAAGTCCCTTCTTCTCCTCATGTCAAACTGGACTATAATCATATGTTAGAGAGTGGCTTTATAGTGCCATTTTCAGCACATGGTTGTACCAGTTGCATTGTTTTATATAGCATTTACTGTGCTTCTTCATGGGCATCCACTAAGCTTTACATTTTCGATTTATTTTTGACTCTGAAATTCTTTCAAGTAAAATCTACCGTAACTGTAAGTCCCATTGGAAAGGTGCATTTAAATTGCTGAGCTGAATAAATGTTAAAAGTTTTTGTTGTTGTTCCTTAATACCATATCCATACATTTCTTTGCCATGTTTGCACGTAACAAAAAGCCAGACTTACCAGTATAGCATGAATGGGCAGCGTGTTGGCACATGCTGCCTGATTGCTCCCACTTCACTCCTCTCCTGGCGTATGAGGGGTTAAACTGGGAAGACCTGCTTTCCTGTTGCATCTGAACCAGGGATTGGGATTGTGGTTCCCTAACAAGCCATGATCAGCAAGCCAGCCACAAATCATGGCTTAGTGTAGGCTAGAGATTGTGGTTTGTTACAGAAAAACAAACCATGTTCTCTAATTACAATGGAAAGGGAAGCCAGGAAAGCTTGAGGAAGAGCCATAACTCGTATTACGGCATCTGCCTTGTGTGAAGAAGGTCCCAGGTTCCAATTCCCAGCATCTCTGTGTAGGGCTGGGAATACGCTGTCTGAAACTCTTGAGAGCCACTGCCACTCACTGTAGACCAACCTTTGCCAGTCTGGTTCCCTCCAGATGTTTTTTGACTACAATTTGGATTACAGCCCCCACCAGCACAGCTGTATGTTGCCAGGGCTGATGGGAGCATGACCATACTGGCTGGGGCTGATGGGAATTGTAGTCCAAAACTTCTGGAGGGTGCCCGCTTGGTGAAATCTGGTGTAAACATTGCTGAGCTAGTGGGGCTGTTGGTCTGACTCCATTTTCATCTGACTTCCTTCCTTCCATGTGAAGGCGGCAATTAATTGCTGTAACAGCAACAATGAAAACAGAAGGATAGTTGAACTACAATTAAAGAGCTATATTTAAATAAAAGAAATTAATTGCAGCTTTTAACTTTCCAAATAGCTTTTTCATCCCCCCCCCCCGGCTTTTAAATTATCCTAACCCATTTTAAAACTTCTAACGTTTTGGTTTGCTGAGTTTGAAGTGGTTATCATCACTAAGCTAACAAATCCCAGGTTTTTCCTGTTCCAAGCTTCAAATAAAGATGAAACAGAGAATTGTTAAATACAAACGCAAAGAAGGTGAATGCAATATTAAATTAACCTTAAAAGAATACAAACCACAGCATGGTGTTTTCAGTGCAGTACTAGAAATGAAGCAGGTACCTAAAGTCACTGCAATTCAAATTGGGCCAAGAACCATGGCCATAAACCTTCAGTGCCTCAGAAATAAAGTGGTATGTTTGCTGTTGCAACTTTGCTGTGGTTTGCGCTTTCCTGTGTTTATGTGAAGAGAGCATGTGCAATGGATCCTTAGTAATTCAAGGAGCTAGCTAAGATTGGATCTACATAAGATCATCTCCTGTTGTTTATGTCAGGGATGTTCTTCACAATAGTGTTTTCTCACTTCCTATAGGGCCAGAGATAGAGGCACCTTCCTAATGATGTTTAAATCGTTGGACTGTGTCTAAAAAAAACAGATATGAAATGGCAAAGTGCAACATGTTTTTCCACCCTGAAAGCCAATTCATGCATTATGCAAAAGTGGGGGGGAACAGAAGATGAATCTCCCATATACGTCCATGTTTCCTTTCTTCTATTGCACTACAGTGCGAGAGGGGAAGCAGAAGCAGGGGTAGTTCATGCTTCTGCTTTCCCTGTCTGTGTAATATTTGAACAAACGGAGAATCAGGTTGCAAAGAATGCAGAATTTAAGATTCCAAGTCACACAAAACTCTGGCCCACTTGAAGATATAAGTGAGATGTCTTTTGAGGATAAGGGAGCAATAGTTAGCATTGTTGAGCTTCGTATAAAAGCTGCTTGATCTGCAGAGAGTGTGGCTTCATTTTCCATACTGAATGCCTTCGTGTAAGCCGGTTTTTTGGGCCACTGCAAGAGGCTAACATAAAACCTCATTAAGTCATCAGTGCTATTCCATCTGAATACTGAGTCCAATTATTATTATTTTGCAAAATAAGGAGAAACAAGCATATGCATCTTACATTTATATTAACTACTGAGCAATCCACAGTGAGGACAACTTCAGGTTTTCTAAGGCAGTTATTATGAAGAGCACTACATTGTTGTATGTTACCCTGTGTGCTTATAGAGAAGAGTGAACAATATTTCATAAATAAATGTAAGAAGTCAGCAGATTATTTAGTATGTGAACTTCTGACATTTTGGTTTTTGACTCTAAAGCATTGTGGAGAAGACAAAATTCAAATAAATATTTCAGTTGCATCTCTCTGGCCAAAGGCCATTTACAAAGAGACTCAAAATACCTGGCTCTGCATGTAGGTTTCCCACAGTTAATTTCCGTTAGGCCTCATTTCAGCAACAGGCACACATTAACAGACGTTTCCTGTTTCTTACTCCACTAGAGAGGCAGCCCAACCAGACTTGCAACGATGACAGTGATGCTGCAACTTTCAAGCAAAGCCTCCCAGATCTCACCCCTGATGAGCCTTCAGAGCACCTCGGCTTCCCAAACTTTGGAAAAGAGGATGATAAAAGTGACAAAGATCTCGCCCAAAGCCAGACTGAGTTACCTCCTGAAAACCAAGAACCCCAATCTCAGCTGGGTGAAGAGGCCGTGACCCCGCTGGCTGAGGAGGGGGCAGCAGCCGAACCAGGCGGTGACGAGTCTCCTGGGAAGTCTCCGTCCAAGAAGAAGAAGAAGTTCCGTACACCTTCCTTCCTGAAGAAAAACAAAAAGAAGACTGACTCCTAAATACCTTCAAATATACTGTCATGGTTTAGAGTCTAAGTTTATTAACCACTAGAATGTATCAGTTCTTACTGAGTGTTTTCTTTTGTCTTTAGTAACAAGCAGAACGAGCAACACCCTCAAGCTATAGCTTGATTGCTTAAGATTATAATGGAAAAGTAATGAGCAGAAGGTGCTAATCCTGTATATTCAACAGCAGCTAACCAGGGTTTATCCCTTGTACGTAAACAAAGCTAAATGACTTCCATGGAACCCCATGTGTCACGTTGAGAGCCCATGCTGATTTATATATGCAGTCAATGGATTTTTGCAAGGTCTTGCTCCACAGGGTGTTGCTGTCTGCTCACTCTAACATTTGTTCTTGTCCCAGAGCCTACTGTTGTTACCAAGTGGCTTCTTAAATACTGACAACTTGGATATGATTGCAGTTATATTTTGAGAGGTTGTATTATGGAACCGAGCACCTGCTTTCGCACTGTGTAAGTAGAAATAACGTTACACTGAGGCTTTAAAGAAAGCTGTCTTTCTCCTCCCTTATTCTGTATTGTAGCATAGCTGAAACTTAAATCTATTTGTTATGTGTAAGAAGAATGAAGTGATTTGTGGCGTTTCCTGCTGATCCCTCTGCCTGTGTTCTAATAAACTGACAGAACAACCAGTTATTTTACTAATACAGTGGTACCTCTACTTACGAATTTAATGCGTTCCAAACGCACATTTGTAAGTAGAAAACAATTGTAAGTCGAATCCCATAGGAATGCATTGGGAGAAAAAATTCGTAAGTAGAAAAAATCCTATCTAGAAATTCGTAAGTAGAAAAAATCCTATCTAAACCACATCCAAGATGGCGGACGGAGCTCCATTCGTAAGTAGAAACATTTGTAAGTAGAGTTATTCGTAAGTAGAGGTACCACTGTATCTTTTCTACCAAAAGTTTGTATCCAACCTCAACCAAGTTAATTTCAAGCCTTTGAAAATAAAATTTCCTAGTAACAGGCCTTTATTAAGTCAGATCATGACCTCACTCAATTGCTCCAATACTTTGTGGATGCAACAGCACCTGTACTACAGTGTGTGTTGTCATTTATGGTAGCTGCCCCAGTCATTTCCAAGGCCATGTGGCTCATTTCCGGGAACCCTTGGAAGGTTTGTCATAATCTGGCACTGACTTGGCACAGCTTGCTAATCTCTTCTGCGTCTCTGGATTCACTGGTTTAAGCTACAGTGCAGAGACTAAACTTTTGAGTTGTGCAAGGCAATGTTTCAGAAACACTTGGTATTTCTCCCAAACCTATAAAGTTGACTTAAGTGCTGGTTATAACAAAAGAAAAGACTCGCTGTTTAAGTTCAGTTGGGAATGATTTTTATTGATTAACTTCAGTAATGAATAATGCACCACTTTGGGGGGGGGGCAGATTGTGTAGGTTTTTAATTGAAGTTTGGTGAAATAGATAGTATTGAATGCCTTACAATTCGTGCTTTAAAAAAGCACAGAAGATTAGAAAGAATTCCGTGACTGGTGCAGCTTTATTCTAAACATACCTATGTTAGGTTCCCAACAGATACCTTGGAAACCAGTTTGAAACAAATCACTTTAAATGGTAAAATAAATAAATTAACACCCGTGCAGAAGGGTTACAGGGAGATGGGGAGGCTTGGTGGTACTAAAACCATCACTAATGGAAAAGCAGAAGTGCTGATCACAGAGAGAGAGAAAAGAATTTTTCATATGGACTGCATGACACTAATGGCTTTGAGCTTGTTTCCTAACTGTGTGTCCTGTGAACACTAAAAGCTTAACCGTGTCTCATTGCCAGGATTGAAATTGCATTACAAAATCCATTGCTTTAGTGTTTCTGTTATAAAATGTAGGGACTCTATAAACTTTGACCACATATGCAATGATTTTTAAGTTCCAGTTTTGTAGTTCTCAATTCTTTCTATTACATAATGAAATCTAGTTGTGTATTGTATGAGAACACACTTCAGTGGGACAGGGAGGGAAAGGGAAGAGTCCTGTATTTTTTCTTCTTTTGTTGTTTAATTCAATTCTACACAAATAAAATTCTTTAAAGGAGTTGTGTGTCCTTGTGCCTTGTTTCTGAGATCCAGGTATTCTTGAGCTCATGTTGTTGCAAGACCCATAGCACATTTATGGAAAAGTAAACGGCCAATTCAGAGCGATCCAAAGACACCAACAGAGTATTCATACCAGTTATGGTGGAGAGGATGGGGAGGCTAGAATATGCTGGGGCTACAGCACTGCTGTGTCTGCTATACTTTCCAAACCCAGAAGAGGAGGGGCACACACACCACTTTCAGAAACAATAGAGTAAAAATTGCAGCCAGGCCTTCAGCACCCCAAATCTGCTGAACTATACAGCCAATCTGTGCAGTGGTGTATCCACTATTTATTATTTAATGTCCATGATAACTATCACTTCCCCCAACTCAGATGAGACATGCCAGATGATGTAGGCCTGTGGCGCAATCTCAACCCAAGTGAGAAGCTATGTTCCTATGCTGTTCAGGTCTTCAGATGAATCTCTGTTTTCCCCCATGGGCAATGGGGCAAAAAGGCAAGCAGAGCAGCATGGAAACAAAATCACTAACTATAGCATATGGCTACAGGAATCCAGCAAGCCAATATAATTGACCCCTGACAAAAAGGTTCAAGGCCAAATAATATCACATCACCGGTGAAACCTGTGATGAGGAGCCCAATACAGTGGTGCCTCGCTAGACGAATTTAATTCGTTCCACGGGTCTTATAACAAAAAAATTGTCTAGCGAATCCCATAGGAATGCATTGAATTTTTTTTTGAATTTTTTTTTTTGCCCATAGGAACGCATTAATTGAATTTCAATGCATTCCTATGGGAAACCGCGATTTGCTAGACGAATTTTTCGTAAAATGAATTCGTCTAGCGAGGCAACCTCCGCTCGAAAAATCCTTTCGTTAAGCAGAAAGTTCGTTAAGCAGGGCATTCGTTAAGCGAGGCACCACTGTAACTGCACCGTTGCTCCCTAACCCACAGGCAGGCTTTCAACAGTGTAAATTTGCAACTTAAAAAAACCCACTCGTACAGCCTTCATCAACGTTTATCTGTGGTTCTGGATTCAGGTAGGTAGCCGTACTGGTCTGACGCAGTCAAAATATATAAAAAAAACAAAAAAATTGTCCAGTAGCACCTTAGAGACCAACTAAATTTGTTCTTGGTATAAGCTTTTGTGTGCATGTATCTGAAGAAGTCTGCATGCACATGAAACCTTATACCAAGAACATAGTTGGTCTCTAAGGTGCTACTGGACAATTTTTTTATATATTTCATTTATCTGTGGATTAGATCTAGCTGTCGGGTGCTTATCTTCCACTATTCATATGCAAAAGTCTTGGTTTTCTCTAGATCCTGAGCATAAGCTTACCTTGGCCAAGGCTAATCTCATTGACCCAACTCTCTTACAATTTATTCTCGACGTGAATGATATGTACAAAACTAGGTAGGCCAAACTGCAGAGGGCCTGCAGCCAAGCTGAAGGACTATGATGTAAAGGTAAAGGGACCCCTGACCATTAGGTCCAGTCGTGACCGACTCTGGGGTTGCGCGCTCATCTCGCATTATTGGCCGAGGGAGCCGGCGTATAGCTTCCAGGTCATGTGGCCAGCATGACAAAGCCGCTTCTGGCAAACCAGAGCAGCACATGGAAACGCCGTTTACCTTCCCGCTGTAGCGGTTCCTATTTATCTACTTGCATTTTGACGTGCTTTCGAACTGCTAGGTTGGCAGGAGCTGGGACCAAGCAACGGGAGCTCACCCCGTCACAGGGATTCGAACCGCCGACCTTCTGATCAGCAAGCCCTAGGCTCAGCGGTTTAACCACAGCGCCACCTGGGTCCCTGTTGACTATGATGTATGTTGATATTAAAGTTTGTGCCCCAAATCTTACATATAATATACGGTGAATACTATCTGGAAGGAAGGAATTTTTATTATATTGTTTTTTAAGCTCAATTCATAAATCACTCTTGGAAACATAGCTAAGTGATTTAACCATAAAAACATAGCTAAAACCATGTCATTCATATATCTAAACAAAATCCAGTACAGATACAGACTAGAATAAAAATTTCCATTTTAAAATGTTTATTGAAAAAGTAATGTCTTCAAAACACAATATAGATATCTGCTATGTAGTGGGAGGACACAGAACAGACCTGGCTGAGAATGGGCTCTGCAGGTCTTAATTAGGTGACCTTTGTTACATGAGACTCCTATTAGAGGCTGCAATGACAAACAACCCCTCATGTACACCAGAGCAGTAAATATAAACAGACCCTTTAGCCTATTTTACAGAGACAAATAACCATTTTGTCACATAGCACAGTTCTAATTTAAGTAGAGGGGCCAGCCCCTCTATTATGCTTTTGGCAGAGGTCGTAGTAGTCAACTACGGATTAAGGTAGGGAAATAAATTGGGGGAGAAGCATCCTTTTACTACCCCCTGCTCTCGAAAGAATCTCTTGTTCTTCTTGCTGCCTCTCTTTCTTGCTCTCTCATTTCCCCAACTTTCCTCTCTTCTTTCCCTCTCTGCTTTTTTCTCTTCCTGCATTCCTGGCTTTATTAATTTTCCTGTTGCTCTCTTTTTTCAATTACATTCAGAGGCAGCTGGTATGCTGGCTGCTTGTGTAGCAGGAGAAAAAGGAAAAAACAACAATAAAATTTGCCTCTTCTAACAGGTACAACCCTGGGATGCTATGCAGAATTCAGGAGAATAAACCAGCTGGGATCCAGCTTGCTGGATAAGGCACAAAGACAGGATTAATTGAAATATTTATGTAAAGAATATAAAATATTTATGTAAACAGAGCCAGAATCATAATTATGCAAAAAAACCGTGGTTACCTTAGCTACATATTACCTTAACTACAATCTTTTGCACATGAAGGTCCGAGCATGATGTGTTTCAACTTACTGCCTCCCATAGATAGGATATACCTGGACACACTTTTCCAGCTTGCAACGTACCAGTAAGTCTTTGGTTTAAAGAAACAACTATTGCCCTTGGCAACCTGTTAAGACTCAAGTTTTGGCATCAATATACAAAACATACATATCTACTTGAGCTCAATAGCTAAGTATCAATGAAATGTTGTACATGCAGGTCCTGCTTTCCAAACACAGTGCATTACCAGGAAATCATCTGCAAGTATTTGCATAACAAGCTGATGATTTCCATTATTTCCTATGGGAACATTTCTAATCTGTGATTTGTCCGGTCTCTGCTCTGCCCCCACCCCCCACCCCAGGCTTTTTCCAGAAATGGCTGCAGTCAACCAGCAAAACACAAGTAAGGAAGTGGGCAAACTCTGGCTGTTTGGATATCTGAATCCGCTGTTTTTGTAGCGAGGTTTGGGCATAATTCTTTGTGTCTGGATAATTGAATTTGCAGATAATGAGCGTTCCCATAGCAGGACCTGTGTGTGCTTCAAATCTGGCAGACAAATCAACGGTATATTATTTAGAAAATGTATTTCAAGGATAGTATACATTTGCATGTGTGTGTGTGTGCACGTATAGGTACAGACAAAACATATTCAACAAAAATTATTCAGCATGTCTAGTGCAAGTCTGTATACCAGTAATTGTTTCATTTCCTTCTTTAAACACTTTCTGCCAAAGCAAACAACCCTTTTCCACCACTGTGCACTCTCTTGCAGAACAGGAAATGTATCTGACCGTTTTTTATGGCGCAAGTATCGTTCGCTGAAAGGCAGTAGCTGAGGTTTCTCTCCAGGGCTCTTTGCCACAGTGCAGCAGAAATAGCATGGAGGCTCAGCTTCTCGAAATCTATGCACTTCATCATAAGCAAAGGCCGGAGGTGCCACAAAATGTTTCTTAGCCCAGCCACCTAAGGGCCCAATTTCCAATGTTTCTTGGAAAATGGTAGCCAGAGTTGCTTATTACTCTTTCCTCTGCTTTTGAATGTATCCAAGGAGAACGAAGGGGAGGAGGAACGAAAAGGCACAGACAGTGAAACAAACTTCAGCTCCTGCCAGCCAGTATACTGGAAAGAAAAGAAGGAGAAAAATAGCATTTAAGAACATTGTTAGTCAGAAAAAAAATGGGAACTTTCCTAAAGTGGCCTCCACGAAACAGTTTGTACCAAACTGAAAGCAGAACCCTCTACTCCTATCCAACGATATCAATAGACTGGCAGCAGCCAGGGCCCAATAAAAAACAACAACCACATTTGCCCAAGACAGCAGGTGTCAGAAAATGCTCCAGGAACTCTACCATGAGGAAAGCCTCATGGATGGGAAAGTGGCGAGGACGCAACTCAGCTCCACAAACGTTTTGCTGCAGGTCTGTTTGCTTTTCTGAGGCTCTGTGCCTGGCGCAAGCTATAGGAAGGCTCCTGTGAAGTAACCGGGGTTCAAAACTTTGCTTCTCTCTAGTCAGCAAGTGCTACAGGAAGGTCAATTCCTCAGAGAGCCTCAAATGCTGCTTTTTCCAATACAGAGCTAGTTCGCGTCAAAGCATACACATAAACATCTACAGCAAGCCCACAGTGAGATAAAAACCTTACCTTTCCCCTCAGAATTTCCCTGGAAGAATACCCAAATTGATTTTTAAAACTCCTAAGTTCAAAAAGCATTTGGAGATTGGACTTTGACCAGTAGAATTTCCCCTTTAAAAAAGCTCTTATCCAAAAGATGCTTCTTAAACCTAATGGTGGGAACGGAAGGTTGGGTGAGGGGGCTGAAGAGTCCCCACATCAAACCAAAAACTGGAGCAAAGGCAAAGAAAGTGACTGCAACAACCTCAAGGCAGCCATTTTGTAGTTATAGACGTTAGAAGGGAGAGGGAGAGATGCAAGTTTATAATTTTAGCTGGCTCCCAAAACTATCTTGTGAGACAAATTACAAACAAAATGTGGGGTGCGTGGATGCACTTCTCTGTATCACAGTATCGAGGAAAATGCATGTTGCTATTGCAACCTTTCCTGAGAAAAGCATGAAAACAGGAATCCTACCATAGCTGAAACACTTTCCATGATATGCAGTGTGAGATTCGGTCTTCTCCCTGGTGAAATCCATTTAGAACAGTAGATTGTTTCTATTACTGACAAGGGTGCATGTGGGCACACACATACATGCACAATTACCTGTTGCTGACACAATTGGTCCAAAAGCTCTTGCAAGGGCCCCCAGACTCCTTAGGATTCCCATTACGGTTCCCTTTTGGCTGGCTAACCCTATGAAAGAAAGAACCATCATCATCATTTACTACTTGTCAGTTTTTTTACTTCTTGGCTTTCCCTACCAAGGCAAAACACTTAAGAGCCCAGCACTAGAAAACATCTGAGAAATAAAATGATAAAGGATTGGGTCTTTAAGAGGGAACCATGCATCTTTGGGCCGAGGCCCTGGTTAGGAAGGAGACCACTGCCTCCTGAGAGTTATTGGGGCTGGGACTGTACATTGGTCAGCAGACCCAGATTTGAGAGCTCAAGCAAAATGGCTGCAAAGTAGTGGAGTCAAGGAAGGAGTTCTATAGCAGGGAGGTAGCAGGAGTATCTGTCCGTTTGCCATGATGTCTCAGACTAAAAAGCTGCTGTAGTTCATCTACTTCTTACGTTTGGACAGCTGTCCATTGACAAAAATGCCCTGGATGGCTTACAAACAAAAGAAACACTTTTGTTGCATCAGAAACAACCCCAGCTACCAAGCAACACTTTCAACATAACCCAACTCCTTCAGTTATTCAAATAATTAGAACAAGTCTGCACTGTCAAACCCAGTGAGCATTCAAACTATCTCCAATTCATTCTTGTCCCTTTAATCTTGTATTTTAGGTGCAACTGGACCCAATAGTGTTAGAAGTTCTTCTCAACTTTGCCTTTATGAGAAACAAGAACATGCAGCAGAGTTGTTCAGGCAAGTTTACCACCAGCATGTGAGCCTAAATCCCACAATCTTGAGTGTACAGTCATACCTTGGTTTAAGTACGCCTCGGTTTGGGTACTTTCAGTTTAAGTACTCCACGGACCCGTCTGGAACGGATTAATCCACTTTCCATTACTTTCAATGGGAAAGTTTGCTTCAGTTTATGAACGCTTCAGTTTAAGTACTCCGCGGACTGTCTGGAACGGATTAATCCACTTTCCATTACTTTCAATGGGAAAGTTCGCTTCAGTTTATGAACGCTTCAGTTTATGAACAGACTTCCGGAACCAATTGTGTTCATAAACCGAGGTACCACTCTATTGCAAGTTAAAGGACAGAAGACACATTTCCTGAAAATTCTTCACGTATGCATGAAGCAAAAGAAAGAGAAAGTACAAAAAAAGTTCAAATGGAAAGTTCAAATGGAAAACAAGCCCCACCCTTTTTACAGTCTTCACTTCGTTTCCTGGCTCAATCTGGCGAGTGTAACCTCCTTGGATTAGAGCCATCGTAATTCCAATGAAGAAAAACATCTTCCCTTGTTCCAGACTAAGAGAAAACAGGAAAAAAGTTATTTTCTTCTCCATGTCCAAACTCCCAAAATTAGCATGGCTGGCGCTGTTATATTTTAAGGAATACATACTGTAGATATTTGGGCATGTTCACTAACTAACCAGTTTAGTAATTATGACACAGCCCTCTTAGGGGCAAAGTAGTTTAGCTTGATTTGCAATCATGTTTGTTAGAAGCCTTACCATAAAGCATTCAATCTCCCCTCTTACTGGAGGCTTGTAAAATTATTACAGGAACATACAGGGATGTTGGGGGGTGGGGTGGCCCAGGGGTCCAATTCCCAGGACTTTGCCAACATACCTCAGATCTTTTGGCCCTCCTCTCCTTTTTAATCTTCAATATATTAGGATAGCCAGCTGCCCTGCAAGGTGTACTGCTGCTAAATCACACACCTGGCCAACCAACTTCCTGACAGTAAAAGCTGTTCGACAGTGGAATTTGCTGCCAAGAAGTGTGGTGGAGTCTCCTTCTTTGGAGGTCTTTAAGCAGAGGCTTGACAGACATATGTCAAGAATGCTTTGATGGTGTTTCCTGCTTGGCAGGGGGTTGGACTGGATGGCCCTTGTGGTCTCTTCCAACTCTATGATTCTATGATTCAGACACCATCTTAATTTCCCAGGGGCATTTCTACATATAAATGAGCAAAAGCAAATTTATGTCATGGGCTGAGTCATTTAAGTACCTGGCAAAACCTCTGTGTTGCCGGGGGTGGGGGATGAAATCTGACTCCATTCACATTTTTATAATGAAAAACATTCAGTGCCTGGGCAACACTTGATCATTACAAACCAAATTGCCTCTCGGGAATGACCTCTGGTCACCAAAACATCTCCACGGTCAGAAATGAAAAGCTGCCCCCAGCTTCTGGTGTCCCTGCGAGAGGGAAGCCTTCGTGGGCAGCTTCCCCACCAACAACACAGAATCAGCTACCATCAATGAATCCTAAAAAAACTAAGCTCTTAAAAATCATACCGTGATGGAAGACAGTCTGGGAATATTCTTGCCTTTGGGAAGGGGGAGGATTTATGGGTTACGTTTGTATGTTCATATGTTTGTTGACATTGTTAAAATATGCAAAAATTAATTAAAAAATTGTAATTTGCTGGAAGCTGCCCAGGATGGCTGGCTAGACCTGGCCGGATGGGTGGGGTACAAATAATAAATTATTATTATTATTATTATTATCATCATCATCATCATCATATGGTAGAAACTGAGGTAAACAAAAGATATGAGAGAACCAGTGTTAGCACTGAGCAGCTACCAGGCCTTGTGTTCCCTAGCAGGGCCCATTAGCAACGGCAGTTGCCTGAGCCCACCCTCCTGCCCCACCAGTAGTAGACTTATCTGGGGTCAGGGCCTGTGTGGGAAAGTGCCTGGCATGTTATAATATAACACAATGCCCCGGGGTGCATGGCGCAGTGTTGCTCTAGCACAGGGGTCTCCAAACTAAGGCCCGGGGGCCGGATGCGGCCCAATCGCCTTCTCAATCCGGCCCGCGGACAATCTGGGAATCAGCAGGTTTTTACATGGGTAGAATGTGTCCTTTTATTTAAAATGCATCTCTGGGTTATTTGTGGGGCATAGGAATTCGTTCATATTTTTTTTCAGAATACAGTCTGGCCCCCCCACATTGTAGGGAATTTGAGAGGCAGGCAGCCTCCCAGACTTAGCCGCCACATACACCTGGGTCCGTAGCAGAGCACCTTGAAAGGAGATCTCTCAGACCTGGAGAATGCCGTCTCTATGTTCCAAAAGAGCACAAGCATGAGTTTGAATCCCTGCTCAGACATGAAATGTGGTAATTAGCCTTTGGAAGAAACTCTCTCAGCCTAACAGAGTTGCAGAGGCTAAATCAGGCACAGGCAAACTCGGCCCTCCAGGTGTTTTGAAACTACAATTCCCACCATCCCTGACCATTGGTCCTGTTAGCTAGGGATGATGGGAGTTGTAGTCCCAAAACATCTGGAGGGCTGAGTTTACTTATGCCTGGGCTAAATTGTCAGACATATCCTTGGTGGAAGAGCATGATTTAAATGTATCAAGGAAATAGGTAGGTAAAATGGTTATAGGAATGTTCACTCACATGAGAGAGGACTGCCGGCTGAGTTTCCACTTCAGGTGAGCAAGCTAACAGGGCAAATATTTTCAGAGAAAATGGCCTTCTTTTAAAGAAACTGCAACACTAGATGAGTTTTCTCAACCAGAGCCTACATTATGGGGGTGGACTGGAGTGGGAATGACATCTAATACTGTAATTAAACATAGAGGTCATCCGAGTAAATACCATGATAGAACTTTGTTTATACTGATCTCTTGTAATGCTCACTATTTTGACAAATAAAATAAATATCATGCGAAATACCTGCTGAATTGGAAGTGTTGATGGACAAGAAAACTCAGAGTTTATTCCAGACCAGAAAACAGGAAAAGATACAGGAAATACACCAGGCCAAGGATCTTGAGATCTATTACAAAACACCACGATCAAATTCATAAGAACAAGTACAAAAGTAAACATACCAACAGAATCAAAACCTTCAAAAAAGCAGCTCTAGACTTTGCAAATCTCAGGTGAGGCTCTGGCTTCAGTTGTGGAAAACTGAAAGCTGTTACAACACACAAATCCAGTGCAGATGTAATACTGACTCCTTGCATACACACACTGCTTCCAGCCCCTTCCTCCTCTGTTCCCTTGCTGACCTTTCCATGCCTTAGAAGGTCATCTCCGCTAGCCCACTGAGACAGACATGGGGGGGGGGAGTGTTGGCAATCCCACCTGCCCCTGCACCCAATGCGTTTTGACTACACGTGATTTTGGTGTCATGTGCTATCCCCGGAACGTGACCCCTGCGTAAGGGGATAGTAATTATGTTCGGATTCTGATAATTGGTTCTCATGGGAAACTTACAGATTCTTGCTTCACACAATTAACTCAAGGCAGTGTCAATTTACTCTGGGCAAAAAGCCAAGGTCTGCCTGGCCTGGCAACAACTCTCTGATTGGTTAATGGCCAGCACTGAACTCTGTTATCTAGGAATGCTAGCACAGTTGTTTCTTGTGGGTGTTAGGAGTAGGAGTGCTGCGTATGGTTGGGGAGAGAGAGAGAGAGAGAGTAAGGATTTATTTTGCTTTGCTTTGTATGCAGAAACTCTGCTGGTTTTATTTTCTTTTAATAAATCCTGTAAATAGTTATTCTGCGTCTAGCCGACTAGTCATTTCCACCTCAACTAGCTTCTGCGCTGTGCAGGAAAACTCTGCTACGTTTGGGCTAAAGCCACTAGAGCTATGCTCAAAATTCTAATAAATTAGATGCTATACCTTGATATATGTTAGAAGTGGCATAAATATGTTTTAAACAAATACATTTTAAAAGATGGTGAGATAAGAGGCTTTCTCTGCAAAAGTATTGAAAGCTTCAGTACTTGACTAATCCTACTATGCAGGTGTGGTAAGAAAAATACCAGTGTGATTACTAGTTCAGAGTAAATGTGCCTTTTACTTGAATTGTGCTTTTTGTGTGTGTGTGTTTTTATAGAAAAACCTATTTCTATTGAACTCCATGTTTCATTCCACATGTCAGAGAGTATATATATTTATTACTAATGGAAGCTGATGCACACAGAGGCCTTATGCACTCAAAGCATCTCTGCAATCATTCTTTCATGCTATGTTCTGCATAAACCCAAGCCAGATTGCTCACTGGGATGACTGCCAAATCTCAAGCAAAAGTGCAGATATGCAAATATATTCAGGAAAGGGCTGAGCCTCATTGTGAAGAAAGACAACACAACGTTTTGCAACATCAGGGTTGGCACAAAGGAGAAAAAAAGTAGTGGATTTTGACATGCACAGGCAACTTCATAATAAAAGGAAGCACAAAAAGCTCAAGGACTTGCTCTCTTTCGAAGAGGTTTCCATCTTTTGGCTGACTGCAGAGAACTGGAACAGAGCCCGAGGACTAATCAGGCCAGCTGCTGACTGGAAACCGGACATAACGGAGGACACCTAACAAAACAGGGAGAAGGAAAGAAAGAATTGAGTCGGAAGCGGCTGTGACTGAGCTGCTTTGCGTGCCACACAAAACCAGGATTTTAGTGCTACCTGCATGAGCAAGACCAGGGGTAGGCAACCTAAGGCCCGGGGGCCAGATGTGGCCCAATCGCCTTCTAAATCTGGCCCGCGGACAGTCTGGGAATCAGCATGTTTTTACATGGGTAGAATGTGTGCTTTTATTTAAAATGCATCTCTGGGTTATTTGTGGGGCATAGGAATTCATTCATTTTTTCATTCATTTTTTTAACCCCCCCCCCCCAAAAAAAAGTCTGGTCCAACACATGGTCTGAGGGACAGTGGACTGGCCCACGGCTGAAAAAGGTTGCTGACCCCTGAGCAAGACTGACACTTCCACCCCATGTTGCTGCAAAATCAGTCTGGGAGTCTGCTCTGGCTGGAAATCTTATCTTAGGAGCCAAATTTTGGGTTGTACAGGTATAAATAAAAGGGAATTTATCTAACACATAAAGAGTACTGGGAAAGAGAGAAGGCTACCTCACACTAATCGAAAGTTATACAGGGACTAAGTTATACAGGGACTAATTCTCGAAGCTACCAACATGAGTTTGACCAAACTGTGGGAGGCAGTGGAAGACAGGAGTGCCTGGCATGCTATGGTCCATGGGGTCACGAAGAGTCGGACACGACTAAATGACTAAACAACAACAGCAAATTTAGATTAACCAGTTTCGTTTCATTTATTCCTTGGTATTCTATTATGCTATCTAATTCTGGTTAGCATTTATTGTTTTGAGTGTACTGGTTAATGAAACAATAAAAAGTTTTGTTTTTTTTAAGTCTGGGTCTTAAAACAATTTTTACTTTTAAATTTTATTTTATGTCCTTTAATAGTTTTCCACTTTGAGACAACCCCACCAATGGTAAAGAAAACCTCATATTTATTTCCCCCAAAAAAATCTATCTCCCATTTGTCCTGGTTTATATATCTGGTTTGTGATGGTATAACATTTGATATTTATTTTAACACACTTTTCTTTTAAAGTTGCATAGACCAAATCAGAATTTTATCTATTATGCACATTGTTCTAAATTCAGTTGGTGATCTCAAACAACCATTTCCCAATTCTGCTTGTACAATGCACTCTAAGTAGTTATTTTAAAATGACACTATAGCTACATCCAGTTATTTTCATCATATGTAGAGGAAAGACATAGCAAGGGAGACAGACTCTTACAGCTTACGCATGTTAGCCAGGAGATCTGAAACACACAAGTATGCATGCAGGGCTGTCTGGGCCTGGGCCTCTGGTGCAATTCTGAGTCCAATGAACCCAATGGGACTTTTGTCAAAGTATCCATGCACAACATTGTGCTATAAAACAGGTTTAAGGTGTCTTTAGGATGCAATGTTATACCCTCTTACCTGGGAATAAGCCCCCCTGAATTCGAGGGACTTTTTCCGACTTGTTCCTGAGTGGACGTGTAAATGTGCTGTTAATATCCCTGATTCAGGGGGTTGTGGTGGCTGAGAGATCCCCGATTCAAATGACTATACAGTACTTCTCTAACAATGCCTTTTGGGAATTAGTTTAGCTTTACTTTTCCTGTATCTGCACCAGGGCTGACAAAATGTACTTTGCTGCCTGAGGCAGAGCAGCAAAGGGTCCCTCGGCGAATGAAGGTGCATAGTGACCAAGGTCAACCAACTTTTGACACCTGAAGCAGAAAAATCCCACATTCATCTCTCTTCCTCCCTGACAGTATGCAATACACCATCCATCTGGCAGCTGCTTCGCTCTGCTAATGGTTAGAGCTGACGCCCACCATCTGACACCACACAAACACACACAGCCACTTGCGCACTTCCAAGGCCTAAACTATGTTGGTTAATCATTTCTCTCATTGTGTGCCTTTTCTGTCCAGAATTAAAGTAAAATTACACTTGATAATTTCTCAGCACTAAAAAGCCAAGTAGCTCAAAGCAGCTCTTGGAAGGATCAAGATTAATTTAAAAACTATCTTAAGCATTTGCAAAATGAATGGAGAACCATTAAAATCGTATTTGCTACTTTGCCTTTAGTGACTTGGACCGCTTAACCCAGTCCGCCTTTTCCATCCATATCCCATGCTCCAACTAGGGCAATAAAGATAGCATTATGTGGTGGTTTGGCTGCTAGACTAGAACTTGGGAGACCAGAGTTTGGATCCCTTCTCTGCCATGAAGCTCATGGGGGGACTGTGGGCTCTCTCTCTCTTAGTCTAACCTATCTCGTGTTGTTGTGATGATTAAATGGGAAGCGGGGGGGACAACGACGACTGTACACCACCCCAAGTTCTTTGGAGGGGAGATGGGACTTGAATGCAGTAAAAAAAAAATCTGCCCTTGAGGACTATGTGTTCTTCTGCAATTCTACTTAATGGAACATAAGGAAGATAACTTGCCACTGAACTGCTTTCCTCACTTGCCAATAACAGGCATACATGGAGCTCCAGACCTGTTTTGAAAATACAGAGCAGAGTGAGACGATTTATTTGGGCCAGATTCTGCTTAAAAATGGAGGCACTGGTTCCCTGATGTTCTGTCAAGACCAAGATGGTGACTATCTGTCTCTAGAACATGTTACCCGTTTTTCTTTGGGGAGTGTCTCTGGCAGCAACATGAAGACGAAAGCCAAGTCAATCACTGCAAACATGACAGCAAACATAGCAGACCGAACATAGAAGATTTCTCCCTTCTCTTTTTCCATGGAGAGGTATGCTCCAAGCATAGGCCCAAAGGTAAACCCCAAGGAGAAAGCAACACCAATCATGGCCTA
Source organism: Zootoca vivipara (assembly GCF_963506605.1). Taxonomy (NCBI): domain Eukaryota; kingdom Metazoa; phylum Chordata; class Lepidosauria; order Squamata; family Lacertidae; genus Zootoca; species Zootoca vivipara. The sequence goes on from NC_083284.1 coordinate 72,908,573, forward strand.
GGGAAACAAGGGTAATACTTATTTAGTAACATTTCTCTCCTCCTTCAACTCTAATAGAGCTTCCAGAGCAGCAAATACGGACATGTACTATTTGAAACACAGATACCCATAATTACACATTCATTTTTCTCGATAGTAACTTAATATTTTGTTACCAATACCAATTAAACTTTTTTTGCACTAGCCATAGGCCATGGCATCATTCAGAAGGAGAACAAAAAACAATAACCATAAAAATCATCGGGCACCACACATACAATAAAACCACGGTCATGGCTACTAAAATTATTTGTTGCATTAAATAGAATAGCATAGCAGAAGATTCTCGGGTAATATGTGCCAAATTAAATATCTGAATCCCCTGTGCAGTTGACCGCTATTTTGTCTAGTTCTTTCCTTCTGATCTTCTTAGCTGTCGGTGCATAGAGTGCTAGTTTATAAGTAACACAGTCGTCGGTGTCGCTCAGCAGCCATTTCACCCTTTCCACCCTATTCAAATGTGGTCCATTCGTAAACAGGGGTTTTATAAATTGGTCTCTTGGGTCTATATATAATGGGCACTGCAATAAATAATGGCACAAGTCCTTGATGCAGGGTTGTCCACACAGACAGAGTCTCTCTTTGTAATGTACCGTCCATCCAACATGGCCGAGGGCATCGATTGGAATCGTAGTTCTGTAAAAGCAAATCTTAGTACGGCAAGTGGGAGCTTTGTGAGGTATCTGGCTCGGGCATGCTCCGTTTTGATAAGTGGGAACCATGGTGAGCTCTTGGTAGAAGCAATCATGGTTAGATCCCTTTCTATATCAGACCTAAAGAGACAGTCTCTTAAGTGCCTCTTATCCATCTTCATGGTCACCTGAAGATCTTGTAATTGATATTGGGGCAAGAGGCGTTGGATGCCAGCCTTTGGTCTGTTCCCGTTCTGTGTAAGACATAGCGGGGAATCTCTCCTCCGAAAGAGACTGAAGTCTTTTCACATAATTTAGGCACAGGTAATCAATTCTCGCCTGTATTGTTGTCACGTCAGCTTCAGCACAAAGAAGAGCAGCTGGAGTCCCGTTGGGGAGCGAGAGCACTTTCCTGAGGAATTTGTTCTTAATATTTTATTGGTTTCATTGGGAAAAGTATGCACTTTGCACAAAGCCAACACATACGAAGATGTTTTAAGTTGTACTGATAAAGCTTCTATATGGTGTAAGCTATCTTGAGAGCCAGGTGGCACTGTGGGTTAAACCACTGAGCCTAGGGCTTGCTGATCAGAAGGTCAGCGGTTCGAATCCCTGTGACGGGGTGAGCTCCCGTTGCTTGGTCCCAGCTCCTGCCAACCTAGCATTTTGAAAGCAAGTCAAAATGCAGGTAGATAAATAGGAACCACTACAGCGGGAAGGTAAACGGCGTTTCCGTGTGCTGCTCTGGTTCACCAGAAGCAGTTTTGTCATGCTGGCCACATGACCTGGAAGCTATACGCCAGCTCCCTCGGCCAATAATGCGAGATGAGCGCGCAACCCCAGAGTCGGTCATGACTGGACCTAATGGTCAGGGGTCCCCTTTACCCTTTACCCTTTATCTTGAGAGCATAGGCACCAGCCTCAGGAGAGCTGCGTCTTCTTCCCTGCGACACGACCAGAGCCAGGGCTGCCACTACGGCCGCTGCTTGTGCCTCCTCATACTCCCCTCGCACAGTCCCCAAACTTGCTCCAGAGGGTTGGGGGCAAAACTCCAGAACACATTTAGGCAAAGGGTGAAGAGGGGGAGGGTGTTCTGTTGTGCAAGCAGAAGTCCTTGAACTGCATTGGATACCACCTAGAATCTGCAATTTTTCTACTGGATAGAAAGAAGCATGAAGTTTAGGCCGAAGTCAGGTTGGACCGTGACTGGAGAATTTTAACCACCCCCACCCCCTTGGGATTCTGTGGGAAATGGCACCTAATATTCCTAGTCTTCTTGTTGTTGTTGTTGTTGTTTAGTCGTTTAGTCGTGTCCGACTCTTCGTGACCCCATGGACCACAGCACGCCAGGCACTCCTGTCTTGCACTGCCTCCCGCAGTTTGGTCAAACTCATGTTCGTAGCTTCGAGAACACTGTCCAACCATCTTGTCCTCTGTCGTCCCCTTCTCCTTGTGCCCTCAATCGTTCCCAACATCAGGGTCTTTTCCAAGGATTCTTCTCTTCTCATGAGGTGGCCAAAGTATTGGAGCCTCAGCTTCACGATCTGTCCTTCCAGTGAGAACTCAGGGCCGATTTCCTTAATAATGGATAGATTTTATCTTCTTGCAGTCCATGGGACTCTCAAGAGTCTCCTCCAGCACCATAATTCAAAAGCATTAAGTCTTTGGCGATCAGCCTTCTTTATGGTCCAGCTCTCACTTCCATACATCACTACTGGGAAAACCATAGCTTTAACTATACGGACCTTTGTAGGCAATGTGATGTCTCTGCTTTTTAAGATGCTGTCTAGGTTTGTCATTGCTTTTCTCCCAAGAAGCAGGCGTATTTTAATTTCGTGACTGCTGTCACCATCTGCAGTGATCAAGGAGCCCAAGAAAGTAAAATCTCTCACTGTCTCCATTTCTTCCCCTTCTATTTGCCAGGAGGTGATGGGACCAGTGGCCATGATCCTAGTCTAGTATTGGGTAAACAAAACTGGGGAGCGGCCATGTTCCTGTCAATGTTGCATCTCATCCAATCCCGCTCTGTATGCGGAACACATTCACGTCCAGGTGGCTGATCAAAAATTAAACAGCAAATATCCTAATCAAAGGCTCAAACCAGGCCGTCAACTCACCATGCCTTTGCTTCGAGCTTTTGGACTTTGCAAGTCAGCAATTATTGCAGTGGAGAGGCTGACATTCCCTTTGCTTATTCCTGTGGGAATACCACATGGAAACAAAAGACAAAGGACAGAGATTCAACCAGCAAATCTCTGGGAGGGAAAGTGCGTCCTGCTCTCCCCTCGCCAGATCTTTTTATTACAATATCAAAAGGTTACAAAGATTCAAATCATCCAATAGAATTCATCCTAAGTTCTAAAACCCCTCCCAGGTTTCCTCCCACCTTGAATCTGATACTGTTGGGAAGATCTGGAACTAACACCAAGATGCTAAAAAGACTTCCTGGACTTCAAAGAAACTACAACTAAAGAAAGGAAAGGGGCCCAGGAATTCTTGCATAGATTAACAGTGTCTTGTCAGAAAACAGGTTTGTCAGCTTTTCAAAGGCTAACAGGAAGGAAGGAAGATTAACAGATGCCCTTTTACCCAGATCTATTGAGCCAAATGTTTTACAGCCAGGCATGAAACAAATGGCAACAAATGCCTGTTTCTTGCAACCCAGACTGAAACGTGTTTTAAAGGTGGAAAGAAATGGAGTCAGTAATCATCCCAGAAACCTATGTCCAAGACCAGGATTTTCATAATTCAGGCAGCAGAGGTATATCAAGGGAGCCACGAAGCTCAGACATCCTCTACAGGCACACATAATTATGAGTACCTGATTCCCTTCCATAGATCACTAGAAAGTCACCACTACATCTCATCCTTTTTAATTTAATTTTGTTTGCAGAAGAAAGTTTCCTGCATTTAGGACAATAAGGGCATTGCATCCTCATTACATTCCTGTAGATGGCGTCGGATCTCATACAGATCCTTCCTTGAAATGCCAGTGGAAGGTTTAGCCAGACACAGTGATGAACACAGGGTAACAAGAGATGGGATACACTGAATAAAGCAGCACGTTCCCACTAGGAGAACTAAAATCATGAATCCATACATTAGCCAAGTTCGAAGCCAACCGAACCCTGGCAACCATGACCAGAAATTATCCCACCAAGGTGGCAAGGTGTGCACTGTGATATTGTGAGCCAAAATTTGCAGTTGATCAATTTGCTTTTGCACATGGTAGCTATTATCAGACAAATTGAAACAACACATGCCAGACACTGATTCACATCCTAAATGATTTTGCAGCATGAGGTAGTCTACAGCAGCTTTCAAAGTAATGACAGCTTCCCTGAGAACTTTTTGCTCTTGATTCAGAAGAGTTAATGCACGTGAGGTATGATTAATTGTCTTTGCCAAAGAGCAAGCAAGTTGAGCTCCCGTTTTAGCATTGTAAACAGATAAACCCGGGATGCCAACTAATGAGGTAGCTAATGCAACATATTCTGCTTTAGAGAAAAGCTGTATATTAGAATCACACTGCTCCGATAAGGTCTCCACATTCCTTTGTGAACGAACCGGGGAATACAGTTGCCCTTTCTTTTTAAAAAAAGAACGATCAGGCATAACCAGTGTCAGCCTGCTAAGGCAACATTGAGAATCTGAAAGATTGGCTGGAATATAACTATATCATATCATTGCACGTAAAAAACCAGCCAGGAGGTAGTAACATGTGTGCATTAATAAAAGTCATGTTTTGAACCAGAGAACAATTCCATGAAGGCTTCCCTGTAGGAACACATGTAGAGTAATGTCTGCTGCAATTAACCATCCTGGCACAAGGGGTCGCAGGAGTAGCAGCAACACGAGGTGTATACAGAGAAACAGAATCTAAAGGTAACTTTCTAACAGCCGTTCCCCATCCATAAATATGATTGTATGTGAATGCATGCTTGTCTCCATGATGATAAAACCATTTCCCAATATCAGTGTCAGGGAACATTTGAAAAGGTTCTTTGCAGACAGGAATAATACAATCACCTAAAATACTACGCATTTCATAAGATTCACTGAGACAAAACTGAGACACGTTAGCAATTTTAGCTAAATTCAACCATAAATTGGAATTCATAGAAGGAGATTGGAAAGGCACAGCATTAGATTGAACACATGGAAAACATAGAGCAATTAAAAAACACAATACAAGCATCATAGAATTCATATTCAATTGAGTAATCAAGGCAGCCAGGAACGTATCAGGAGTCTCTGGAATGTTATTTCGCTCAAGCTGAGCCTTAGTTTCATCAGTCAAAGTCCGAATCATAGTCCAGGTGATACCGCGGCCGGACTCAAGAGCTATCTTCCTCTTCTTCCAACGGGACAGCCGGCGTGGACGAGTCAGGGATAGCGAGGGGTCCAGCAACGGAATCAGATCCTCCGGGGTCTCGGTTCCCTTGAGAGCGGTGTGCCAACTCATGATTAACTCTATAAGGTTTCACGCAGCGACCTGGAACCCACAAAGGACCTTGAGGGGTTAAAAGAGAAGCAAAACCCCGTCCCCAAGTTATAAGCTCTGCAGGACCCTTCCAATCAGGTTCCGGAAGCTGCCTATAAAGAACAAGAGGACGTTCTATAGGCAACTCTTTGCGGAAATGGCGTTCCATAGGCGATACCTTGCTAGAAGAAGAACAAGTCAATTGATTTAAAGTAAACAAAACAACAGAAACAACATCAGACAAGTCTTGTGGGCGAACCCCATGATCACCAAGCTGCTTTCCTAGCAACTGTTTAAAAGTCCTGTGAGCCCTCTCAACTATTGCTTGACCAGTGGAATTGAAAGGAATGCCATGAGAGAGGCGAATGTCCCACTGCATACAAAAGTTGCGAAATGCAGCTGAAGTGTACGCAGGGCCATTGTCAGTCTTAATTTCCAAAGGTTTTCCCATCACAGCAAACGCACGCAAGCAATGTTGAATAACATGGCGAGCAGTTTCACCTCTTAAAGGTGTTGCCCATATAAAACCAGAGTGCGTATCGATGCAAAGATGTAAATAGCTGTGGGGAGCAAAAGCTGTTACCCTAGTAACATCCATTTGCCATAATTGATTAGACTCAGAACCTCTAGGGTTAACTCCATCAAAAGGAAAACTCAGAGGAGCTAAAGAACAAGAGGGACAGCCTCCCACAATGTCCTTAGCTTGTGACATAGGAATTAAAAACTGTTTCCTTAGCTGCTTGGCACCTTGATGGAAAAAAGCACGACTATCCACAGCATTAGCAAAAAGACTGCATAAAGACTTTAATGCAGAGTCTGCTTGCTGATTTCCCTCAGAAAGAGCGTCTTGCAGTCCAGTATGAGATCGAATGTGAGCTGCAAAATAAGGTACTGTTCGGCTACAAAGTAAATTCTTAAGCGTTAGAAACAAAGAAAGCAAATTAGAATCCAACTGAGGAGAAAGATACGAATTAGCCAAATGAGACAACAAGTTAAAAACATACTGAGTATGTACAATAAGGTTAAAAGGCTGATCTGGAAACATAGTAAAAGCCAGAATCACGGCAGCCAGTTCAGCTCGCTGTGCAGTAGTTTGAGCAGCTGTGAAAAAAGATTTCCAGTTATTTTCTGAGTCCTTGAAAGTCACCACCCCTCTTGTCGGTGAACCATCTGTAAAAAGAGTTAAAACATCAGGAATAGGCACATGTGATTGAATAGACACTAAACGCCAAGGAACCTGTTGAATTAAAACCAAGCGTGGATCCTTGGGTGGATTAAAATGAATCGCTCCCAAATAATCAGCAAACGCAACCTGGTAGGCAGAAGAAGTACTCATTAAAAACTCATGCTCTTGATTAGAAAAAGGCAAATAGCAGCTAGCCAAATCAAAACCAGTAAGCTGTCTTGCCCTAACTCGCGCTCTGCAAAGCAACTCAATATGAGCAGAGAGATAGGGATAAACATTGCGTGGAGGCGTATTAGGTAAATGCAGCCACTCCACGATTGCAATGCGCTTCTCATCGAATGGAGAGAACAAAAGACCAGTAGGCAGAGACAAGGTATTCAAAAGAAGCACATGGAGAGGACCTTCTTGCTTTACACGATCCACCATGCTTCTACGCAATGCCAGATTAACCTGATGAATAGCATGACGCATTGCCTTAGTAACAGGAATTATTTCAGCTGGAGAATGTCTATCTTTAAGAGCAGCAAACAGTGGCTGGAGCTCATGGGTAGAAAGTCCAAAGAAAGGACGAACCCAGTTTAACTGCCCCAAAAAGCTCTGTAACTGCTGCAAGGTAAATTGAGCAGGAACTTTTAGCTCAGGCAAAAAAGGAGAAGAAGCAGTTTGCAACAGGCAATGACCTAAATACAAGTACGGCGGTTTGGTCTGTATTTTCTCTGGTGCGATACTGGGACCACGCTGAGCCAGTACTTGCGACAATTCCTCACAGACACCACTAGGGAGCGCTGGTGAGCTAATTAAAATATCATCCATGAAATGGAAGATCATAAAATCAGGGTGTGCATCCCTAAAAGGCTGTAGGGCACGTGCCACGTAAAATTGACAAAGAACGGGAGAACATTTCATACCCTGCGGTAAAAATTTCCAATGAAATCTACGCATAGGCTGAGAATTATTTATTACAGGGATCGTAAAAGCAAACCGCTCACGATCCTGGGGCGCAAGAGGAATAGAAAAAAAGCAGTCTTTTAAATCCACAATAATCAGCTGGTAATGCTGAGGAATTAAATTAGCATTAGGCACACCAGCCGATAAATTTCCCATTGGAACAATCCTTTCATTTACCCGCCTAAGGTCATGAAGAAGACGATGACGGCCTGATTTTTTTAATATAGAAAAAACTGGACTGTTCCAAGAGCTGTGAGACACTTCTATGTGACCCTGTTCCAATTGCTCCGCAACTAAAGCCTCTAACACGCGGAGCTTCTCTGCCGACATTGGCCATTGATCCACCCACACAGGCGGACCTGGAATCCAAGTCAGAGGAATAGCTAAATCAGAATAATCTTGTGTAGAGGCCATTATAAATTTGTCTGGAGCTTTGCGTCTATCTGCTGTAGCAGATCACGCCCCCAAATGGAAAAAGGAAGAGGCATGATATAGGGACGCAACTGTATAGTCTTAGAATTCTCAGAAACCGATTCAAAAGTCACAGGCAAAACACTGCGCTGAGCTTGCTCATATCCCCCTATCCCCCACAAATCCTGGGCAGGGGCTGTAGGCAACGCAGATGGCCAATGCTTTGTGGCAATTACAGAAACATCAGCACCAGTATCAGCCAAACCAGTTAAAAGCTGACCACCCACTTTAAATTGCAAGTGAGGTCTCTCAGGTCCGATCGTAGTTATAGCAGCTACGCGAGTTGAACCAACCCCCCCTTCCTCTCAGCCTGTTCAGCATTTAGCTGACACAGCGGCAAAAGAATGAGCTGCGCTATAGATTCTCCTGAAGGGAGAGTTTGAGGAATATTAGACCAAGCCTGGATAATCAAAGGACCTGTATAGTCTGAGTCTATAACTCCAGGAACCACAAAAAGCCCTTTCTTATGAGTACTAGAGCGAGGCAAAATTATGCCCACAGTTTGAGATGGTATAGGACCTTTGTGCTGCGTAGAAATCTTATAAACTACCATAGGGAACTGAAACTCCATTGACTCAGAGGTAATTAAATCCAAGCCTGCGCTGCCCTTAGTGGCATGACGCAAATCAGTCACTGGAGACAAGCCTTGAGAAGCTTTGGCTCTCACAATAGGAAGCGGGGGGGCAGCGGGGGCTGCCACCTCCGACGGCAGGCTGTCTCCTTCTAAATCCATAGCATTTCCCCCATTTAACCCCGGGCTGGGAGAACACCCGCTTGAGAGTTTCCCGCCGTTTGAGAACGACACTGACTAGCCCAATGGTAGCCTTTACCACACTTCTTGCATCGGAAAGGAGGTCTGGATCCATTCTCTGGCTTAGAAACCCTACAATCTTTCAAAAAATGCCCCACCCGGTTGCAGCCAAAGCATCTTTTTTCCCTGGATCCATTATTATTATTATTATTTCCAGGGTGACGCAGTGGCGCTAAAGCAGCAGCCAGCAAACCAGTCTTGTGAGACTCAGTGCCTATGTTCTGACACAACTTCAGCATGTGGGCGATATCAGTCTCAGGTTTTTGGTATATTGCTTTAAGAGCAGTTTTACAATCCTGGTTAGCGTTTTCAAATGCAAGTTGTTTCATTAAAACTTCGGCTGCTTCCGGGTTTACTACCTGCCTTTCTAAAGCTCTTTGCAATCGATTCACAAAAGACATGTAGTCCTCTGTCGCTCCCTGCTGGATAGTAGCAAAAGAGCCAGCCGGTGTTCCTGCTTCAGGAACGCGGTGCCATGCTTCTTTAATAAGATGTCCTAATTGATCTACCGCTGCGTTAGGCATAGTAATCTGCTGAGCAACAGCGGAAAATGTACCCTCACCAGTTAACATATCCACAGAAATACCCACATTGTTCTGTAAGTTATTCATAGCCATCTGAGCAGCAGCGTCCTTCCATTCTTGCACAAAAAGCACATACTGAGCAGGAGTTAAGAGCGCCTTAATTAAAGCACGCCAATCATTAGGAATTAAATTATTTCCTCCTCTCAGACCATCTAGCAATCCTGTTGTGTATGTACTATGAAGCCCATTTTCTGTCACACTTTTCTTAAGTTCTTTAAAAGCTATGAGAGACAGAGGCTCATGGACATGATGTCCTTGTGCGTTACGCGCGATGGGACAAAGAGCCATTAGAGGCAGAGCGTCTAAAATCGCCTCACCGTCACCTTCTTTTAAAGCCTGACTAACCATCTGTTGCACTGCCGTTTGTGGTACCTCAGAATGAGAACCCACAGAATAAGAAGGTGGCATTACTTCTAAACCAGACCCAGGCAACAGGGAGCTGGCAGAAGGCAGAGGCGCTGGAGGAGCTGAAGCTGCCTTCGAAACAAAATCTCCCCCCAAACCTGGAGGCTGTGAAGGGGGCAAAATCCTTGGAGATGCTGAGGAAGCATCTTGAAGCTGAAGCAATGGATTTGCCACCCTAGCTATAGCTGATCTACAAAGCTTCCACGTATGTAGGATTTGAACAGAAGGTCGGTCAGATTTACTCAAAACCAACCCCACCTTGTCCCATTTTTCTAAATCTAAAGTACCCTCTTCAGGGAAAAAAGGTGCAACATGAGCTATTTCTTGCAATAACTGGTCTATTAATGGGGCCAAAATCTCATTGTGGCCATCGGAACTTAACAAAAAGAGCAAATCTCTCTTATGTTTCTTCTGCATTTTACTTAAATCACCCCCCATTTCTTACCTATTTTTCTGTGCGCACAGGATGCTCCAGGTTCTGAGCAGGAAGAAAGTTCAGCCCAATAGCTCTCTTAATGCAGATAGAGACTAAAGGCACCTAGGGGGCTTGTTAATTCCGAACTTAGGAAGAGCAATCAGTTTACCCGATTCTCTTTTCAAGATGCCTCAGAGAGGGCACCAAAATGTGGGAATACCACATGGAAACAAAAGACAAAGGACAGAGATTCAACCAGCAAATCTCTGGGAGGGAAAGTGCGTCCTGCTCTCCCCTCGCCAGATCTTTTTATTACAATATCAAAAGGTTACAAAGATTCAAATCATCCAATAGAATTCATCCTAAGTTCTAAAACCCCTCCCAGGTTTCCTCCCACCTTGAATCTGATACTGTTGGGAAGATCTGGAACTAACACCAAGATGCTAAAAAGACTTCCTGGACTTCAAAGAAACTACAACTAAAGAAAGGAAAGGGGCCCAGGAATTCTTGCATAGATTAACAGTGTCTTGTCAGAAAACAGGTTTGTCAGCTTTTCAAAGGCTAACAGGAAGGAAGGAAGATTAACAGATGCCCTTTTACCCAGATCTATTGAGCCAAATGTTTTACAGCCAGGCATGAAACAAATGGCAACAAATGCCTGTTTCTTGCAACCCAGACTGAAACGTGTTTTAAAGGTGGAAAGAAATGGAGTCAGTAATCATCCCAGAAACCTATGTCCAAGACCAGGATTTTCATAATTCAGGCAGCAGAGGTATATCAAGGGAGCCACGAAGCTCAGACATCCTCTACAGGCACACATAATTATGAGTACCTGATTCCCTTCCATAGATCACTAGAAAGTCACCACTACATATTCCACCAAGAATTCTGGAGAAAATGAATAGCTCAAAGCTCCTGGAAATGGCCCACAAGGAATATGATGCTATCATACCAATCTACAGAAATAAGAAGGTACATAATGAAAATAATGGTATTTAGAAAGCACAAGGAAATGTAAGCACTCTGCCTTGGACCTACAGTATTACACAGGAGAAGCTAAACTAAACCTAAACTAAAAAAATGGGACAAAACCTCATGTTTTCTCAGAAGAATACTGTTATTGGATTCTTTATTGAACCCAGTTTGGTACAAAAGCTAAAGAGAAATTCCAGGTTATTTATTCAGAATAAAAGTTTGATGAGGAAAAAAACCCTAGTACAATTACTAGCCATATGCAAACCAATTAATAAGCACATAAAAGCAGTATTGAAGAGAATTTTCACACATGCTGGGGTTGTCCAAGCTTGTGTATTCAGCAATCTTCAAGCAGCAGAAATCATTAAGGTTATCTAAAACATCTCTGATGCTGCAAAGAATTGCAGCTTTTTCAGCTGGCATATAAACTTTTCTCTTCTAGCCTAAAGGCAAGGCGATACACAGCTGTTTATTGTAAGATAGAATCAACAGCACTGCCAAGCTGAAGGGAGCCCAGGGAAAGATGCCTTTGAGAGCCCCTTGGCCCCTGCCCTTTGGATCACTCACTCATCCTACCCCCAATACGTGTTCTCATCCCCATCTCCTTCCTTTCTGCTACTTGATAAATTAGTCATTTTCTTCACTTCATTAAAAGGAATCAGGAAAGCTGATATGTACTGGTGTGTGTGTGTCTGTGTGTGTGTGTGTGTGTGTGTGTGTGCGCGCGCGCTTGAGTGTGAACTTCTCCTTGTGTGTGTGTTACTTCTCCTTTCTTTAAATGAAAAGTAAAGCACAGATTCTGGTGGCATGTGCAGAGGGCTGCAATGGGGAGGAGAAGATGATGAGGTCTTGTAGGATTCTGCCCCATGAATATATAAAGCTTTAAGTTTGGGGCGGGGGAGTAGGCTGTAAGCAAAGACCCTCCTAACCCCTGGATCCAGGAAGTGTGGAAATAGGAGCTAGGCTGGCTTCCCATTGAGTTGAGAACCTGGGTGATGGGCCATAAAGAGAACAAAGGAAGGGCCTCTGTGTGAGATACCAAATGGGTGGGGGCCCCTCTCTCAAGTTGCGGTTAGATAGAAGCACAAATGCAGAGTTGACAGCAGAGAGTTTTGGAGTGATGTGAGCTAGAAGCAAAGCAACAGACTGGAGGGAGAGTCAGAGCAATGTTTATGTTTGAATCCAAAAGCTGGGGTGTTAATGCTGTAGACACCCCCCATACCCATGATAGGCTCCCATAAAGACCCCAGAAGCTCCCCTGTACCTCATCCCGAAGGAAACAAGATCCCTGGTTAAGCGCCTGGAACCCCTGGAATCTCGCATTGCTGGGAGATTAGGATGGCGTGCAACACTGCTGTCAGAAGTGGGATTCATGTTCCCTGAAGACAGGACCTGTGAGCAAGGATCTGAGCCGAAATGGAGGAACAGCAGCATTCCTGGAGCAGCAAAGCCAGCAATGGATGGAGCGGCAGCAATGGATGGAGCGGTTCAACAGACAGCTGCAAGCAGAGTGTGTGAGAAGCCTCAGCGGAGAGGAAAGTGGGACTCCACGCGAGGTGAGGGCCCTGCAGATTGAAATGCTACAGGGGGTTGAAAGCGACCCAGGAGCCCCGCTGGAAGAGGTGGCTGGAGAGATCCAAAGTGTGGATGGGCAGCGGAGGGGCTTGGACTTTGAAGAGAGATGCAGTCAGTAGCTGAGGACAAAACCTTGGAGGAGGGTGAGGTGGCTGGAGCTGAGGAGCTGCTGTTGATGGATTTCTCCGCTTGTGGAACAGAGTAATGGGAGGCACATGCGAACGTGTAAGAAGAGCAGCCTGCGCCAGAGGAAATGGCAATGTGTTCCTCAGTGGAGGAGAACATGCAGGAAAAGCTCAAGGCCTGTGTGCGCGCACCAGAGGAGCAGCCAGCTCATGCTGAATTGGGTGAGTTTAAAAAAACAACAACTATGATTTTGCCCTACTTATTACCTGTGCAAATCAACCTTGCAATATGAATTCAGCCTGACCAGAACTAATTCCAGAAAATGCAATGGTTTGACTCACGCAACAGCCAATGCATAATGCCTGCATGGAAAAGGGCTGGCTGGGTTTAGCCGGGGTTACTTAGATCAGTGGTTCCCAACCTTGGGTCCCCAGCTGCGTTTGGACTACAGTTCCCATCATCCCTGACCTCTGGTCTTGCTAGCTAGGGATGATGGGAGTTGTAGTCCAAAAACTGCTGGAAACCCAAGGTTGGGAAACACTGACTTAGATCACGTAACCGATCTACACTGCACATTCTTTAGTCCCGTCAACAGACATACCAAAGTCAACAACATGATCGGCCGTCTCCCAAAGTAATCAGATGTAGCACCAGTAAGTGGAGAGGAGAACTGAAGGAGGGAAAATATGGAGCCAATCAGACCTGCAAAATATGGAAAATTAAAATGCAACATGGATCTGCCAGCATCAAGGTAAATCCTTCACTTCCTTCACAGCCCTGTTCATGTGTGAGCCATACCCCGCATTCCTCAGGACCCACCTGAAAGCATCGGGAAGCATTTTCCACGCATGATTAAGATGGCTAAATTGCATTTAATGCCAGATATACATGGTCCTGTGCTCCTTGCAAACCGTGAGCAAACCTAGGAGTCCTATATTAAAATTTCATCCATACCTCCAAATAAGACACTGTTGTATTTCCTTTCAGAAGGCACTTGAACCACTTCACTGAACCAGTCCACCCCATGCTGCAACGTCATGTAGAAACTATCCTGTGGAAGAAAATATGCACGGGAGGGATAAATTCAGGGGAGCTATTCGGGGAGGACAGGGGAGCAACCACAGTCAGCCTGAGCTGCGCACCACATGCAATGATTCCGCAATATTTTTTTCTAGTTCTTGTCATGTGCAAAAAGTAACCACAACCAATCTTTTTAGAAACACTTGCTTTAATAGACAGAAAGCCTTAATTGCCATCAGACCTTAGCAGGCTCTGTAACATTTGGACTATCATTTAACATCTTAGTGGTTCAGAGTCAGACAAGCCACTGCAAAACCACACTCTCTCTGTTATTTATGGCACATCACAAGGGGAGGAAGTAACTAGTCACATTCTTCTTTTACTAATCCTATGCTTCATATCCAATCAGGCATTGCCTTCCTACTTCGACATGGTTGATCACAAACTTTTAGACCACTGCCTTGCCGACGTGGGGATTCAGGGCACAGTCTGACAATGGCTGTGTTCCTTTATCTCAGGTCGGGGACAGAGGGTGGCGCTAGGGAATGAGTTGTCGCCGCGGCACACCTTGGTGTGTGGCGTCCCGCTGGGCGCAATCCTTTCCCCCATGCTTTTAAATATCTTTATGCGCCCCCTTGCCCAGATTGTCTGGAGTTTTGGGCTGGGTTGTTATCAATATGCTGATGACACCCAGATTTATCTGTTGATGGACGGCTGCCCTGCCTCGGCCCCGGACACACTGACCGGGTGCTTGGAAGCTGCGGCTGGATGGCTATGTGGGAACCGACTGAAGCTAAATCCTTCGAAGACAGAGGTTCTCTGGTTGGGTTGGGACGACTTGCGGCTGCGGGGCCAACTCCCATCTCTTGCAGGGGCTCAATTAGTGCCAGTGCCTTCTGTCAAGAGTTTGGGTGTAACCTTCGACGCCTCCCTTTCCAAGGAGGCGCAGGTTGCAGCCACAGCAAAGGTGGCATTTTTCCATCTCTGCCGTATCAAGCAGTTGGTCCCTTACCTCTCTCGCCCCGATCTGGCCACAGTGATCCATGCGACGGTCACCTCCAGGCTTGATTATTGTAACTCGCTCTACGCAGGGTTGCCCTTAAAGCTGACCCAGAAACTCCAGCGGGTGCAGAATGTCGCGGCGAGGCTCCTTACAGGGTCCCGGCCGCGGGATCACATTCATCCAGTGCTCTACCAGCTGCACTGGCTCCCAGTGGAGTACAGGATCAGATTTAAGGTGCTGGTTTTGACCTTTAAAGCCCTATGCGGCTTGGGACCCTCGTACCTACGGGACCGCCTCTCCTGGTATGCCCCGCGGAGGACCTTAAGGTCCACAAATAACAACATTTTGGAGATCCCAAGCCATAAGGTGGTTAGACTGGTCTCAACCAAGGACATGGCTTTTTCAGTACTGGCCCCGACTTGGTGGAACGCTCTCTCACAGGAGACCAGGGCCCTGCTGGATTTGACATCTTTCCGCAGGGCCTGCAAGATTGAGCTGTTCCGCCTGGCCTTTGGGCTGGACTCAGTCTGACCCCTATGTTTTCCTAGCCTTATGGTTTTGATTTGGGCTACTTTAAAATGAGGCTGCATTTAAATTTTTTAATTTAAATTGTATTTTAACCCGTATTTTAATAAATTGATTTTACTGCTTTTACATCTTATTGTAATTTTACTGGTGTCAGCCGCCCTGAGCCCGGTTTTGACTGGGGAGGGCGGGGTATAAATAAAAAATTATTATTATTATTATTATTAGTCTGAAATCTCCCCACTGTATGATAACAAGAGCAGCTTTAAAAAAGCATTAACAATTAATATTCACTGCAGTATTACCATACCAGTTCAGAGTTACATCAAAACCTGTCTTAAGTTTTCACCTAAGACAGGGATGTGCTAGATCACTTACTATGAGTTCTAAACATTTATTGTTGCCTGAAAATGTGTTGTTTTTAAGCAGTAACACATGCTCCATGAGCATTGCTGGTTCACTCAGATACCAAAACACTGAACCCAACAATTTCAAATTGCCCAGAGGTTACATAGAGGCCTTGTCTGGTCTAGGCATCTGCATGTACAGAATATAGGATGTTTGGCACACCAAAATTCCAGGTGGACCACTTTGGCACCTGGACTAAAGTGGTACATTATCGTTAGAGCACACCCCCTACAAGATTTGAGTTTCAAGCACTGCTATACCACAACCATGCCATGGTCAAATACAGGTGGCATCCCATCATATTTTACATGTTTATTGCAAGTGTTTTCGGTAAATGTGGCTTAGGTCTTACTTACATTATTATTGCTGTAATGGTCAAGAATTGAAGGAAGGAGAGGCAGGATGAGGGTGAAACCCAACAAGTCTATGATGAGTGCAATAAAAACAATGGTGATCACACGAGTAGAGCCCTCTTCAGTTCCCAGTGACTCCTTGAGAGGCCTCCTGCTTTCTTGGCTTTCCCCCAGTGACATTGTCTCAGCAATCCCACTCTGAAATACAAAGGGTGTGGGGTGGTGGGGGAAGGGGAGGAATTGGATAACTTGCTGACTCATTCTCCCTTAATAGAAATACAGTAATAACTCTACTTACGAATTTTTCTACTTACAAATGGAGCTCCGTCCGCCATCTTGGATGCGGTTTAGATAGGATTTTTTCTACTTACAAATTTTTAGATAGGGTTGCTTCGACTTACGAATTTTTTCTCCCAATGCATTCCTATGGGATTCGACTTACAATTTTTTTTGACTTACAAATGTGTGTTCAGAACGCATTAAATTCGTAAGTAGAGGTACCAACCACTGTATTACTGCAGCTAATGAAGTTTTATTTGTTTTATTACTTCGAGTATTATTTAATACAGTAAACCACAAAAAATCCAAATAAACACACAGACATTAAAATTTAATATATTTGGTACCACAGTATCAATAATATCAATGAAACTAACCTACAGCTCCAATTCCCAATGTTGGGCTGGAACACAATGCCATTGATTTTCAATGCAGCACCCTGATGTGTCATTAATCAGGTGCTCTTCGAAGAAGATGCTTTAGTTGGAAGTATTTGTCATAGCCTTTAGCAATCAAATAAGGTCTGATGTTGAATACAGATGACTTTTAACTGCCGCAGGAAGAACAGCGAGCTCTCATCTGTATTCTAATAGGGTTTAAAAGTATGCAAGCTGTATTCTTTAGGGCAGTGATGGCCAAACTTGGCCCTCCAGCTGTTTTGGGACTACAACTCCCATCATCACTGCTTTAGGGTAAAACATTTGAGTGCCCACAGAGGTGGAACGGCCACACTCTGTCTTCTCAGAGGCCCCTGTGCTCTAGTGAGGACTGAAACCACACTCTCCTCTGAGAGGAGGCATTGTAGTAAGAGAAGCACAATCTAGCTGTAAAGGTTTAAATACTGTACTGTATATTCCGGCATATAAGACGACTGGGCGTATAAGACGACCCCCAACTTTTCCAGTTAAAATATAGAGTTTGGGATATACTCGCCGTATAAGAAATACGACCCGGCGTATAAGACGACCCCCGACTTTTGAGAAGATTTTCCTGGGTTAAAAAGTAGTCTTATACGCAGGAATATACACAGAATATACACAGAACAGACTTCCTTGGGCAAGGTTATCAGCTGCAGAAAACTGATAAATGAGTGTGTTCTATCAAAAAGCAGATTGACAGGATGCACATGAGACAGAAATTAAAAAATACGAAGGATATGAAGCATACTCCTTATTATCACTTTTCCCATATGTACAAATGAAGCTGCAAAAATGCATATTGTTCAAGACATTTCTCACCACATCCCCGTCCATGGTCCGCTGTGGTCTCACACTTGTAGCAGCCGCTGCCCTGAAGTGCTCATATCATCTGGTGGTACTGCTTAATGGTTTGGTTTTCTGCGGAATTTCTGAAAATGGGTAAAAATGTCAGGGTGGTGGGGAAGCTCAACAACTTTATCGCCTGGATTTTCACTTTTTGAAATATGGCAACCCTAGCTTTTATGGCTGCATTTTTAACACTGATACATTGTTTGGTTGCAGCTGCAATTATGTTTTATGTGTTTTTTGTTAAAAGTCACATTATAAGGAGGGTTACTAATTTTCGAAAAGAAACCAAATATTTAACAGTGCCAAGTGATATTTATTTCGCAGTACAGTACGATTTAAACCTATAGCATCAACTATCAGAGGCTAAACGCGGGGAATTGGCGCGCGTCCTGCGCGCGCGGCAAGGCTGCTTCCTGGGGCGAGAGCAGGACTGGAATGCAAAGACTGAGGACCCCTCGGCATGCGGGGGGGGGGAGAGCTGCCCCAATAAATCAATACAAATCAATACCAATCTGAGGTTCTGCCTCCCTAACAAAATTCCTGGCTGCGCCCCTTCCCCTGGGGACCCTCCCCTCTCCCCTCGTTCCGGCAGGTGGACGGTGCCCGCGCCTCGGGCTCGCGAAGGGAGCCTTCTTCGCCCGAGGGGGCGGCGGCGAAGGAGGCAGCCGTGCCCTTCTCCCTTCTCCTCCTCCTCCGGACGGGGACCCGGCGAGAGAAGCGCCAGGGGCGAGAAGAAGGGGAGCCTCGCCGGTGAGGGAGGCCGCGCGGGACCCGCGCGCTGCAACCGCCCCGCCCGCCCGAGCCCCTCCCGGCCGCCTGGAAGCCCACCTGCCCGGACAAGCGCGGGGACCGGACGGGCAGAGCGGCGGCGGCGGCGGCGGCTGCCCGAGAAACGAGGCGTCGGCGTCCGGGGTCCTCCGTGGCGCAGCTTTCCCTGCCGCTTCCTCTTCCGGGCTGGGGCCTCTCCCTGCGCCTCCAAGGCCGGAGCAAGTGGAGTCTCCCAAGACGGGCGCCGAGGGCAGAAGATTCTTCAATCGGCGCCGCTCGGCGAGCATCCGAGGCGGCGCGCAAAAACGCCCCGCCGCTACTTGCTGCCGTGCGCGGGTACCGGGCGCCCGCGAGGCGCTTGCTGGGTCCGGCCAAGGGGCCCCCCAGCCCGGCATCCTCTTCTTCCAGGAGCCCCTTGGTCCTTGGCAGCCCTTCCTCGCCTCCCGGCGGGGTCCAGCGAAGGGCCTTCGGAAGCCCAGCTGCCTCCCTTGTTGGCGGGCAGAGCGGGGCCAGCGGGTCTTAGACGGGACCCGTCGGCAGCCGTTTCCTCCTCGGTGAATTGTTGTTGTTGTTTAGTCGTTTAGTCGTGTCCGACTCTTCGTGACCCCATGGACCATAGCACGCCAGGCACTCCTGTCTTCCACTGCCTCCCGCAGTTTGGTCAAACTCATGTTCGTAGCTTCGAGAACACTGTCCAACCATCTCGTCCTCTGTCGTCCCCTTCTCCTAGTGCCCTCCATCTTTCCCAACATCAAGGTCTTTTCCAAGGATTCTTCTCTTCTCATGAGGTGGCCAAAGTATTGGAGCCTCAGCTTCACGATCTGTCCTTCCAGGGAGCACTCAGGGCTGATTTCCTTAAGAATGGATAGGTTTGATCTTCTTGCAGTCCATGGGACTCTCAAGAGTCTCCTCCAGCACCATAATTCAAAAGCATCAATTCTTCGGCAATCAGCCTTCTTTATGGTCCAGCTCTCACTTCCATACATCACTACTGGGAAAACCATAGCTTTAACTATACGGACCTTTGTCGGCAAGGTGGTGTCTCTGCTTTTTAAGATGCTGTCTAGGTTTGTCATTGCTTTTCTCCCAAGAAGCAGGCGTCTTTTAATTTCGTGACTGCTGTCACCATCTGCAGTGATCAAGGAGCCCAAGAAGGTAAAATCTCTCACTGCCTCCATTTCTTCCCCTTCTATTTGCCAGGAGGTGATGGGACCAGTGGCCATGATCTTGGTTTTTTTGATGTTGAGCTTCAGACCATATTTTGCGCTCTCCTCTTTCACCCTCATTAAAAGGTTCTTTAATTCCTCCTCGCTTTCTGCCATCAAGGTTGTGTCATCTGCATATCTGAGGTTGTTGATATTTCTTCCGGCAATCTTAATTCCGGCTTGGGATTCATCTAGTCCAGCCTTTCGCATGATGAATTCTGCATATAAGTTAAAAAAGCAGGGAGACAATATACAACCTTGTCGTACTCCTTTCCCAAATTTGAACCGCTCAGTTGTTCCATATCCAGTTCTAACTGTAGCTTCTTGTCCCACATAGAGATTTCTCAGGAGACAGATGAGGTGATCAGGCACTCCCATTTCTTTAAGAACTTGCCATAGTTTGCTGTGGTCGACACAGTCAAAGGCTTTTGCATAGTCAATGAAGCAGAAGTAGACGTTTTTCTGGAACTCTCTAGCTTTCTCCATAATCCAGCGCATGTTTGCTATTTGGTCTCTGGTTCCTCTGCCCTTTCGAAATCCAGCTTGCACTTCTGGGAGTTCTCGGTCCACATACTGCCTAAGCCTGCCTTGTAGAATTTTAAGCATAACCTTGCTAGCGTGTGAAATGAGCGCAATTGTGCGGTAGTTGGAGCATTCTTTGGCACTGCCCTTCTTTGGAATTGGGATGTAGACTGATCTTCTCCAATCCTCTGGCCATTGCTGAGTTTTCCAAACTTGCTGGCATATTGGGTGTAGCACCTTAACAGCACCATCTTTTAAAATTTTAAATAGTTCAGCTGGAATATCATCACTTCCACTGGCCTTGTTATTAGCAGTGCTTTCTAAGGCCCATTTGACTTCACTCTCCAAGATGTCTGGCTCAAGGTCAGCAACCACACTACCTGGGGTCCTCGGTGAATTGGCGTGAGCCAATTTGGTGGCCATCGCTGTCTCGTGAGGGAGCCAGTTGCATCGTTGATGGGCTGCGTGAAGGGCTTTTCTTTTCTCTGCCCCAAAGCTTTCAACATTTTCAAAACGGTTTTTTGGGTATGCGTCTTGAGTACCATTTTTGACTCGCTGGTGTACAAGTCTAAATTCAATGCATGATATTTGAAATTTTCCACTTCCAAGAATGAGTTCACCTTTATCAACATCATCATACTATAAATTTGCAGGTTCATTGGCTTTTGCCCTCAGCTCCTCTGTTGACATAGAATCTAACTGGCTTTATGTATGTAATAGAGCAAATTTTCTTGTATGGTAACTGTGAGAATGATCAGGCACATACCAAAGAGCAAGTCCCACTTGGGATGTCTGAGTAAAAATGCTTAGGATTGCAGTATAATACTGCAGTCTTTACCCAGTTACCTGGGAATAAGTTCAATTGAATTCAGTGGGACTTAATTTCTGAGTAGAAACGTTCAGTGCAAGACTCAATTTAAAGCGGATTGGCTACATTTCCCTTCAAAATTACAGGAAGGAATAAATACAAAGTGTTTCACATGTCAGCATCACATTTATTTCATTTGGTACAAGTAATTTACAGCAGTGCCCTCTTCATGTATTCAAATGGTATAAACATGTACGTTGTCCTCTAGATCCAAACAAACACCTCCATCCCACCCCACCTATTATCAGCAAGCAATACTCCAAAGTGCTTATCTTGTGAATTTGCCATTTAAATTGTTTTATCATGACAAATGCTCCTGCCCCCCCCAAAAGGCAAGATGGGAAAGTCTGATCTCTTCATCACTTTTAATTGATCTGAGACCTGGCGTGCTCTGGTCCATAGGGTCACGAAGAGTCGGACATGACTAAACGACTAAAAAACAACAACTGAGACATGGAAAAAGAAAAAGGAGAAAGTATATTTCCAGGAGTTGGATCCTTAGATTTAACAGCAAAACAAAGCAGTGGACAGCAACAAAACACACACATTTTCAACTTTGCTTGGAGGGCAGGCTTCCCCATCCCTCTCTTCAGAATTTCAGTGTTACAAAACCACAGGGGACCCAATCTTCAGCTTCACTGGGGAGAGCCACCAGCCTCAGTCCAACTATTCCCTCCCTCTCCCTGCTTCCTCTTGTAAAATGAGCCTTCCACTTCAAGGGGAAAAGATCTGAAATGAACACTCAGCAACAAACTGACGAAGTGTGCATGCACACGAAAGCTCATACCAAAATAAAAACTTAGTTGGTCTTTAAGGTACTACTGAAGGAATTTTTTTATTTTGACTCAGCAACAAAGGCGGCTAGTCGCTTACAACAAACATTACTTTTTCCTTTTCTCTCTCTGGCTGAAGCCCACAGTAAATGCTGACAGTTGGGAGCCTCAATGGTGCCTTCTGGAAGCTTCACCTGGTGCAAAAACCTAGCTAGCCCCCCCTCCCCCCCAGCTACAGCTTTTGCCAAACGGCACCTGGCTTAAACCTAATAATAATAATTCATTATTTATATGCTGCCCATCTGACTGGGCGTAGGCAGGAAATGCTCTGCCACCAATTCAGCATCTTTTACATTTTGCACAAAATGCAAGCGCCACTCCAGTTGAGTGCAAAAGTGCAGCTTGCCTTTGGCACTGAAACTTTCAGCAGGAATCTTTACAGTTTGATCAGGTGATTGGACAGGTATAGGTACCCCAACACCTGTCAGAAGTGGCCCCTGGAAGGTGAGCTAATCCAAGATCCAACTGGATACTGGGATGTAGCCAATGACGCTTTCTCACAGATGGAATTAAAGTCAATTAAAACTCATGCTACAGGGGTGTGGGAGAAAGGTCAAGTCATGCTGTAGGAATAAAAGGCTGCTTGTACAACCTTGGATACTGCCAGTATATACAGGTGAAACTTGGAAAATTAAAGTATCGTTGAAAAGTGCATTTATTTCAGTAATGCAACTTATTATTTTTTATTTTTATTTTTACATGCTTTCTTTTGGAAATTCCACAGTAATAAAACAAATAGTTACAATAATACAAAAATAAACATCGCTATTACATTTCATTAATTCCATTCCATTTATAATTGACTCGCCTAACGACAAATAATTACAACAAATAAAGGCTTGACATATCTTGCTTTGCATGTCATGCATCTATCTCATATATTGGTTTCACCTTTTAAGTTGCGTTACTGAAATAAATGCCCTTTTCGACGATATTCTCATTTTCCAAGTTTCACCTGTATGCAACACTTACTTGGTTTTAATTAGCAAGAGCTTGCTTAGAAGGGAAAGGCCTACAATGATTCCCAATTAGTTCAGAGGCCAGTGTGCTACTTGCTTGCAGTGCCAGGATAATTGTTCCACATGTTATGAAAAAAATACACCAATAATCAATTGCCGCCCCAGGAAAAAACCCTCCATTGATATCCTGTGGTTTTGCTGCTCATCTACCAAAAATGCCAGTTGGGGAGAGAACATTGTATTCCCTGTTTCCACATTTCTTTCAAATACCTTCTTCCAAAGCCACATTCTTTTTCTAAATAAACATGTCTGTATCTGGTATACATTTTTTCAACGTGAACATTCCTTTATAAGGAAATGCCTATCTGTCCAGTTTGTGTTTTCCCCCTCTTAGTAATAGACCCACACATAAGATGCACAACACAAAATGTAAAATGTCTCTGGTTTCCTTCTGTACAATATAAAACTGTATATTTAAAACTTTTTTCTTTTCAATGCCTTCCATTCTCCTTCCTGCTGAGCAAGACTCCTGAAGAGTTGTTTCACTTTTCTTTTTCTTTCTGAATCCCTGAAAATTAAAATAAAATCACTTTTATTTGGGAACTACCCGTCCAATCAAGGTTTGAAATATACAACCTCTGATACAGTTTTAACTGAATTGGTGGCTATAAGAAATCCTCACCCATCACATCCACCTTTCAAAATTTATGAGAACCAAATGTTTTTATCCAGACCACCTAGCATTTCTAGTTTTCAAATGACCTCATGGTTTCAGAATTCTTAATAGTGGGTGATTCTTCAAAGACATGGAAACAAATCCCTGACAGGGATCAAACCATGCTCTACAAAGGCTGAGTGCATATATCTTCCTTAGCCATGGTGAACAGGCTTGATTCAGAATAGGAAGGGGCCTCATATGCCATTTGCATTATTCTAATGCTTGAGTAGAAAGAGGACAAACTGCCTAAAGTTTTGAGAAATGACAATGAAAGATTCACTTGCGGATGACTATTTCTTTCCAATGTGACCACTCTTTCTGACATCAGTCCTAGTTGTAAGATGAAACTGCAACTTTCAAAAATGTTTTTTTGGGGAATGAATAGAACACTGCAGACTGCATGTCAAGATATGAGGATTAGTGCAGTCTGTTACTTGTGAGTTAGCGATTGCTGGAAAAAATATAAACAGGGTTTATAAAGGGTTTGATTTCATTTGAAATCTGGTGTATTTCTACATTAAAACCACTGCAATAGATCACCTTACTGCTGTCTCTCTTAGTTATCTCAAGGATAAAAAATCTAAACCAAAGGGAATTAAAAGAATATACGCATTACCTTTCCATGGTTTCTGCAAGCTGCATTCTAGCAAGGAATTGGTTATCTTTGCGGATCTCACGAACAGCTCCCTTAAATTCACGTTTGTGCTTATGAATTAGCCGTTTTCTTTCCTGTTCTTTCTTACTGCTTTCTTGTTTTCTTCCAAATTCCAGGCTGAAATTATAAAGTACATTATCTCAAACACACTTTCCTGCTGGACTTAACTGGAACTCTTTTTTTTTGCCGCAGGATCAACAACACTGCACACATATTGTGGACATTGTTACCACAGCAAATTAATTTCATAACATAAAAATCTGATCCATTTTTATATGGTTTAGCATATGTAAAGGTAAAAAACAGCAGAATTATTTCCACCTTATATATAAACTGTTATTTTTAATTTATGTAGCTTCTTCCAGCTATTAACAAGGTGATGCAGCCCCTAAAAATGCCTTTTATAAGCCAGTAAATTAAAGGCATTAGAATAAAGTTACAGAAATAAACTGGTGTTTCACAGTAGCAGCAGCAGTAAGGTCACAATGTTTTGCAATTCCCTTTCCTTACATAGTACTGTTTTAGTAGCATGTAGTGTACTAACCCTCAAATTAAGTGTCTGATTTACATAGGTGCATATCTACCAGAAGTCCCCCTAGGTCAGGCACCCCCAAACTTCGGCCCTCCAGATGTTTTGGACTACAATCCCCATCTTCCCCGACCACTGGTCCTGTTAGCTAGGGATCATGGGAGTTGTAGGCTAAAACATCTGGAGCGCCGCAGTTTGGGGATGCCTGCCCTAGGTTTTTTGCACACCTCAGGTAGGCTTAGGGTAGACTGGTTAATTACTTTGACTGAGGCTGCCCTATGGCTAGATCACATGCCACACTGGCTGCTCTGAAACCACGAGAAACCATGCGGGAAGGCAAAATATGTGGTTAATTCTTATGCTACCCAAGGCAAAATAATTACTACCAGCCACATGATTCCCAGTTCAAACATTAATGATTCAGGATAGGATGCAACCACTGGACCTTAGCTATATGTCTTTAGCTTTTCTTCCTAGTCTCATCACCTGAATTAATTTCACATGGGGCTGTAAAAACTAAGCAATTATGTGAATTAAGCAGAGCTATCAATTCAACTTAATTGTTGAACAGGGTTTGGCATGGATACAAAGTGTCAAATTTTATTTGCAACACAGGCAACCTCCATACATGACCCTCAGCTGTATTTCTTCCAGAGCTAGAGATACTCACACTTTCACTATTTTGGGTGTGAACAGCTTCAAAGGCACTGGCTTTTTCTTTTCGCACACCAAGGGATAACGTTGCCCTTTGCTCTCCAGCTGTTTCAGAACACTGTCAAGCAGCTCCTGAAAATGAAACTCTGCTTTAAAAAGGCAGTTGAATAAAACACAATAAAACAAATATACAGATACACTTATAATACAGTTAACAGATACTTACAAAAAAGTGTGTGTGAAATTGTATCTGAATTTGCCTGGTGCTTTCAAAAACGTTTTTGATAGTCTTCCAACAAAAGACGCCCACGTGAATTTAGCGGTCATGAAATAAGAGGACAGGTCCTTTTAGGGATCAACAACCAGCTAAGGAACTGGAAGCGGAGGGTAGGAGCAAACAGTTCTTGCAATGGAAGCAAGCAGGCAGTTGGGGTCTATATCGGAGTGCTACTGATAGTTCATCACAAGCCGGTGTCAGGCAGTCAACGAAACAGCCAAGTTTGTGGATATCACCGGATGTGAGGGACAGGGGATACCGGGAGGTCCCTCCCATCTTGAGCTCCAGCCCATCCCCGAGCGCTGGGGAAAGCAGGGAGAGTTCCGCCTCAAGTGGAGAAGCAGGAAGTGGTTTCCGAGGCTCAGGCAAGGTAGCGGAGCCACTGCCCAAGGTGGGACAGGAAGGGGGGAGCAAGGGGGGAAGGCCGATCCCGCCGACCCCGGAATTGCGCAAGAAACGTCGGGGGAAGAGGCTGGGTCTCCCCAAGCTTTTATGCTGGAGGAAAACGCGCCAACCTCCATTCGGAGGTACTGAAGAAGACTGACAAGATGTGCCACTCTCTGTAAATAGCACTGCCTTTAGCACTGTAAATACACAGCACCAATAAAAGGATAAAATGCAGAGCTGTGTGGAGTCGTTACTCTGAAGTAGCCCACCCAGGCCACTGTGACAGCTAATTAATCAAGATGTGAAAATCCAAGTAGACTGCAAAGACCTCAAAGGAGATCTCTCCAAACTGTGAGAATTGGCAAATGTAAGGTAAAGGTAAAGGGGCCCCTGACCATCAGGTCCAGTCGTGTCCGACTTTGGGGTTGCTGCGCTCATCTCACTCTATAGGCCGAGGGATCTGGCGTTGTCCGCAGACAGCTTCTGGGTCATGTGGCCAGCATGACAAAGCTGCTTCTGGCGAACCAGAGCAGCGCACGGAAACACCGTTTACCTTCCCGCTGGAGCGGTCCCTATTTATCTATTTACACTTTGATGTGCTTTCGAACTGCTAGGTGGGCAGGAACTGGGACCGAACAATGGGAGCTCACCCCGTTGCAGGGATTTGAACCGCCGACCTTCTGATCAGCAAGCCCTAGGCTCAGTGTGTGCAAAGTGTTACAGACTGGGTCAAAAGGCTAACTCTCCAACAGTGTGAGTGCATCCAAATTGTCAATGACTAAATAGGAAATGTATTTCGATTGTGGAAGATAGCTCCATGAGTAAGGTAACTTAGTATGCAAATTTAAAAATTCCTAGCACGGTATTTGCTTTTTCATCATACTGATTTTACATTCATCTGTTGTGTGATGCATTTGAAATACCATGCACAGTTCTGATTATCCCATCTCTAAAAGGGCATTGTATCAGAGGTGGAAAAAGCATTGGAGAGGGGAACCAAAGTAGTCCAGAAGATTGAATACCACCTCTCAAAAGGGCAGGCTAAAGTGTTTGGAGCTTTTTGCTAATAGGGAGAGAACTAAAGGGGAGGAAGAGATTCATAGAAATTATATATGGTGTGGAGAAAGTATTTCTCCCTCTCATAATACAAGAACCTGGGGTCCCACAATGAAATTGACTGACAAAATTCAGGGCAAACAATATAAAATCCTTTACACAACACATGATTGATTAATGGAATCCATTGCCACACAGTGCAATGATGGTCAATAGCTTAGATCAGGCTTCCTCAACCTCGGCCCTCCAGATGTTTTGAAACTACAATTCCCATCATCCCTGACCACTCGCCCTGCTACCTAGGAATCATGGGAGTTGTAGCCCAAAAACATCTGGAGGGCCGAGTTTGAGGAAGCCTGGCTTATATGCTTTAAGGAGGATTACACAAGTTCACTGATTGTATTTCTGTCAGCAACTATGGAATACAGGAGTTGCACAGAACCTCCCCTCCAAATTCTAAAGCTGCTAATAAAAAGCCCACTTTGGTTATTAGTTTGGTCACTTGCTCTTAGAAATTCTGTCAAGCAGTTTGCCTTTCCACACTGACCATTTTTGAAATGTCTAGCAAACGAAAGGACTCAGTGTACAATCTGGGTAAAGGGACCTCTGACCATTGGTTCCAGTCGTGACCAAACTCTGGTTGCGGCACTCATCTCGCTTTATTGGCCAAGGGAGCCGGCGTACAGCTTCCAGGTCATGTGGCCAGCATGACTAAGCCGCTTCTGGCGAACCAGAGCAGCGCACGGAAACGCCGTTTACCTTCCTGCTGGAGCGGTACCTATTTATCTACTTGCACGTTGACGTGCTTTCGAACTGCTAGGTGGGCAGGAGCTGGGACTGAGCAACGGGAGCTCACCCCGTCACGGGGATTCGAACTGCCGACCTTCTGATCGGCAGGCCCTAGGCTCTGTGGTTTAACCCACAGCACCACCCGCGTCGTACAATCTGGTAAGGTACCACAAATGTGTCCATTGGGTGTCTGCCCCACAGAATGCTTCACAGACTGAAACTCAGTGAGGCGGCAGCATGTTTTACCTGCAGGTGGTGAGGGTACCTAATCACTGGCATGTGCGTCCTAAGCAGCATTTGGGTGGGCTGCATTATTTCACTGAATGATGGAATTGATCCATATGCAATTGCACATCTCTTCACCAGGTTCAGGCACAGGTCTAAGCATGATAACCTGTAAAACAATCGGTAGTGGTCATATCAAAAGCTTCAATGACAAAACTGGCATTGCAATTTTAATGAAGAATTTAGAACAGTTGAAGTATCTACTTCTGCCCCACAATTAAATGAGAAAAGCTGCAGCACAATTGACGGTTTCCCCAACCCACTGTAAAGTCTTGAAGTGCTTAGAGCTGTCTGACTGGTAAGGAGAGACAAAAATGCACACTGCTACTTTTAAATTTCTGTTCTTCAGCCAAGGAGCCCTGTAGGGCATACATGCCCTCTGTGGGCATGCTAAAAGGTAGTGACTGGCCCAAAATCTTGCAGTGCCAGTAAGCCCTTACATACAAACTCCATGCTTTATCAGGTCTATTTAAACTATTATCACATTACATTTCACTCAACCTCCCTGGGTCTTGGGGACTCTAAGCATTAGTATAGGACTGCTTGCCCCTTGCTATCAAAGTCTGCATCTTCTACATCTTTATCATGGGAAGGCTGAGGTCAGCAGGGAGAAGAAATTACGTGTGGTTGTTGTTCCTCATCACACCTGAGGGCACTAAGCAACGAGGAAGACGTTCCTCTAAGTAGCACCCTGTAGCCCTATTTCTGGGTCTGCACACATTATCCCCAAGGGATGTCCCCATGGAACTTCCTGCCCCACATTTCCTGCAGCTGGTATGGGGGCTGGACAAGATGAGCTCTGAGGTTTTTCAAACACATATGTGTCTGTGAACAATGGGACTGAAGCTGTCTTGAGCAGCAGCGGAATTCATCTGCAGACAGCTTTTACTCTCCAACAGCTGCAAGGCTGCACTCTCTAGTCTCTGAAGACTATGAAAGGACTATTTCTTCTGATTTGCTTGATATTAGAATGCTTCGTAGTAGTTTATTCAGCTACCACTAACCAATTTCCTAAAGGCAAGGTGAAATATTTTGCCCACAATATGATTCTGTGTCTGTTGCTAAGGCACATAAAATACAGTTCTTTTATACTAAATATTTATGCACTGGATCTATATCAGCAGGAACACATTCTAGCATACCGTAGATGATTCATGCCTGTTCTGTCGTCTTTATATCTAGTCATAATATGGAGTGGAAGGTGTTGTTTTTGCCAGGTATCTGCATCTGCTTTGTCAGTGACAACAAGTAAGTCTGAGCGTTTTCCTAGTGACACAAAAGGATGTACCAAGGGATAATCTGGAAGATAAGAACACACTCAGCGATTAGTTTTAATATCGCTGAATATCTTACAGTAGGATAAATTTCAAAATATTGAGAGACAGAATTCTAAAAAAATCCCAATGCACTAAACCAACTAGACTCAGAAGGGGGGAGGGAGGGAAGAGATAGAGAGAACATTTATGCATATTCTCCCCAATAACCATACCTTGAACTTCTTTTTTTGGTATAGCCATGTAAAGAACTCCCAGGAGAAAATTGACAAGTTCTGGGATGAATCTTCGGGACAAGGATATATATTCTAGGAAGAGACAGCACACGAACAATCCTTTAACGACATCTTGCACTGTTGTTACTGCGCACTAAAGAAAAAATAGCACACGCAATTATTAAACACAGAAAACCAACTATTTATTCTAATTAGTCTCAGTTAGCAGGTTATCAGTACAGTGGTACCTCCAGTTGCAAACAGGATTCGTTCCGGAACTCCGACCACATCCCGAGGAATTTGCAACCGAGGTGCTGCTTCTGCACATGCAGCGAAACTTGGAAAAATACTTCTGGGTTTGCCACGTACGTATCCCAAAGGATACGTAACTGGAGGTGAACACAAGCAGAGGTAACCAATAAATTATAAGATGTCTCACAAACTCTTGTTGGACTGTATTAATGTCCACCTTTACAAAATAAGTCCTGAAAAATAAAAGTTCCAACGTCTACTAGAAGCCAAGACTGCTTTCACATGTAACTTGGAATTGGCAGCTGGGTGGAAACTCCCTGCCAAAAGCCAGCCTATAATTCCTGTGCAGGAGGCGACCATTTTAGCCGCATCCAATGGGCAATCAACAACATGTGGGTCCTTTTGGACCTGTAAGAGGGAGGAACAGGGTGTGGTGCACTTATATGCGGCTCACTGACTTATGGGGGTGGGTGCGGGGCGGAACCCCCAAGCGTCATGGGTCCATGCATGCGCAAGAGGAAGGTAATTTTGCAGCCTTCGAAAGTTATGAGGGAAGATGAGGCAGTACACCACAGCTTTACACACAGTACAGAATGTGGAATCAAGTAACTCTTGGCAATCAAGCCCGAATACTTGATTATGTGGTGATGTGGCTATAGAATAAAATGTATGTAACCTCAGCAGAATGGACTTGAATGATCTGTGACAGCAACACTACAGGTCTGGCATAAGAGCTCTGGAAAGCGAGATCTGCATACATCTTGTTTTTTTTATAAAGGGGCACATATAAATGCTATAAATAAATGCTATAGTAAAAGGTAAAGGGACCCCTGACCGTTAGGTTCACTCGCCGACGACTCTGGGGTTGCGGCGCTCATCTCGCTTTACTGGCTGAGGGAGCCGGCGTACAGCTTCCTTAGTCAGTATGAACCAGAGCAGCGCACGGAAATGCCGTTTACCTTCCCGCCGGAGCGGCACCTATTTATCTACTTGCACTTTGACGTTCTTTTGAACTGCTAGGTTGACAGGAGCAGGGACCAAGCAACGGGAGCTCACCCCATCGTGGGGATTCGAACTGCCGACCTTCCGATCGGCAAGCCCTAGGCTCTGTGGTTTCGACCACAGTGCCACCCGCGTCCCTTATAAATGCTATAAATTGCTTTAACTCCCCATTCTTGGTCGGAACAATCCTGCATTGTAGTGGTCTCTTTTCCCATACATATGCACACACATAGATTGTCCTGACATTCTGACTTGAAGCCCTAAAACTATGCAGAGAGATAGCTGTGAAGTTATTATAATTTGCCTTTCTGCACTTGCTCATTTACCGTATCTCAGAACGGGTTCAGCTCTGCACAAAATTACAATCCCTGCACCATTCACCCCATTTTCCACTACGGCCACTAAACTCAGGTAGTGGAAAGGTACTGTGCAGGGGCGGACGAAGACTTTCCACGGCCCGGGGCAGCACCGGGGGCAGGGCATCGCCGTGCACAACGCATGCACAGGAAGTGTGTGATGTATGCGCCGTGCACGGCGGCTCTGTGCATGCATGCTACGCAGCAGAGCCACGGGCGGGCGTCCCCGGCGCCATGCGGGGATGCTACCACCCGGGATCCTCCGCTCACAGCTGCAGCGGCTTCATCCCCGCAGCAGCTGTGTCCCTGTGCGGTGCTGGGGATGTTTGCCAGAGGCTCCGCTCCGCTGCGTAGCGGGGCCGTAGTCGGTGGAGCCCGGGGTGCCCCGACCCCATCGCCCCTCCCTTGCTACGCCCCTGGTCTTATGGTGTTCAGGGAAGTTCAACCTCAAATTATGTCCTCCAAGAGGAAGGAATGATATAAGAACTTTAGGCAGATGGTCTCTGTATATAGTCAAGTGCATTTACAAAGATGGTAACTTTGCACACAGTCAAGTGGTTTCATCTTCTTTTAGATGCCTAACTGCAGTTTCAATGGAAATCTTTACACATTTCAACTAGGTTATTATAGAAAGATCTGTGTCATTAACAATATTGTGGACATACCTTTGTGAGTAGCTGGCTCATATAAACCAAACACGGTGTTACCACCGGATGCCAGAAATCAGAGGTTGGAAAAAGTACTGCAATAATTTTCAAGTATATAAGCTGAAAGGAAAAATATTCAGTCAGTAACAGTGGTAAATTACATTACCAACTGCTCAGCAAGCTATCTAAGGGGATGTTCACGCCCCATTTCGCATTGCCCTCGCAGCAGGGAGCTTGAGCTGTTTTTGTGGATTCCGTTGCCCTGTCACTGCAGCCATGTAACCATGCAGAAAAGAAATGGCTCAAGTGAAGCAACAGTTTTCTACATCTGCTCCCTGCAGTTCCAGTTTCATAAATTGCTAAAATACCACAAGACCTAGCCGCTCAGAAGCAGCTGATAGGTCCCCAAGTTTCATGGTGCATGAGGGTTAAACTCATTTGAAGTCACTGGACATTCAAGGGAATGTGTTATAAACGCTGTATCAGGGGTCAGCAAGGTTTATCTTGCTTGGGCTGGATTGCACGTGCGCGTCCGCGATTTTCAGTAGTTGCGCATGCGCAGCTGCAATTTTTGGCGCCACAGAAGCAAGTCCCTGCGCTGTGCCGGTTTAGCGCAGTGCGCAAGTGGGTGGCTTGGTTCAGGGGCGGCTCATGGGCTGGTCAAACAACCTCCGTGGGCCGCTTCTGGCCCATGGGGCTTAGGTTGCTGACCCCTGCACTATACCATAGAACATCCATATGTTTATGTACATTATACTAAAAGAAGTCAACTTGTCTTAAGAAATCACTATTTTTTATTATTATTTCTTAAATTTGTATGCTGCCCTATACCCCTAGATCTCAGGGCGGTTCACAAATACTGTAAAATTTGTGCATGTCTCTATTCTCCCTGTTCAGGGAGGCTTTTAATGTTTAATAGATATTGTGTTTTATTCTTCTGTTGGAAGCCGCCCAGAGTGGCTGGGGAGACCCGGCCAGATGGGCGGGGTATAAATAATAATAATAATAATAATAATAATAATAATAATAATAATAATATATGCTGTTAATATTTCAGGTAGGACCTCCAACAAAAAGATATACCATATCTAACTCTGGAAACGCCGCATGACTTTTCACTGCTAGAATTTCTTCCATGTCATGAGTAGCATCTTGAAGGACACGTTTAACATGATTACTTGCAGCTTTAGGGAACATCTGGCAAAGATCATACAAGGGCCTGTTAAGAAGAAGCTCAAGTCAGATTTAAGAACAACATTTAATGCCCTTTTAATTCCAAAAGAAGAATGAACTATTGTTTACAGCCAAAAAAATTACAGTATTTCTCAGTGACTTAGAAAACAGACATATTCATAGTCTACAGCACTTTGTCACTAGAAGAGTCTGAAAATGGGACGATTTCCCACATGTCAAAACATGGACATCAATACCTCATAGGTCAGTACTACAGATCAAAAAGGCATGACACATTACAGTGAGGTATGGGAGCTCCTTTGTCTGTTCATATTTTTACTTTTTGGAGTGGGGCGGGGGAGATGAGTGCTTCCAGTAGCAGCCAGGAACCATAGTCTCTATTTGCATAATTTCTTTATTATATTTCTATCCTGTCCTTTCTCCCTATGGAGCCCATAAAATGATTGCAAATTTCATTTTCATAATATTTAGGTAGCTGCTACACTGATCTTCTGTCTAGAGTCAGTGATCAGCTGGACATATAAAGGATGACTTTTAGGGATTCTGGTCCTGAAATGCCTAGGACTTTGTATACTAGTTTCAGCACCTTGAACATAGCTTGGTAGCCAACTAGCAGCCAATGCATTTTTCTCAAGAGCAGGGTAACATGATGGCAATAGTCTGCCTCAGTGAACAGCCAAACAGCCAGATTTTACATTGGCTGCAGTTCCTGGGCCAAGCTGAGGGATAGCCTAACATAGAGAGCATTACATCTGCACAGCTGCAAGCCATGCCTATCTTTTAAACCAGGCATCCCCAAACTGCGGCCCTCCAGATATTTTGGGCTACAACTCCCATGATCCCTAGCTAACAGGACCAGTGGTCGGGGAAGATGGGAATTGTAGTCCAAAACATCTGGAGGGCCGAAGTTTGGGGGTGCCTGTTTTAAACCAAAATTTAAAAACTAGTTGACAAACTGGCTGAAACTAACCTTAGGTCTGGTACAGCTAAGCAAAGCACAGGGAGTGAATTTGTGTCAGCAAAAAGAGCAGCAAATACAATAAAATTTGTGTGTGCTGGAGACAATTTACATTGAAATAAAAATATATTATACTTACATTACCAACTTATCAACAGTTTTCAGATCCGGAGGCGTCTGACGTGCCAGCTTCCCAACATACTCCAGAAGGAATTCAAACAGTTTCTACAGGATAAGTTTTTAAAAAGTAAATGAACTCTGGAATGCAAAGTACTTTGTTCCTTTCAATTAGCAAAAACTGCCCCCCCCCATATTGATGTGTGAATAACGTACATAATCACAAAAACATACCTCTAACTTTGCTTTGTTTCCCATTGCAAGGCTTGGATGATTAGACTTCCGAATTCGTTCAATTACAAGCAGTTGTTCTTCTGTCGTTCTTCCCAACAATTCAGCTTCAAGTTGCTCATAAGATTCTGGAGCTATTGTAAAAATAAAAAACATATAGCTAGCTTACACGCAACAAAGCTCAAACAATATGCCATAGAAAAATTGCACTATGATTACAAAACAAAGACTAAAATTTCCCTTTGCCCTGAAGCTAAAGAATATGGGATCCAGAGTGGCACCTTTCAGGAATTCCTGTTCTCTGGACAGCTAAGTAAGGTGTGATAATTACTTGAGCTGGCTCTGGCTAAAACTGAAAAAACAGAGGTAACCCTGAAGGCTACCTCCAAGTCTCTTCGTCATGCTGCACCTGCTTTCCCCCCTCATCAGGTTGTTTTAATATGGCATCATCATCTTTATGCAGGAGAATGTTGGAAATTAAGTGATACAATCCACTTCAGCAATTTTAATGACATGCATAAAAAACTGTTTTAGGTTTTAAAAGCTCAGAGCACTACCACTCGATTTTTTGCTTGTGAAAAGTGCCAACCACTCAGAGAGCATCAGATTGAATGAGTGGGACTCATTCAAGAACAGAAACACCCTTTGAGGTTTACTCAACTGGGTGTGGTTCAGGAGAGCACAAGCCTAATGCAGAGATGGCTTTAGTAATCAGAAGGTGGTAGTTAGCTCACTTTCGTAGTCCTGCCCCTGGTGTTTCCTCCGATTCTGACATAAGTGCCACTGTTCCTCCTCTTTCTTAGGCATCTAACAGGCCAAATTCCACATTTCCCCCATGTTTTGTGGTTAAACCAGAAGGCAGCAATGTAAATGCTGTTTAAGATTTGAACTTTCAAGAGATTATTTTATCATGTTTTAGATGATGTTTTTTCTGAAAAACCAGACCACACTATATTCTACCAGTGAACTAGAAGCAGTGCTCTCCTCTACAGAAAGTACATAATGCAATTTGAATACAGATGTTTCTTCCTACCAGCAAACAAATATGGCACCTCCAGTTTTGCAGCTTCTCTTTTGGCATCTTGCTTCTTCGTATGCAATTCATCCTTGCTTCCTTCCCCCCTTCCCCTTTTCTGTTCTTCACTAGCAATGGCTTCCTCTTCAGTTTCAAAATCAGAGGCGCTGTCAATATCGTCAATATCATCAGCACCAGTCACAGCTTCTTCATCACTTTCCTCTCCATCACTACTGCCTTCTTCTCTCTCCACACTCTCTTCCTGGTCTTTATCATCGTCAATATTCAGCTTGCCATCCTATTTAATAGGTTGAATTATATTAATCAGCGGAAATCTTTAGGCATTAAAGCAGAGGTTGCTTCTCAGTGAAGTCTCCTACTTGTTTGACTGGTGGAGACTCTGGGGATGATCTCCCTGCAAACTATGGGGAGGGAAAAACCTTTGAGAAGAAAAACCTGGCAAAGAGTATGGCTCAGAAAATGCCTCCCCACTTACTCTCTCCCTAGGAGCAGTTGCGACTGACATAGCTAAAAAATAGTACAGTCAACAACAAAGAAAGTGTCCACAGCAAAATAGGCAGGTCCAGGACCACTCTGATGAAATAGTAGGGGGAGAATTGACAGCAAAACAACTTCTCAGTTCTCCCTACTTGCTTCCATTCAGTGGTCCAGCTGCTAGGGTGCAATAGAGCACTGCCCCAAAAGAAACAATAGCTCCATTCCTCTTGAGCCACAGACTATCTCTGGTCAGACCATCCCTCTATGACTCCCACTGGGAGTATTACTGAATGGGATGGGTCCAAGATACAGGGTGTCAGGCTGGGGGAGAAAGCAGACTTCCCAGTGCACCACCATGACCAGCTGTACAACTACAAGGGATTTAAATTCATGTGCCAGCAATGTTGCATACCTAGTCTTCAAAGTAATTTGAAGGCCTCTGCAATTGGCTCCCAAGGTTGGCATGGCTGGATTGTGATCTTTTTGTTTCAGCTTCTTTAAAAACTCAAATGAAAAAACATGTACCTTATAAGAAAGCATACGCCTGTCATCTTTATCAAGGAGGAATCCATCTACCAAATCATCAGCTGATATGTGCTTGAGTTTCTTTTCTTTCTCAGGCTCATCTCCATGCATCCGCCGTAATCTGTCAGCCTGCAATGTAAAATATGTTGAGAACAATAACATTAACAGCTAGTCTCATTTTTATCATTATCATTTTGCTACAATGGTGCCAGCATTCAATTAATGATGGAGGCATTTATATTTGTCAGTGATGGGGAACAATTTTGGTACAGTAAGCCAGATCTTTATATGTCCCCACCCCATGAGGTGGGACCCAGGTGGCGCTGTGGGTTAAACCACAGAGTCTAGGCTTGCTGATCAGAAGGTTGGCGGTTCGAATCCCTGCAACGGGGTGAGCTCCCGTTGCTCGGTCCCAGCTCCTGCCCACCTAGCAGTTCGAAAGCACATCAAAGTGCAAGTAGATAAATAGGGACCGCTCCGGCGGCGGGAAGGTAAACGGCGTTTCCGTGCACTGCTCTGGTTCGCCAGAAGCATCATGCTGGCCACATGACCCAGAAGCTGTCTGCGGACAAACGCCGGCTCCCTCGGCCTATAGAGCAAGATGAGCACCGCAACCCCAGAGTCGGACACAACTGGACCTGATGGTCAGGGGTGCCTTTATCTTTACCCTATGAGGCAATCTTTCTGTCAAGCATCTAATGTCATGACAATGCCAGGTTACTGACAGGTGGACAATCCCCATCCAACAAAATTGTCCAACAGGGTATGGGGATGAAACTGCTTCACCAGGAACACACTGGAGAAGCAGCACCCAGCAGGTTCAATCCTCCTGCTGCAGGAGTCTGCTTCACCAGCAGGGACCAAGCTGGCAGAAGAGCACGCAACAGGACGGACCTTCATTAGTCCTCCATCAGCTGATATAAGCTGGGAACATCAGCTGATGGGCAGAGTTTGGGGAAAGAGCCTTTCAGATCAACTTGGCCAGGTTGGAACTGATTATTCCAGTAAATTAAGATCTACATGAATCAAATTTAACATAAAACATGCATAATCTGTTGATTACATTTGTATCTTGTCCAAAACATTCAGGACAGAATACCCCAATTTTATCCTTATAACCATCCTGTGGTTAAGATGTAGGTTAGACTAGTTTAAGGTCAATCTGAAGTCTAAACCAAACACTCTAAACCACTATAGCACTCTGGCTCTAAAATTGTGCAAAGAAAATTTGATATTTATGTATTCAATATCCAGGCCTCCCCTAATCAAAATCCGTGTGGTTTACAAATGATCAATAAAATACACAAAATACAATTCAATAAAACAACTTCAAATCCAGTTACATAAAAACTCAGAACTTAGCATAAAACCAAACCAAACAGTGTTAAAATGCCTAAAATCCATGTAAAAACCAACTCAAGAAGCAGCAAAGGGAGAAAAACAAGTTAAGTGTCCAGATCTAAAATGAACTAAAATGAAGCTAGAATTAAAAGGCCTGGGAGTGTTAAAAGGTTTCACGTAGCGTAAACTAGACAATGTAGGTGCCAGGTAAGCCTCTCTGGGGAAGGCACTCCTGGGAAGAATGTTGTCTTTAGTGGTTACTTGTCCAGCCTCAGCTGGCAGGGGGACCCAGAGAAGGGACTGCAGTGAAGGTCTCCAGGTCTGGGCAGGTATATATGGTAGGAGAAAATTCTTCAGCTATTTCAAGTAAAAATATTTCATGGATATTTATGGCACCTTGTATATTCACAGTCACTGAAAACAGTTTATTATTATGTGGAACACAATACACAAACATCATACCTCTAATTGGAGGAGTCTCGTTTGCTCTTCCTTTGCTAACTCTTCTTCTGTTTTCATCCTACCAGAGGGTTGTGCCTTCATTTCAAACCCAAGCTCCCGAACTATCATATCATATTCATCAGGCTGTGGGAAAAAAATAATCACAAACAGTAACAGTAACAGTCATTGTGCTGTGCTCTACAATACGAACCTAAGAGTAGCCCTGCTGGTTCAGGCCAAAGGCCCATCTAGTCCAGCCGCATGCTCTCACAGTGGCCAACCAGACACATGTGGGAAACTCACGAGCAGGACCCACCCAAGTGAAACAGTGCTCTCCCCAACCTCTTCTTGCAAACCCTTCATGTTGCATTTTTTTCGGGTTAAGAACGCGGCAAACCCGGAAGTGTTTACTTCTGGGTTTCGCCGTGCGCGCATGTGCAGAAGCGCCGCTCTGGTTATGGACTTTTCGGGGTGCGAACGACACCCTGGAACGGATCGTGACTGCAACCAGAGGTACCACTGTATTCAGAGGCATGCAGCTCCAACAGTATGTTGAAGAAACTGGACATGAGAAAGGGTTAATTTCCTTTATGAGTGTAAACTACCCCATGGATGAGCTAATTCAAGGTGCATGGTCAGCCAAGCCAGTTGCTATGGTAATGCCCAGGGCAACAACCATATCTGTGATTAATGTTGTATCAGCTAATTCAATAGTTTCAGGTGTCAATCTGTTAGTCTGCAGCTAGTCTGTTAGTCAATGTTACTTTTGTCCAGTGTTACATCTTGAATTACTGAACTTATTTAGAGCAACGGGGATATCCTGTACTTGCATGTATCTGTATATATAAAGCCTACAAGCTGTAAATATCTACATCCAGAACTGGTTTACTGAGCCTTATCTTCTGCAACAGTAAACTATCTGAACCTTTTTCTGTGTGGTGACTGGAACTGGGAGCAACTTCCATTTCTTTGGCATAAAAGTTTGCATTAAAAACCTTGAAGTATTTCATTAACATCTATTTTAACTCCCAAACCAGGAAGCATTATAACACCATTACAATTTTTCTTACATTTACTTCCCACCTTTCTTCTGTCATGGAATCTAAGGCAGTGTACATATGACATATGACACTGCAAATAGCTGCCTAGACCCAGACAGGACTCACGAACATCTCATTAGTTTGCAATGGAATCCTATACATGTCTATGTGGAAGTAAACCCCTTTGTGTTCCATGGGACTTACTAGGTGCGGATTGGATTGCAAGCTTACCTACTTACACGTCCACCACTGAAACAGTTGAGAATCATCTACAAGAATGCACAAGTTGGCGGCCTGCACTCTTCACTTTTTTTGAAGGACACAAGAACAAACACTTGATTTTATCTGTAACAGACTGAATGCCTTCAGAGACAGGTACCTTAACACTTGGAATTTCTGAGAAGGGAGGGTGGGCTATTCCATTAGCTGACACACCAGATGCCTCCGACTATCCATCTACTGTCACCTAGCAACTGCCATTCCATCAAGCTACTTGAACTGTTTCCATACCAGATGGTTATTTAAAAACTTTAGCTTTAAGAACTGGTGCCCAAGTTTATCCCTTTTTTTCTCCTCCCTTCAATATTGTGTGTGTGTGTTTTAGATTGTAATCCTGAGGGCAGAGACTGTCTTTTTTAAAAATTCATCTGCAATATAATTTAGAATTTTTGACTGAATAAGAGTAAAAAGGCTTTAGATAAATAAGGAAGATCCAGATTTACGGAGCCTGGAGAGAGGAGGACGTGGCAAAGCAGAATCTAGACTATCACCTAAATGCACAGGACGTTAAGAAAGAGCAGGGAAGCATGCTAAGAGAGTACCACTAAAATTCACAAAGCTTCAGTTTTTCTCTTTAATTCCATACAGGAATTTGAAGTAAAACTGGATAGCAAGTAAAATAAGGTTTACCTTGAGCTTTTCCTCTTGATTTTGTCTTTCCAGCTTTGGGCTCTTGTGGAACAGAAAGCCTTGAACCTCCTTCCAATCATTGTTAAGTTTGTCTGTAAGCTCCAAAGTATTTTCCCTCTGTGTTTGCCGCTCCCTCTAAATAGAAAAAAGAACAATTGTGGTAAATGGTCTATCATACAGCTAGTCTTTAATGTGCAAACTCCTCTCTTGAAAACCAAGAGAAACTGAAATTGTACACAGCCAAGACAGAACCAAATTGAACACTGCATCTCACAGAAAATGGCACATATTGGTTAACATTGCTTGTTTTATTTCATTTTTTAATTTCAAAGGAATTCAGATTTAGTACAAAAAACCCAGAGTTTACCCTTTCCTGTTTGGATTTTGCTATCAGTTCTTCAATGAGCTCCTTCCGTGACTTAGGTTTTTTATCTTCTTCGTTTTCCTTCCCTGTGATGGCTTTCTTGCAGAGAAGTCCACCACCTCCAAAGTGAGCAGCTGTTAATTCCGCTAGAAATGAAAGAATGAAGCTGCTTAGGAAAAGGTCAACTGAGGCTTCAATCCTAACCCCATTTATTGGAGAAGAAGCTCTATTGAATTCAATAGTGCTTACATCTGAGTAAACATGGTTAGAATTCCACTGCAAAAGTACCAACTAAGCCAGCAATGTTTGCTAAGAACCCAAGGATATTTTTTCTGTGTCCTAGGAAACACTAAGGAGTTTTACATGGCATCTCTAGGGGTGGTGTGAGGGGCAAGGGATATCGCGAAGCCCCTCCCCTCCTGAGTTCCAGCCCAGACCCGAGCGAGGCTGAAAAGAAGGAAAGCTCCAGCTCAAGTGGGGAAACGGGAAGTGGGTTCCAAGGCTCTGGCAGGGAAAGAGAGCCATCGTCCCAGGTGGGACAGGAAGGGGAAAGGAAGGGGGGCAGGCCAGTCCCCCCAACTCCGGAACTTCGCAAAAGGCGTCGGGGGAAGAGGATGGGTCTCCCCAAGTTATTATGTTGGCGCAAAACGCGCCAAAAGCCACTGGGAGGTTCTGATTCAAGCTAAACAGATGGGTCTTTGTAAATAGCACTGCCATTAGCACTGTAAATACTCAGCACCAATAAAACCATAAAATGCAGAGCTGTGTAGAGTCGTTACTCTGAAGTAGCCTTCTCCAGCCACCGTGACAGCAACCTCCCAGTCTTTCTGGCTACTTTGGAGCGGCAGCGATGAGTGCGCAAGAAGCTGAGCAGTGGAGGCTGGAAGCCGAGGCCACAGCACAGGAATTGCGGAACGCACAGACCCTGGCAACGCAGGCACACCAGCAATTACTTGCAGCTCAGGAAGAAGCACAAGCAACGCGGGAGGAGCTGAACAAACTGGCAGAGCAGGTGAGAGCGAAAGATGAGACTGAGAAGCAACTCAGGGTGATGGTGGTGGAGTTACAGAAAAAACTGGATGAGGAAAAGGCTGCAAGAGGTGGGGGGGTGCCCCAGCCCCAGCTAGTCCAAGTGAGGAGGGGACAGAGCCTAGTCACCAAGTTTAGCGGCGACCCGAGAGAGTACCTAGGCTTTGAGACGGAAATAAATTATGCGCTGGAACTGCATGCGGCAGAGTTCCCAGATGACGCGCACAGAGTCTCCTTTATCATAGAGCATTTGACGGGGGCCGCCAGAGAATGGGTCAGACCGCTCATCGCGCAAAAAAATAATTGCATAAAGAATGCAAAACTCTTCTTAGGAGCGTTAAAAATCATGTATGCTAGTGATTCGGAGATGGAAGCCACAAAAGAGCAGCTTCACAACTTAACACAAGGGAAATCGACAGTTCGAGACTACTGGGCGAGATTCACCATGCTAGTGCACAAACTGGGGTGGGATTTGCACAGTGAGCCAGTGAAATCAGCCTTCTACCTGGGGTTGCACTCAGACGTTAAGGATGAACTAGCGAGAGGTCCGAAACTGCGGACGATGGATGAGTTAAGCAAAGCGGCGCTAGCGGTGGGGGTGAGACAGGAATCCAGATGGAATGACAAACAAACGACGCGCGCAGCAAAGCCTTGGTTCCCACGCTCCAAGGACAGACCACATTACCAAACCCCACCCCAGGGCCCACCCCTAGTCCCGCCCAGACCGAGCTCAGAGCCGGAACCGATGGAGATCGGTGGAGCGCGCGCGCGGGCTTTTCAAACCCCGGCGACGCCAAGACGCAAGGAGGGAAGAGGCGGGAATTGCTTTCTCTGCAACTCCCCCCAGCATCGCGTCAGGGACTGCCCTCATCGCAGGGAGTGGCAAGGAAGGGCGGGAACGGTTGTGCCTTCCCCCACTGAAGCAGCACCACAGCAGGGAAACGAGACAGCCTGGCTGCAGGAGACACGGGGCAGCAGCCAGGCACAGTTAGCACTAACCGGCCCCAACCCGCCCACCCGCACAGCGAGGAGCAGCGACAGCCCACCCCCCCCCCAGGGCAGGGGTGGTTCTAGAAGTGACGCTAACGCTCCCAAATGGCTATCCCCTGACGGTACTCGCGTTAATTGACAGTGGTGCCTCGGCGAACTTCTTCTCGAGAAACTTTGCAGAAGAGCACCAAATCCAACTTCTGCAGCTGGACTTCCCCCTGCACGTCTCCACCATTGACGGCAGGGAGTTGCTGGGGGGGGGCCATCACCCACCAGACCCCCCCCCATGAGAATGGCGGTGGGGCGACACTCAGAGACACTGGCATTCAATGTCACCACCATTTCCGACCCCCCCATCGTCTTAGGCATGAGCTGGCTGGCGCGCCATGACCCCTCCATCAGTTGGCACCAGAGATGCATCACGTTTGGATCGGACTTTTGTCTGGAACATTGCATGCAGCGCCAACCAGGGGAGGGGCCTCCCATCGCCACAGTGGCCACCATGCACATCACAGGGGGTGAGGCAATACCCAAACCGTACTGGGACCTACAGGAGGTCTTCAGCGAAGCGGAGTCCGACCACCTACCCCCACACAGGTCCTTTGACTGTCAGATCAACCTGGTGCCAGGGGCCACGCTACCCCCAGCCAAGCTATACTCCATGTCAGATCAGGAACTGGAGGATCTGAGGGAGTTCATCGACAAGAACCTCAAGCGGGGGTTCATCAGAGAAAGCAAGGCAGCAGGAGGCAGCCCGGTCTTCTGGGTGGACAAGAAAGACACGCAACAGCGCCGTCTGGTGGTGGATTTTAGACGGCTCAATTCCATGACGGAACCGGTGGCTTTCCCAATGCCCAGAGTGGATGATCTGCTGACAGCGGCACGCAGGGGCAAGATTTTCACCAAGCTCGACCTGAGGGGGGCGTACAACTTGATCAGGATCCGGGAAGGCGATGAGTGGAAGACCACGATGTTCACGCCACTGGGCTCTTTTGAATATCTGGTGATGCCCTTCGGTTTGCAAGGGGGCTCAGCATGCTTCCAGGCCTTCATGCACCACGTCCTGGGGTCCCTCCTCTTCAAGAAATGCCTGGTCTTCCTGGATGACATCCTTATATACTCCAATGACCCCGAGCAGCATGTGAAGGATGTCAGGGAGGTGTTGCAACGCCTAAAGGAGAACCACCTGTATGTGAAGCTGGAGAAATGCAAGTTTCACACCAGGGAGGTGGACTTCCTGGGCTACAAGCTGTCAGACAAGGGCCTAGCGATGGACAAGGACAAGGTGCAAGCCATCCTGGACTGGCACAGCCCCAGGACGCGCAAAGATGCCCAACGCCTCCTAGGCTTCGCCAACTTCTACAGGAAGTTCATCAAGAACTTCTCTCGCGTTACGGCTCCCATCACGGACTGCCTGAGAGGCAAGCAGAAGTTCAGGTGGACACCAGAGGCGCAAGCAGCGTTCGAAAGCCTCAAGAGGGTGTTCGCTTCCGACCAGAACCTGTTCCACGTGGTGCAGGATGCGCCCCTACGCGTTGAAACCGATGCTTCAGACAGAGCTTTGGGCGCCATTTTGCTGCAACTGGATGCCAACAGAGAGTGGAGACCCTGTGCCTTCTTCTCCAGAAAGCTGACCCAGCCAGAGCGCAACTACACGGTGTTTGATAAGGAGCTTCTCGCGATCCACGCTGCGTTCCAGCATTGGAGACACTTCCTTTTGGGCGCTAAGCATCCCATTCAGGTGTGCACGGACCACAAGAACTTGGAGTTCTGGAGAACAGCCAGGGTGCTCAACCAGCGGCAAATACGGTGGGCAGAGTTCTTCTCGCACTTCAACTTCTCCATCCACTACATACCGGGGGAGCAGAACGTCAGGGCGGATGCCCTCTCCCGCAAGCCAGAGTACATGGAGGAGGAGTTGCCACCAGCACCCCGGTACATTTTCCCCCCATCGGCATGGTCCTGCGGAGCAGCAGTGGTGAGCGAGGCAGAACTCACAGCACTGACGGCAGCAGATGAGTTTGCCACCCGCATCTTCAGAGAACTGCGAGGGGGGAGGGAGCAGGCAAGAGACTTTGAGGAAAGGAGGGGGTTGCTTTTTTACAGGGGAGCCCTGTACCTGCCCACCAACCAGCTCAGAGGTAAGGTCCTCAAGCAGATGCACGACAACCCGACGGCGGGTCATTTTGGAAGGGACAAAACCGCTCACCTAGTCATGAGACACTTCTGGTGGCCAGGGGTGCGGGAGGATGTTCGGGACTATGTAAGGGGCTGTGACACCTGCCAGCGAGCAAAGGTGGTCAGAGCACCACCAGCAGGGTTGCTGGAGCCATTAGCCACACCGCACAGGCCGTGGGAAGTAGTGTCCATGGACTTCATCACCGACCTGCCGTCGTCCAGAGGCAA
Organism: Zootoca vivipara; assembly: GCF_963506605.1. Taxonomy (NCBI): domain Eukaryota; kingdom Metazoa; phylum Chordata; class Lepidosauria; order Squamata; family Lacertidae; genus Zootoca; species Zootoca vivipara. The sequence continues at coordinate 72,953,388 of NC_083284.1, forward strand.
GACCGCAGTGTTGGTGGTGGTGGACCTCATGTCCAAAATGTGCCATTTTATACCGTGTGCCAGGGCGGTCTCTGCAGAAGAGACAGCCAAACTGTTTGTTGACCACGTATTCAGACTGCATGGATTACCTTTAAGAGTTATTTCGGATAGAGGCCGCCAATTTGTTTCCAGGTTCTGGCGGCGGCTCATGAACCTCCTGCAGGTGGAGGTCAGCTTGTCGACGGCTCGGCACCCGCAGACCAATGGACAGGCGGAGCGGGTCAACGCCATTCTGCAGCAGTACCTGAGATGTTACGTCAGCCAGAGGCAAACGGACTGGGTGGATCGCCTGCCACTGGCAGAATTTGCCTACAACAATGCGGTGCACGTCTCCACAGGGGTGTCGCCCTTTAAGGCCAACTACGGGCGCGACCTCAGATCTTTCCCGGAGAGGGAGGGGGAGGAGGAGGAGGAGGGCCCACAGGCAGAGGATTGGGCAGAGGAACTGGAGACGGTGCACCAGCAGCTCAGAGAGCACTTGGAGAGGGCCAAGGAAGCGTACAAGAAGGGGGCAGATCGCCACAGGCGACCGGGGGAGGTCATCAGGGTGGGGGACAAGGTTTGGTTGTCCTCGGAGGGCCTGCCCACCAGAGGGAGGTGCAAAAAGCTGGCACCCAGAAGGTTGGGCCCCTTCACGGTCACGCAGCAGGTAAACCCGGTGGCATTCAGGCTGGCACTGCCAGAGGACATGAGGGTACACCCAGTGTTTCATAGATCGCTGCTGTCTCCGTACAGGGAAAGTAGCAGGTTCCGAGACAGCGCACAAACCCCCGAGGGAGGGGGGGAGGGTGGAGGCAGGGAGCCACTCAATGAAGCAACGGCCATCCTTGATTCACGAAGGGGGGTGGGGGGCCTGGAGTACCTCATGGCATGGGAGGACGCCCCGCCATCCCAAAATGAGTGGATCCCAGCCACTCAGATACAGGAGGAATTCTTAGTGGAAGAATTCCACGCCCTCTTCCCACACAGGCCCAAGCCCTGGCACATGGAACGGGAATGGGAGGAGGAGGAAACACAGGAGGGGGAAAGCAGTTCACCATGGAGATGGGAAGCAGAGTTTGAGGACACGGAGGAGGAGATATGGGCAGTTCCGAGGTCCACTCAGTCAGAGGACGAGGTGGACTGGCAGCAGATTTTCACCCCCACCAGTTCTGAGGCCACGGACTTTTTGGGATTTCCCTCTTCACAGGAGGAAGGAGGGAGACAGAGGGACTGGGGGGAGGTGTTCACACCAACCGGCTTGGACAGCACGGAGTTTCTAGGTTTTCAGTCACCACTGACACCCGAGCAGCCTCTAGGGAGGGGAGAAGGGGGGCCTGGGAGGGGAATGGATGTGAGGGGCAAGGGATATCGCGAAGCCCCTCCCCTCCTGAGTTCCAGCCCAGACCCGAGCGAGGCTGAAAAGAAGGAAAGCTCCAGCTCAAGTGGGGAAACGGGAAGTGGGTTCCAAGGCTCTGGCAGGGAAAGAGAGCCATCGTCCCAGGTGGGACAGGAAGGGGAAAGGAAGGGGGGCAGGCCAGTCCCCCCAACTCCGGAACTTCGCAAAAGGCGTCGGGGGAAGAGGATGGGTCTCCCCAAGTTATTATGTTGGCGCAAAACGCGCCAAAAGCCACTGGGAGGTTCTGATTCAAGCTAAACAGATGGGTCTTTGTAAATAGCACTGCCATTAGCACTGTAAATACTCAGCACCAATAAAACCATAAAATGCAGAGCTGTGTAGAGTCATTACTCTGAAGTAGCCTTCTCCAGCCACCGTGACAGGTGGCATGTCCAAAAATTTCTCCAACTCTAGAGACTGTGCTAAATGAAATAAGCAGGACATTTTTAATCATATCTGTCATTACTCCTTCGCAAAGTAGACCCACTGAAATCAATGGACTTAAAGCCTATTAGTTTCAATGGATCTACTCAACTTACGTTAGCTATCACACTATAATTTTAACTTCTGAAAGTAGAGTTTTAAATACAGTCATACCTCAGAAGTTGAACAGAATCCGTTCCGGAATCTGTTCGACTTCCGAAACGTTCAACTTCCAGAGCGCGGCTTCTGAGTGCCTGCAGCAAGCTCCTGCAGCCAATCAGAAGCTGCGGAAGCCCCATCAGAAGCCCAGCTTCCAAAATAACGTTCAAAAACCAGAACACTCACTTTTGGTTTTCGATCATTTGGGAGCTGGAACGTTTGACTCCCAAGGCATTCAGGAGCCGAGGCATGACTGTATGGGTGTAAAATTAGAGCATGTGCCAAATTTTAGTTTCATGTTCCATCACACTTTGGATAACTGTAGCTACTTGCATCTGAAAAACTCCACCATTGCAATAAATAGAAAATGTGCTGCCTTATGTAACACACAATTGCCGTATAGTAGGACATATGTACCACTCTGCCTTTTTGACCCTCCTTACCTGAGAGCATTCCTCTTTCTTCAGTGTCGCTGTCACTATCAATAGTATCATTACATTTTTCAATGTCTGCTAGAGAATGGCCATAGTGGGTTAAATCTTCATCTTCATTGAGATTATATATATTTTTCTTTTCATAATTTTTCTGTAACAAAACAAAACAAATCAGTAAGTGTTTTTTGTGATCTTTGGTAAAATGTTAATTCCTATCCACATTGTCAAGACATTGAGATATTGTGCCTATACTTCGGTTAAGTAAAGAAGCTTAGACTTCTGGGTAAGGCCTGGAATCAAGAGAAAGTAGTTCTCTATCTAGAAGGGTATGTAGAGTAAATGTAGAAAAGTACATTCCTGGCTGCAGCTAAAATGTCAAAGTCAACATATAGGTGATGGGAGATTTCCTCCCCTCTGAATGGTTTTACAGAATCTGGGATATGGCAATTACATATAAATGCACTATGACTGACGGGCAATGGATTCTATGAAAACAGGTATTGGAGAGACAGGCAACTTTTTTGGGTGGGTGTGTGGGGGGGGACAAATTTAACAATGATGTAAGATCATATTCATTATTTAATTGAAATACGATTTGGTGGAAATGATGCTTTTCTTTTTTGTATAACTATAACAACAATTACCCTTGTAAAACAATTACCCTTGGGACCCAGGCGGCGCTGTGGGTTAAAGCACAGAGTCTAGGGCTTGCTGATCATAAGGTCGGCGGTTCGAATCCCTGTGACGGGGTGAGCTCCTGTTGCTCGGTCCCAGCTCCTGCCCACCTAGCAGTTCAAAAGCACATCAAAGTGCAAGTAGATAAATAGGGACCGCTCCGGCGGGAAGGTAAACGGCGTTTCCGTGTGCTGCTCTGGTTCCCCAGAAGCAGCTTTGTCATGCTGGCCACATGACCCGGAAGCTGTCTGCGGACAAACGCCGGCTCCCTCGGCCTATAGAGCGAGATGAGCGCCGCAACCCCAGAGTCGGACACGACTGGACCTGATGGTCAGGGGCCCCTTTACCTTTACCTTTAACAACAATTACCCTTGTAAAATGGCCCAATACGCAATTCATAAAACACACTTTTCGATCAGGTATTTGTTTTATAGCTGTGCAACTGTGAGCTGTTTATCCACAGTGAAAACAAGCAAAGCTCAAACCCATGGTCTGAAAGCATGCAGTCAAACACATTTATATTTCATCATACACCTTACGGTAGGAACAAAAGCAATATTTCAAAGCTTATAACTTTTGCTTTTCCTATTATCCTTTCCCTCAGCAGGAAACACTGTCTCTTCCTTCATGTTGCTCACTTAATCTCTGCTCTGTAGTTCTCTTAACTCTTATCCACATACATATTTTAAGTTATTCAAGTGACTTTGATGTCTAATTTACATATGGCATTTGCTAGACAGACCCAACAAAATTCTGCAAAATGAATAAATGATAAAAACCACCTTGCTGCAGAGAAAGCAAACTTTCAGATGGCTTAACCATCGTTTACCTGAACACCAAGAGCCATATGCCAGCTTCCAATTCTTCCCTTGTTTCTTCCTTGCTCTTCCTTCTTATACACGCTTTTGCTGCCCTTCTCACATGATACAAGTAATGACCAGTTGGCCTTATGTGCTAAATTAACAGCCTATTTTTCAACACCTCCCTTAAAATATATTTTGGAGTAGGTGAAGAATTGCTTATAATCCAAAACAATTTACAAAAGCAGAGGGGAAGAAAAGAACAATAGCCCATGGAAAGAAAGAGAGAGAAGCACGGGGAAAGTGGGGGAGGAGAGAAAAAAATACTGTAAAAGAAAAAAGCCACCATCAGGTTTGGATTGCAGCAGGAGAGCAATGAAGGAGCTGAATGAAACGGAGGTGTGTGTGTGTGTGGAGGAGACAGCCTTCAATGACGCAGTTGTGTGTCTGTGTGTGAGTGAAAAGAGGATAGAAAAGCGAGTCAGCCTTTCCAGCAGGAGAACTGAGGAAGGGGAAGGAAAGAGGGAGGGGAGCACTCGACCACCCTCCTATCCCTCTTTCTGGGGGAGGGGGAGATGAGCCCCACCCCCACCCCTTACACACCCGGAAAGCGCCCTGAGGCGAAAGTGTGCAGGATCGTCTGCCGGCTCGCCCTCCTGCGCAGGTGAAGGTGAGCCGAAGGGTGGCGGGGAGGAGGAGGGCGGGGAGGGGCCGATGCTGCTACCTCTCCCGCTCGTCCCCCCCTCTGCGGCAGCAGCAGCACCATTTCGTTCGCTCCTCAAAAGCTGCTGTTTCTTGCCGCAGCCGCCTGCCTCTCTCGTGTCCAGCAAGCGTGTCTCTTTAACCCCATAAGGGCTGGGCGTGTCCGTGCCTCTTCCAGCCTCGGAGAGTCCACCATTTCGGAACCAGTGAGCGGGAAGCCCCGATGGGGTTAAAGAGGCAAAAAGGGGGAGTGGAGCAGAGTCGCAGAAGCAGCCGGTGCCTCGTCGGCTCCCTTTGCCCTGCATGGCAGCACTTCCACTCCTAGCTTGGGCAAGGGGAGGGAAGAGCGCGTCATGTGGGGGCAGTGAGCAGGGAGGAACGAACCCCCGTTTCTCCCTCCCCACCACCTCGCACAGAGGAGGCATAGGACGGGGTCTCCAAACTCCCGGTCCTGTGCCTTTCTCCGCCTCTGCCCGCTTCACCCGAGTATAAGCCTAGGGCGGCTTTTTCAGCCCATTTTTTGGGCTGAAAAAACTCGACTTATACTCAGGTATATATGGTACTTTCAATTAACTGTGCATAGGATCACAGTTTAATGTTACTGGAAATTTTGTTTGGTAAGAGAGAAAGGGAACTACAAACCTCTTGGAGAAGTGGAAAAAATTGGTCTTAGTAAAATGTGGAATTAAGTTAGAACATATCTTCAACTTTGCTATAATATTACTTAGTAAAAATACAGCTCAAATGTTGATTCAATTCAATATTTATTTATAAGAGGAAATTTCTAAAGAGTTGCCAAGTCACTTTCTGAAATCATTTTCATTTGTTACCTGTTGTTCCAAAGCAAACCTCTTCATCATTTTTTCTTCTGGACTTATTTTGGTATCATATTCCCCAAAACGTTTGTCTTTAAAGACATTGGATTTTTCCTTTTCTTTGTATTCTTTCTGCAAAGTCTGAATACGCTGAAAAACAAAATGCCACTATATTAAGGCAGAGACAAATACTACTCAAACAGGGCACCAATAAGCAATAGCCAAACATGTTACAAGCCATATGTTATTAGATTACAATGCTACCTGCTTATACATAATGTGTTTTCGGGCTTTTTAGCTGCTCACCTGCTGGTATTTAGTTCTCACACTGTTTTCCCCAGCCTGAATTATCCTCTTGACCAAGACGCAAAATTAGGTGATGCTTGGTTAGGAAAGGTAAAGGGACCCCTGACCATTAGGTCCAGTCATGACAGACTCTGAGGTTGCGGCGCTCATCTCGCATTATTGGCTGAGGGAGCCGGCGTACAGCTTCCAGGTCATGTGGCCAGCATGACAAAGCCGCTTCTGGCAAACCAGAGCAGCACACGGAAGCGCGGTTTACCTTCCTGCTGTAGCGGTACCTATTTATCTACTTACACTTTTGACGTGCTTTCGAACTGCTAGGTTGGCAGGAGCTGGGACCGAGTAACGGGCGCTCACCCCGTCGCGGGGATTCGAACTGCCGACCTTCTGATCAGCAAGCCCTAGGCTCTGTGGTTTAACCCACAGCGCCACCCGCGTCCCATAGTTAGGAAACACATGAACTATTCTTACCTTTAGCTCATATGAATTTGCTTTTAGACATGTCCCATCTCCCCGCCAGGTCACTTTCCACCAACTGTCCTCTGAAAAGGATTCCAGGTTAGGGAAGGCAGATAAAGACTACTACAAAGCCTGCTTTAACTAGGCTCCCCCAAAATCCCCCCTCACCTTTCTTTCACCAACTGCCTTATGGCAAAGGTCATGATGGGTTTTTTTTTAGCATGCCAGTATTATTTACTGTATAGCGTTTGCTAAAATTAATTTAATGTCATTTGTAAGCGCCTTTGAAAGATTTGTATCCCACATCATACCAAGACATCGAGAGTTGCAAAACTGTCTGGCCCCATTTTCAGGTATTCATTTAGCAAGAGCACAATCTACACCTCATGCATTCCCAGCCAACAGAGACTCGAGGCACAGTCAAGAGTCTCTTGCCATCTAATTGCAGGTGATCTTGTAGGTGAGCCCCATACCAGTTATGACAGATGAGGTTGCTGAACACTTTGAGGCTGGTGTGTTGTTTAGGAGTTTTGTTGCTGCTAGTGATATTACTTTTGTATCTCTTAGATCTTATTTTGATTGATGTGGAAATTGAACAATTTAGCTGTGTACTTGCACATGCTCAGGACCGCCTCTCCACACCATCTGAGGCCTGAGGTCTGGAAGGTGGCAGCACGATAGAGGGTCTTTTCTGTGGTGGCTCCCAGTTTGTGGAAAGCCCTTCCCAGGTAGGATCTTCATAATAACCCTTTAGGTGCCTGGCGAAAACCTTTCTCTATAAACAGGCCTTAGGTCGATTATACAATATGTGGCCTTTTATAAGTGGGCGGTATATCTTTAATGTACAGTATCTCACCCCCCCACCAACCCGGTCTTAGCGTATCTCTGCGGGTTTTGTTTGTTTGTCAGTCGCTTCGGGCTGCAACGGCTAAAATAAAGCGACGAGCAGACTTAATAATACATCATCATCATCATATTCACAACTTCGGAGGCACGTGTCTACGGCGGCAGCCAAGGGCTCACCTTCCTGTGGGCCTTAGAGCGCGTGACACCCGGCAGCCCCACGTCGTGCCTCGTCTTCCTGCCCAAGATGTGGAACTTCTGCCTGTTGACCTTCACCTCGAAGGGGTTGCTCGACACCGAGGGGGCGGCGGCGGCGTCGAGGCCCTGAGCCCGCTTCGCGGCGCCACCACCGGCCCCCTTCCGCTTGGTCGCTTTGCCCATCGCGGCGGCGACGGCGGCGGCGTCTCACACGGAGCGGCGCTCCCGCAGTTCTCTCCCGTCGACGGAGCTCACCCAACCCCACGAGCCCCGAAAGCCAGCAGCTCACGCCGTGGGTCGAACGTGAGCCTCTGCGCGACAACTCTCGCTCTCTAGTGTCGCGAGATCTCTCTTCTGGCGGAAACGGACCGTAGAGTCGAAGCCGTTTAGAGAGAAAGGAACGGCGCATCCCAGAATGCCTCGCGCGGGGGTCTTTACGGCTTCCCTGCCGCTTCATTCTTCACGACTGCGTTTCGGGAGTCCGCTTGCCCCCTGCTGGCGGGCGGGGTTGGGCCTGGCACTGTCCCGCCTGCGCAATCCCGTGGCGGCGCTGGGCGGATCGTAACCGGCCTGCCAATCGCAGCGGGGTTGCTCTGGAAGACCTCCCCTGAGGGCGGGGCCAATGCGTCGGCTGGCGTCTCTTGGGTCCGCACCCGGGCTATAAATAAACGGCCTATGCAGACTTCTTCGCCGTATCTTGTCCCTGGCTAGTTTTATTCACCAAGCAGAAGTTGAAACGGCCGGTTGGAAACAAAGGAAACTAAGGCCGGTTGTCATCGGGCAGCGACGCGTTTACGCAGAAGCCGGGAAAGTAGCAAAGAGAGAAGTTCGCGTTAGGCGGAAAAATATACTTCCAATGTCTTTTTTAAAACATGGAAATAAAAATACAGACCGTGCATTTGCAAATTGCGAATGAGATGACTGTGTCAGCCGCGCAACGTAACCTAACTTTTACTACCGGTATTGCAGGTTAGCAGGTGGAACTGAAGCCGGTTTGAACTTCTAACTTGAAAAAGCCTCCCATGTAGACTGAAGCCCTGCTGGCACGTTGCTGTTTCAAATGTTTAAAAGCTAGAAAAGAAAACGAACATTTTCAGACCAAATAAGGTTTGAGTTGGAAAGAAAGACTCTTTGTTCCTGCAGCAGCACATTGGGAAGCTCTGCAAAACCCCAACACTTTCAGTTTGCCCAAAAGACTCAGGGACGTTGGATTATTAGTGAAACCAGCTTATTTTTTAAAATAGTTTCTCTAAAAATAAGTCAACATACTTGTTGAAAAATTGATGTTAGCTAAACCTCTTTGGAATAATAAATGTAAAAACAAATGTTATTCCTACATTGCAAGGTGCTGTACTAGATGACCTTTGGGGTTCCTTCCAACTCTACAATTACAGTATATGATTCTGTGGCAAAGTACAGCTATATATATTTTTCTATGTTGTAAATATGGGTCCCTATCTTACTTTAGAGCAGGCACCCCCAAACTTCGGCCCTCCAGATGTTTTGGACTACAATTCCCATCATCCCTGACCACTGGTCCTCTTAGCTAAGGATCATGGGAGTTGTAGGCCAAAACATCTGGAGGGCCACAGTTTGGGGATGTCTGCTTTAGAGTTTCATTCCTGGTAAAATCCAATTAGTCTCCTTAGGTTTATTGTGTTGATGGTCTGTCTCATCTAACACTTTTTATTAATTTATTTTGTTGGAAACTGATTCTGATCAATGCTGATTGTGATTCATTTTAGTAGTTCTTTTTTTATGTTACTTTTTGCCCCGTAACGGCTAAAAAGCGACATCTTAACCTCAGCAGGGTGGAAAGCCCAACTGTCTTTCAACAGCTTTGCTTCTGAAGCATCGCATTGGAATTCTCTGGCGTCTCCAGGGACACCGGAACCCAGGCATTGTGACACAAATGGCTGCAAATCCCAGGCAACCAAATGGGGATCCTTCAATTTGTGGGTCAAAGTAAACCTCTCCAGCGGTCTGTTTAACTTTGGCCCACAAGGCCATTTTCCCACCGTCACACTCACCTGGTCCATGGGAGATGATGAATTGGGCAGGAGTTTTGGATCCCTCTTCAGTTAGCTGCATAGACTCAGTATCCAGTCACTAGTTACAGGTAGGTAGCAGTGTTGGTCTGAGTCGAAGCAAAATAAAAAAAATTCCTTCAGTAGCACCTTAAAGACCAACTAAGTTTATATTTTGGTATGAGCTTTCGTGTGCATGCACACTTCGTATCTGATGAAGTGTGCATGCACACGAAAGCTCATACCAAAATATAAGCTTAGTTGGTCTTTAAGGTGCTACTGAAGGAATTTTTTTATTTTATCCAGTCACTGTGTGCTTTCTCCAACTCCGCTGATTCCCTCATAGATTTGGGGGCATTTGGGGACAGCACTCCACTGGTTTCTCTTCCTCGGCCTTCCTTGGTTCATTAGTTGAAATGTCAATTTGCTCAGAGCCCCCCACTCTACCCCCTTTTAAATCCTTCCACCCCTGGATGCGAAGGGTCCTGGGGGGGGGGTGCTATCTCAGCAAGAAGTCCCATTCCTTCCAAATGGAAGCAAAACAACCACCCCAGTTCCAAGGCTTTCTGTGCATACTGGTGGAACCAAAGCCTTTTGCTTCCACCCCTGGCAATCCCCCATAATGTCTCCTTTATGCCCTCACTGCTAGCTGGGCAGCCAGAGCAAGAGGCCCTCTACCTTCACGAGAGGGTCTCCATAGCAGGTGTCCCTCTTTGCAGGTCAACGTCCCTCTCCTGATAGGCTGGAGGAAGCAGATGCTACCTATTTTAAGGCCTGCCCTATTCTTCCGACTGTAAATTGTTCTAACTTATTTCAAGCCTGCATTTTTATATTGTTGTAACCTCCCCTCAGACTGCGTGGTGGACATAAATTTAACAAAGCTTGCCAAAATAGACAAGTCAAAATCCATTCTTTGTTGGAAATGTAAAGAGGCAGAGGGTACTGTGATGCACTCATGGTGGGGCTGCAGAAGAGTTAAAAATTTTGGGGGTTGCATTCATGAGGAATTGAAAAAGATGCTCAAAATCTCTATAGAAAAAAACCCCAGAGGCTTATTTATTGAGTATACAGGGCAAGGATATACCACAAGACAGAAAAACATACGCTACTGCTGCAGCAAGGCTCCTACTACCGTAGTAGCAAAGAACTGAAAAGGAAATCACATCCCCACAAAAGAAGATTGGCTAAACAAATTAACAGAATTCATCGAAATGGCAAAACCTCAGCAATAAGATATCAAACAAACCAAAATTTAAGGCAACAATGGAAATGGTTTGAAGGCTATATGAGGAAACACTGCTCCAAAAACAACACATTGATCTGTTTAGATTAAGTTTGTAAAACTGATTTAGGAAAAAACAATAGTAAAACGAGGTTTAAGGATCAGAGATAAAAATTGCAATGTGATTAACAAAATTATAGCCTAAGTGAAGACAAGCACTGGTAGAGGGAAGTCACATGGGTGCAGGTAATTTTATTTTTTTTGTATGTTTAAGTAGGTTTTTGTTCAATGTTTTTATTATTTTTTCTTGGTATGTAGCATTTGTGTGTTTATGTTTGCATGTATGTAAATAAATAAATAAATGGTTTTTAAAAAAGAAAAAGAAATTTAACAAAAAAACAGCCAAAACCAATAGAGACTTGAACATCTTGTTTTAATAATGGCACTTTTCTTTTTTGGGGGTGTGGGGGGGAATAAAACAAGTCTGTTTTTACAATACAAAACAAAAACAAAAAGTTTAAACAGTAGCACCCAGTTGCTTCATAGGAGTGTAAAATAATCCCCGATAACAGACTCTTCCAACACCATTATAGAAGCAAAACTCATCACCTCAGAAGTGTCCCATTTGGGCACCTCAAGGGAGACGTGAAACAGCCTCCGAGGGGAGCGAGGGGGCTTCTGCACCACCTCAGAAGGCTTTCTGGGAGCAAGTGCAAAGTGGGTGGGGTGACGGGTATGGGGCATTCAGCTGCTGCAGACTGGAGGCCACGAATTCACCCCAAACCGGCCTCTGGTTGAGGAGAATTCTGCCCCTCAGGTCTTGAGGTCAGGCATTGGAATGCTCATAGAAGCTTCCAGAGACCGGAAGCAGCCTGTCCAACTGTCGGCATAAACAGGATTGCTGATCATTTGGTGCCGGACCCTATTTGATTTCCAAGTGTCAGTTCCTTATCCCGGGGATGGAGGACCCGTAGCCCTCCAGGTGTTGCAGGGGTCTCAATTTCCCACTCGAGAAAGGCACCCTCTAGGCAGAACTATGGTCAGAGAGGAGCAAGGCTGGCACAAGCAACTTCTCAAGATGTCAATGATGTGAAGCTGTGGGTGCCAAAAGGCAGGCTACCAGTCTATTTCTCCTAAAATTGCACTGGCAATAATCACTAGGTTCACATTATAGCAGTTGCTGGAAACCATTGGAGGGGTGAGCTCAGCTCCTGTGCCCTTCGGGTCCTGCTGCCTGTTTCCCAGAAGTTGCAACTGGATGGCCACCGTGAGAAGAAGGTGCTGGGCTAGCTGGTCCCCCTTTGGCCTGAACCAGAAGGCTCTTCGTACATACACCGTTTTGGGTGGTAGTGGGGGGCCTTCAGACGGGGGGCCAAGGGGTATATTTTTCCATGCATTGTTTTGGTGGAAGGGGGTATGTGCCTTTGGGTTGTCTGGTACTTTTACACCTCTGCTGGGGTTTAGTAAAGAATTATTTTGGGAGATGAACGTTCTCTGCCATGTCTGTTGGACATTGGGAGTACAGTATATAACAGTCGCTGTGTTCTTGCCTCGAATGCAGGGAGGAGGATTCTGGCTTCTGGACCTCATCTCTATTAACTTGGTGTTTAACAAAAGTTGTGAATGAGACTCATACAGTGCACAGTAAAACATGAGATCAGGAACTTTGCACGTCCGACGGTCCTGGCTGTGTGGACAGAGCAGGAGTGAAGTTGGGTAATCTTAGACCCCGGACTTATCAGTCTTGCTTATTTATAAAAATCCTTATATATCGTGTATCATTAAAAATAATTGCAGTAGTTTACAATAATATAAAACCATAAATATACGGTAAAGTTATAAGAAAGTTAAAAGCAAAATAATTACAAACAAATGTCAGTAGACCATTGTGGGAGATGTACTCTTGTTTGCCTGCATAGGGTAGCAGAATAGGAAAGTTTTCAGCAAGTATTTAAAAGCTGGCACAGAGGGCACCTGCTGAATCTCTAGTGGCAGCGAGTTCCACAGGGCTGTGCCCACTGAGTCCATCTAGCTCCCAATGTTCTATTACATAAGAACATAAAAAGAGCCTTTGCTTCATCGGGCCACAGACCCGTTTAGTCCAGCATCCTCTTCTCGCAGTGGGAAACCACAAGAGAGAGCGCAAGAGCAACCCTCTTCCCTCCTGTGGTTTCCTGCAGAAGCACAGCTGCCTCCAGCTGTTGTGGACAGAAGCCATGACTAGCCCTCTCCTCCCCGTGACTCCCCAGGTTTTCAGGCGGGGGGGGGGCGCTTCCCCAGCCCTACCTGCAGATGCTGGGTGGTGTGCCTTCTGCATGCCAAGCAGCTGCTCTGCCACTGAGCAGCAGCTATTTCCAGAAAGAGGTGGGCCGAGGGGTTCTTTAGCTGCGCAGGCATATTCCTTCACTTGCTTTCAAAATGTGGGGATTAGGCCCTGCTGTGTTTGGGGCCTGCCTGATGGTGCTGCAGGAGCAGAGCCCCCACCATCCCACATGGAGCCCCCCCCCCCTGCCTGTTGCTGTATATGTTGTGGTCCAATCTCAAAGGATGCCTCCATCAGCCATGATACCACTTTGGTTGGCATCTGCATTTTACAGTGATATCAGTTTGGTTGGCATTTGCATGTTAGCATTTGGCATTTGCATTTTACAGAGAGGCCCAGAGAGGCATTTGGATTCATGGCTCTTGCTTCTGAGAAAAGAGAAGTGAAAGACCAGAGAACTGACCTGGAAAAGCACCTTTTCCTCTCTGTCTCTCTTGAATCAGAACTGCTTCTGTGTGCAGAAAGCTCTCCTGCCATGGCTCTGTAGGGGGTTGGACTAGATGGTCCCTTCCGACTCTACAATTTGAGACCAAAGGGACACAGGCTAAACAACCGAGCCTCTGGAGCTTGCTGATCAGAAGGTCGGCGGTTTGAACCCCTGCGACGGGGTGAGCTCCCGTTGCTCGGTCCCAGCTCCTGCCAACCTAGCAGTTCGAAAGCATGCAAAAAAGTGCGGGTAGATAAATAGGTACCACTCCGATGGGAAGGTAAACAGCGTTTCTGTGCGCTGCTCTGGTTCGCCAGAAGCAGCTTAGTCATGCTGGCCACGTGACCCGGAAACAAGGGTGGACATCCAACAAAGCTGAATGTTGGAAGGTTATGGGCAGCTAAAAAATGGGACTTTTCCATGGAGTGCACAGATAAGGCCTGGAACTGGCACTCCCAAGAGGCAGGGCTGGCCACTTGACAGCTTTAGAAGAGGATTGGGGAAATTCATGTAGGAGAGGGGGATTGATGGCTACTACCCCCATGGCCATGCTGTGGCTCCACGGTCAGAGGCAGCAATTATTCTGACTGCGTTGCTGGAAACCACAGGAGGGGAAAGGGTTGCTCTTGTGCTTGGATCCTGCTTGCAAGCTTCCCACAGGCGCTTGGTTGCTCACTGTGAGGACAGGAGGTTGGACCAGATGGGCCATTGGCCTCATCCAGGAGGATCTGATGCTCTTATGGGAGGGCAGAAGGCAGATCAGGATTAAGGCAGGAACTGTAGCTGAGTGCAAAGTGCCTGCTCCGTGCATGCAAAAGGGCTGAGGTTCAATTATGGCATTTCCAGATCCTGGATTTTTTAAAAGGATCAGGTAGCAGGTGAATGGGAAAGATCTCTGCCTGAGATGTAGGTTTAAATATGCAGGTGATTCCAGTGGACATATGTGATGGATCCCCCCTCCTCACTGCTTTAACATCAGAGGCTCTCCTTGTGCTTCTCTACAAACAGGAGAAGAAAACCTCGAGTGTCCAAATTGGACTTGTCTCCAGAGTACCTCAGTCGCTGCGTTCGAAACCTATGGCCACCAGTGGGAAGTCCCTCCCATGGACCCCTACTGCTACAGTGTGCCTCTCCCTTAGGCAACTATGGGGCTCCTTCAGCTTCGCTAACCAGCCCTTTGTATGACAGGAGAAAAAGCAAACAGTTTCCTCTTCCCCAGGAAAGCTTTGTTCTCCCCTCTTTGTCACACCTCTGAAAGTACTGAGACACTGCCGAGTCAGTGAACGTTTAAGCACATTTAACTTTATTATTTAACTTATAAACATGAGTTTCTTTGGTTCTTAAAAGCACATATCTTCTTTTTATTTAACACAGACTTGTTACTACAGCTCCTGCATCCCTCTCTGACACTCTACTCTCCACAACTCCCTAACTCCCAACTGCCAACCACCTAACTGACCAAACCGCTCCTCTCCCCTTTTAAACTGGGAACAGTCCCGCCCCCATCAGAATGTTATGTCAGTCAGGCTGGAGGTGGATTAACTCTTTTCCAGCCAGGTAGGAATAAATATTTCAAAACTGTGTCAATCCGTTACAACATATTCTGGAGGTGCACTGGGTAACAGAGACTATATTAAAAAATAAATTCAATGCATTAATCAACCCATTAAGAAAATATATAATTAGCTGTGCTAAATATGCATTACCCTGAATATTTAATAAAATTATCAACATTTATTTAATTAGACCCAATGGTATGATGCTCAGTTCATCAAGTTGCACACACCAGCAACATCATTATCTGTAAATTCTGAAAATGCATGAAGAGTTTCAGTACTAATTTGGCAATGTGTTGATCAACAGTAAATAGTGTGACTACATCAGTGTTTCTCAACCTTTTTTGGGCCAAGGCACACTTGTTCCATGAAAAAAATCACGAGGCACACCACCATTAAAAAAGTTAAAAATTTTAACTCTGTGCCGCCCTATATTGACTATATAATTATGACTGTAAGAAACACTTGCCAATTGCTGTGTTGGTTGCAATCTCCTGTAATAAGGCTTCACAAGCCGCTGATTTCTCTGCCAGCACAATCCTTTGCTCAGCAAGTTTCAGGTTGAGCTCATCCAGCCAGCTTCTTTAAGTTTGTCTAAAACCACCCTCCCGTGGTGGTGGCTGTTGAGAGCTGCGCTCGCCCCGCGTCGTGACCCGGCTGGCTTCCTTTCCGGCGGGTCAGTGTTGGATATTGGCGGCCGCCAGGCACGTGGCAATGCAAATCACCCTTCTCGTCGCCGCACATCGCGGCACACCAGCCAGCGTCTCGCGGCACACTAGTGTGCCGCGGAACAGCGGTTGAGAAACGCTGGACTACATATTATGTCTAGTTACAGGTACATAGCTGTGTTGGTCTGCCGTAGTCGAAACAAAATAAAATTCCTTCCAGCAGCACCTTAAAGGTAAAGGTAAAGGGACCCCTGACCATTAGGTCCAGTCGTGACCGACTCTGGGGTTGCGGCGCTCATCTCGCGTTATTGGCTGAGGGAGCCGGCATACAGCTTCCAGGTCATGTGGCCAGCATGAGAAAGCCGCTTCTGGCGAACCAGAGCAGCACACAGAAACACTGTTTACCTTCCCGCTGTAGTGGTCCCTATTTATCTACTTGCACTTTGACATGCTTTCGAACTGCTAGGTTGGCACTTGGCAGGAGCTGCATAGCTGCCAAGTTATCCCTTTTTTAAAGGGATTTTCCCTTATGCTGAATAGGCTTCCTCGCGAGAAAAGGGAAAACTTGGCAGCTATAAGGAGCTGGGACCGAGCAGCGGGAGCTCACCCACGTCGCGGGGATTCGAACCGCTGACCTTCTGATCAGCAAGCAGGGCCGGCCCTACGGCCAGGCCGGGTGGCGCAGGGCATCACGGCGCCAGCCCGCTGGCCGGCCAGTCCGCCGTGCAGCTGCGCCCACGGCAACCGCGCTGTGCCTGCCCGCCCGCCGCGCAGCAGCGCCTGCGGCAGCCGCGCTGCGCGCTGCACCCGCCCACCGCACTGGGAAACGGGGCGGGGGGGGGCGCCGGAGGTATCCGGCGCACCACGGCGCAGGGGGGCTTAAGACGGCCCTGTTGTTTTCTATGGGCACCTGTCACTGGTCTTGAAAAACTGAGCTTAGGGCAAATCTACGTTATTTAAAGCACATCATGGGCAGGGGGGCAGCTCCCCCCACAAATCAAGAAAATCAATAAAAATAACTATCTGAGGTTCTTCTCTTCTCTCCGCCCCCCCCAATAAGCCTGGCTATACCCATGAAGCACATTGCTTCCCCCAAAGAATCCCTGCAACTGTCATTTGATAATGGTATTGGAGGGGTGTGTGTGAGAGACTCCAAAATATGCTTTGGGCCAGGACAAATCATACACCCAAGCAAAAACGGAGCATCCTTTTACAAGATGCCAGTGCATCATGGCTGGTCTTGATCATGCATTTATGATAATTTGGAAATGATGATTTTTATTAACATGATTGTTGGGCTTGAAGGAGAGGGAAGCCCCTAATAATTATGAAGATGCATGATGTGGGGATATCCCAACCTTTATTTTGGGGTTAAGGAACATGCAAACTTAACTTTGACGTTCATAAATAGATGAGACTTTTTTTAAAAAGTGGTTTTGAGCAAATAAGGAGCTGGCAAACTAGTAACCCAACTCCACCGAGGTGCCCAGAATTCTGAGGGAAAGGACATGTTTCGAATTCGCTTCGAAGGCGGAATGTGCACGCAGCCTTGGCTCTCGCTTTTCTGGGGGTCCAGAGACCACGATCCTCTGTGCCAAGCCTTCCGGTTCCGATTCCAGGTCGTCTTAGCCGCCCCCGCAAGAGTGTTTAAGTACGATTTCATGTAAAACGATTTCATGTAAAGTAATCAAGAGGTTCCGTTTTGTGGCAATGGTTTGTTTTTATTTTTTAAAGGTATGTACCGACGATCCCAGGGCAGTTTGTGGTATTACTGTATATGAAAATCACAAAAGTACGTAACAGCAAACGAGATACAGTAATAACCCCCCACCCCGGTCGTCATACATAAGCCTTGGAAAAGAGGAAGGATATGCAAGGATATGTCGAGATTTGAAATACGTAACCGCTCCTGCTGCACAGAGGAGGAGAGGGATCATAGCACTGATCGGAAGCCAACGCCGTCCAGGACTCTTGCGGAAATTATATGGGGATCCAGACAGAGCTGAGCCCATGAGAGAGGAACGTCTGCCCATCGGGCGAGCTGGAACAGCCTTCGAAGCATCTACGAAGCGTTCGCGAGGCTGCTGGACATAAAGGGGGCGGGGTCTCAGCGCAGCCCAGTTAGAAGTGGGGAGGGGGAGGACCTTCGGTCTCGCTTCCCTTTTGCGATTGGCCCTCCACGATTTCCTCCCCTCAGACTCGCTGGCAGCGCCGCTTGAGCAGGAAGGGGCGCGGCGATCCCCTTCCCCACCCCCACCCCTGCTCCGATTGGTGGAGTAGGCAGTCCATCCAGGGAGGCTCGCCTGGGGAACGGGAAGCTGCCCGCGCTTGTGCCGGGACCGCCGAGCGAGGAGGTTCCGCGCCGCCGCCGCCGCCGCCGCCGCCGCCGCGAATGATGGGAGGCTTTCAAGATGGCGCCGGCGCGTCGGTGGCGGACTGAGCGCGCTGTCTCCCTCTAGCCCGTTCTCTGGCGCTCTGAGCGGCTGGCCGCGACGGCTCTTGCGGGGCTGAGTCTCCCGAGGGCGGGCGAGGGAGTTTGGCCGGCCGGCCGGCCAGCAGCAGGAATCGGAGTTGGCTTTTCCACACGCGCGCCTCTGTGAGGGCGAGGGGGGGCATGGCCACCATGGAGAAGCTGATGAAGGCCTTTGAGTCCCTCCGCTCCTTTCAGCAGCAACAGGGCCCCGCTGTTTCGGCAGCAGCAGCACCACCAGGCACGGCACCACCCGCCTCCACGGCCGCCGCCACGGGAGCCGCGCCCCCCGGGGAGCCGCCTCACAGACCGTGAGTTGTGAAGGGAGGCTGGGGCGGGGGGCGAGAAAGCGGCCGCCGGGCCCGCGCTCGGGAGAGACGGGGAGGTGGTTCGGTGGAAGCGGTGGAAGCCAGAGCGCCGTCTGCTCTTGGACGTCATCCGTGTCCCCGCAGGCTAGTGTGGCTGGAGCACGGAAGCACCAAAGCAGTGCGTTGCGTCCGCACGGCAGCTACATCGCGGAAACCAGCCTCTTTAAATCAAGGAAATGTAATCTTCGAGGCCTCAAGTCCTACTGGTCTAGGTGTTTTCTCTTATTGTTATATTTACTGGATTTGTATACCCCCTTTTACTTGAACTCCCCTGTTCACAAGATAAAAATACAAATTGAGAACAAGACATGCATAGTAAAAAACAAGAACAAAATAAGCTCATGACCCCTCCCCCTTTCCCACAAACACATTTAAAAGGGCATTGTATGTCAATCATTCAAAGGCCTGGTAAGTTTTCCCCAGGAACCAGACAAACCTCCCTGCAGAGAGCCACCACAGAAAAGGTCTGCTCCGGATCTCTTGTGGAGGAGGCATATGAAGGGCCTCAGATGATGATCACAGGGTCCAAATTGGTTCACATGAGAGACAGTCCTTGAGGCATTGCGGTCCAGAGCCATTTAATGCTATATAGGTAAAACCAGCACTTTGAACTGGGCTAAATAAGCTAAACAATTCAAGATGTAACACTGGACAAGTAACACCGACTGGCTAACTGAGAAACAGACAGACAGACAAATTGCATACCAACAGACTACTGAGCTGACACGTATTAATCACAGCTATAGTCAGGACACTGGGCTGCTACTGTAGCAACTGGCTTGTCTGACCATGCACTTGCAATTAAATTATCTATGGGATGTATTGCACTCATGAATGAGAATAACCCATTTTCTTGTGTACACGTAGCTGTAACCTCTCTGCTAGTTTTTCTCAGCCAAAAAGGGCAAGGGTCCAGAGCACAAGTCTGATCCAAGCACCTTGTCCACATCCTCGACCTCAAGCTTTACCAGCTGAAACTCATACAACACAACAGGACAGGATAGTGTTCTGGACATCCCTCGAGAGTCATCTGCTGCAACAGCAGAGTCAAGATCCTGGTGGATTTTATCCTCAAAATGCTTCGCAAACAAGTCACAGTGAGCTAGTCGGTTCTTCCTCCTTTGGGCCAGATTGCAAGAGGCCCTGTATACTACCCAGAAAAGCTCTGCCGGGCGACACCATGAGGATGCAGTGGAGGCAGCAAAGTATGCCTTCTTTGCTGCTTTCCATCCCACTAGGTAGAGTCGATCTTGAGCCCTCACCAGTGTTCAGTTGCATTTGACTGGAGTTTTACTCCAGTAGTGTTCAAACTGTCTCCCAGCTTGTTTCCTTGCCCTAGGTTCTGGAGTTACACAGGAGCCAAATGGGCTCCATGAAGTGAGAAAGGGTGCTCAAGGGTGATCGTGTCAATGGCACGAACCATCAGGATGTTCTGCAAGTTACCCAGGGCCTTGACACATCATATTTGACAGTCATATTTTTCCATTATTATTTATTAAATTTGTAAATTGTTTGGGTTGTCCTGGGCAAGATAAAGCAACAAACAAACATGAACAAAGAATCCCTCTTTCCACATTAAAACCAAGGGGAGGTGGAAAATGCATTAACCCCCCCCCCCGAGGCCACAAATATATAATGCCTTTGTTTGGTTGTAGAGAAATGTTTTTGCGTGGCACCTTGATGCAAATCCTTTTGAGTTCAGTATGACTTGCTTCTTGAATAAGCATCATTATGACAGCACTGTGAAGTTCTTCTAATTTGTTGCCTTAGGAGAACAATGCTCCTTTTCTGTTCAAAGGTTGTTGTCTAAATTATAAGTTCTTAACTTTCCCACAAAGCCTCATCCCTTCACCCCATTTCAAAAGAGGGAAATGTTTTCCAGAGTTGGAAACCAAGATCAGTAAAACAACATGAGAAATGCCCACTGTTTGGTGGGTCAAAACGTTTTCCAAGACAGCACATTAGAGGAAAAACCATTCCTCTTTCTTCTTCCGCTTTCCTTCACCAAATTGTCTGTGGTAGACCTCCTGGAGTGAGACTGGGGATTTGCCAGAGAGGGGAGGAACTGTTGCTGCCAAGGAGGAAGCAGGTGCATTTATGGAATGCTGCTGAAAGTTAAAGCTATAAAAACTCTGACCCTTGCCATATTACTTTCTACAGTGAGATTAGTTTTGACATTCTAGTCCTTGTTTTCTTTACTATAGCTACGGTACAGCCCTGAGTAAAGTTAACAGGCTTTAGTATCCGTGCAGATAATTCTACTTGACATAATAAAAAAGCAACTGTTAAAAAGCTTACATATCTGACTGCCTGGAGTGGAGTTGATGGTTACTTGTTGCAAGTGACTCAAGAAAAGGGAGCTAGTTACCCATTTCTTTTAACATGTTCCAGCTGAAGACTGGTGTAACTCATTGCTGAGAGGCAGTTCCCATGTACTATGTATAATGCATAGGTCTGCCCTGTATGCTTGCTTAGGTAATCTAATATCCATGCTTGTTGCCTCAACTCAGACTCCATTATATTTCCTGTCTCTGGACCTATACCTAGTACAATCCAGTTGCCATTCTGTCTTCTTTGCTTCAAGCCCTTCTTAAAAACTCCTTAGTGATTTTGGAAACATTAAGCGTACATACATACTTCTAAACATTTATTTGTTTAAATATTTGTAATCCTCACTTTCGTGAAGTATGTCAAAATGGTATGCAACATACACAATATCATCATCAATCTTTATTACGGTCTAGAGACCCAATAAATCGTTACAAGGCAATATACAATTCAGACAGCCTACTTCCAGGTTAAACAAGCATTTTGTTCAGTCTTAAAGATGGGGATCATTGGTTCTTGCAACTATTATACTGTAAAGGTAAAGGGTAAAGGTAAAGGGACCCCTGACCATTAGGTCCAGTCGTGACCGACTCTGGGGTTGTGGCGCTCATCTCGCATTATTGGCCGAGGGAGCCGGCATACAGCTTCCAGGTCATGTGGCCAGCATGACAAAGCCGCTTCTGGCGAACCAGAGCAGCACACGGAAACGCCGTTTACCTTCCCGCTATAGCGGTTCCTATTTATCTACTTGCATTTTGATGTGCTTTCGAACTGCTAGGTTGGCAGGAGCTGGGACCGAGCAACGGGAGCTCACCCCGCCACAGGGATTCGAACCGCTGACCTTCTGATCAGCAAGCCCTAGGCTCAGTGGTTTAACCCACAGAGCCACCTGGGTCCCTATTATACTGTACACAATATAAACAAATCAGTAAGGGTGCATGGCTCTTACGTGGGGGAAAACCTGCCCACCCTCAGTGTAGTTGGTGCTTGCAACAGTATGAGTGCTACTAATTTCAAATAAATATAGACTGGAAGTCTTGTATGCAGGTGCTGTGCCACTTCTGTGAGTGTGTTTGAGCTGCTTCTCAAATTGCTGGACACTTGTATCCATTTTAATATTTTCCTTCCTTTAAAATGTAACAGGTATATATAATCTAGAAACATAGAAAGGAGTTCAAAACATAATCTAACAGCCCTTGCTTCGAAGGAGATGTGCAGACAAATATTTGTTTGGTTAATCCAAATCAATGTGACAGACACACAAATTTTCATCTTGCTTTCCTGGGACAAAATTTCTTAGCCTCTGCTCTTTCTGCAGTGAGGACACAGAATTTATATGGAGTTCTTACCAATCCACTTTCACTTTTCACATAAAAGCTGTAGTTTTTTTGTATACATTCTCATGCTTGCAGCTTTTCTTTGAGTAAAGAGTTTTAGATATGCTCATCAGACCATCACCAAATGAAACTTTAACAGTATGAAAATAGCGCAGGGTATCACCAATAGAAGTTAACTCTGACCCAAATAAAATTACAACTTAAACTTAAAATGCTGAATTTCCATGGCAGATTGCAGCATGCCCCCTTTAAAAAGATGTATCTCAACAAATATTAGCTTAAGAGATGAAATACTTTTATTCAGTTTTTCATAAAAGCATAAAATAAAATTCTCATTTTTTGTCAACACACCAAATTTCTTAGGAATTTTCTCCTCACCAGTTACTGCTAATAGAAAATGCAGTCTTCTGTTATCATTTATTTACTAAGTAGGTAGGTTAAATACACAAACTCATAGTCAAACCTCCTCATTGCTAGGGCTGGACAACATCTGGTTTTCAACATCATGATAGATCACAACTAAACATCACTGTATCACAATATATATCTGTGGTGGCAAAGGGCCTTGCTGAGCTTCCCTGTGGGGGCAGAGGGTCCCGACATTCATCCCTGCAGTGGCAGAGGGCCTTGCCACGCCTAAACGTGGTGGCAGAGGGGGCCTTGAGGAGGCTTCTTGCAGCGGTGGATGGCCTTAAAATGTACCGTAAGGAAGTAGTAGATTTAATAAAAATATTAAATAAACTTCCATATATTATGTTTAATATATTTTCAACTAATTTATGAGTAGTTTAAGTGGTTTACTAGTCTAGTTTCATCTGCTGCCCCACTCAGAGCTCTTAAGTGGAATCTGTGCATGCATAAGCCCCACTAAGTTCAACTGAACTTCTACTTTCCTAGGAGTAAGCCCCATTAACTTCAATAGGGCTTGCTTGTGAGTAGAGCTCATTTGCTGTCAGATGATGATGATGGATGTGGTGACATCTTTAAAGCAAATTTACCATGGCATACCAGTACATTTTTCTGGACTAGAGTCCACTTCATCACATGCAAGTTGGTTGTGGTTAAGAGGAGCCTACTGTTTATGTGGGTTTGCAACTACTGTAGTTGAAGGGCTGTACCTAATAAATGCTGATCAGTGGCTCCTTATCCACCTAGAAGTGTGGTGGTGCAGGATTCTGTCCGATATGCTTTTGATATTGTACCTTTATAAATGGCTTTGATGAAGGCGTCAAAGGGATGCTCATAAAAGCTGCAGATCACATAAAATTGCTTGAGATAGGATCCAAGATCTTGATACGATGGAAAACAGGGCCAAAACTAACAAAACAAATTCCAAAAGAAATAAATGTGGGTGGGAAGACTCAGGTGTACTGATATAGGATGAGTGACACTACTTATGTAAATTTAAAGTGTGATTCCAGCTTCATGCGCTTGGCAGCTGGCCAGCTGAAATCATACAGATACAAAGTGGAGAGCTAGCCTTAAAAGCTCTTTCTACTCTGAGTTTCCCTGGTGTGGAGTTTTTTAGCTTTCATATATGCTTACCTACTGCTGGGAGGCTTGTTTGAACTTTCCAGAGTCTGGTGAGCAAGACCCACTCAGCTCGCTGGCTAATAAGAATAATAATATTTGTACCCTGCCCTGCCCATCTGACTGGGTTGTCATATGGCTATGCTTTTGCAGGAGCAATGCTGGGGTTGTATTAACTATATGCAATTTTGACTTTTCCTGCAATCTTCGGAATGCAATCCCTTTGTGAGTTACATGTTAAAGTTGTGAGTTACAGTACATGTTAAAAAGATCTGGGCTTTTTAGTAGACTACAAGCTAAACATTATATGAGTCAGCTGTGTGGTCCATGGCCATCTGTCATGGATGCTGTAGCCAAGATTCCTGCATTGCAGGAGATTGAACTTGATGACTCTTGGGATTCCTTCCAACTCTTATGATTCTATGTATAGTGTTTAGATTGCAAGAAGTAATTGAACTGCTCTATTCTTTGTTCAAACCTCAATTGTCACTTACTGGTAGGTGATGGGTCAGATTTATTTTCTGTTGCTCAAAATGCCAGTGGGCTCAAATTACAGCATACCCCCTGCCCTCGCACGTTTGCCTGCCTGAGAGGAAGGGAGTGGGAGGCTGCTGCCATCCAGCGAGGAGGGAGGAAGGCAGGAAAGTGCCCAAGGTAGGAAGAGGTCCCTTGGTGCATGCCTCCACCTCAACTGCCAAGTCCACCAGGGGGGCGCAACACTTGCCCCACCCTGGGTGCCAGCAACCCACGCTACACCACTGGTTTCTTGCATCAGTAGAAGTTTGCCCTTGATGACCTTTGAGGGCCTTTTCAACTCTGATTCTCTGAAGTGTTCCAACATAACATTCTTCCCACATAACATTCTAACTGATAAGGTAGATTTCAGAGGTACTTTTTAGGATACCATGCTTCTTTAAACTGTAGGTCTGTTTGCCATATCAAACTTCCATTTGAAGTTCTCTTGTTTTTAGAATCATTATGCAATGTAGCTTGAGAAAGGAGAGGAAGCATAAGTTCAAAACCCTGTTAGAGGCATGGAACTAATGGTTCAGTTGACATAATAGCTGTAGTTTTGTTGATAATCAAGTAAGTTTAATGCTGTCTTGGTCAAAATTGAATATTTGCATTTATTTGTTTGTTTGACTTCTATACCGCCCTTCATCATAAGATCTCCGGGCGGTTCACAATATATTTTTGGCTATCTGGCTTTGAGTTTTGACTTCAGTGCCATGCATTTTCAGAAAACCTGTAAAACTAAACCCTTTTCTTGCTCGAGCATTTTAGGAAGAAATTTATTGAAATCATTCTGTTATTGTTTCTTGGCATTTTATTATTATATTTATTAAATTTCTATACCCCCTTTCATTTGAGGATCATAGGTTTTGGAATATTGATGAACTATATAGAGTATGTTTTACATGAAATGTTGTTCACAGGATAGCTCTACTACCTTAACTTTACTGTTGTATAAAGCATATCAAGGTTGGTATTTTGCATAATTACAAATCTTATCTCTTATTTTAGAAAGAAAGAACTTTCCACCACCAAGAAAGATCGAGTGAATCATTGCCTAACAATATGTGAAAATATAGTTGCTCAATCTTTAAGGTAATCAAGTGTTTTCTGATCTCTGTTTATGCAAATGCTGTTCTGTTTCAGTGATTCAATGTTTCAATGAGTATATAATTATAGAAAGGACACAGAGGGTCATCTATTCCAACCCCCTGCAATGCAGAGTTAAATATCAAACTGGAAAATAAAACCATGAAAAGGATGGGGAGAGTGCATGAGCCAAATAATCACTCTGGCTCAATCCTGCTTGTTCCTCAGCCATGGTTTAGATCAGTGTTTGGGAACTATTTTGTTGTTGAGGATCATATTCCCTTGGGGTAACTTGCTGGTGGTCACTGGCTAGTGATAGACAGGACAAGAACCATTCCCACCCTTTATCTCTCACACCCCAGCCCATATGTTCTCTCATGCACAAACATCATTATCCATAATTACCATGCAGTTCTAGCGAGAGCGGGGCGTTCCAGTATTCCGCTTTGCTGCTGGTTCCCCCCACCCCTAGGGGTGGAGAGAGGCCGGTGGGAAATCTCTCCGCAACACCCCTGCTCTTGCTGAGTTTCAGTGAGAGGGAGGTGTCCATCCACTCTGCTTTGCTGTTTCTCCTCGAGGAGAAACCCTTGCAGAGTTTGCAAGGACTTTTGCTTGAGGGGAAGCCCTTGTGGAGCCTCACACCCCCTCCAATTGCGGGGGTGGCAGCAGGGTGTTTCACCTCAGGTACCAAAACATCTCAGGCTGCACTCGTTTTTATGACTATTTGTCACAGTTTTTGTGCTAAAGTGTGCTTTTGCATCTCCTCCCTCAAACTCTCATGCACCAAAGGATTGCAGTGAAGGAGAGGAGCAAGATCCAGAGGTAGCCAGCATTTGATGAGGAGCCTTTTCAAAATACTGGGGAATGTGCTAACTTTGGATTATTGAACTTGAAAAATAATTCTTATGTTTTCAGTTAATCTGGAATTTTATGAATACAGCGTAACGTCCAGGAGTTTAACCTGACAAGTGGAACTTGGCTCATTATAACTTTTCTTTTTTCATTGAAGAAATTCTCCAGAATTTCAGAAATTGCTGGGCATTGCTATGGAACTTTTCCTACTCTGTAGTGATGATGCAGAGTCAGATGTAAGGATGGTTGCTGATGAATGTCTCAATAAAGTTATAAAAGTAAGTTGCATTTGGTTTTGTGCCCTGTAATTGCTGATAAAATTACTGAATATTATCATTGGGGTTCTGTGGCAGATGACTTGGTGGAAAGAGTAGGTTTTTGCAGCATTTTAGTATATGAAGTTCTGATGTATGAGTATCATCTCTGTAGATCTAGCAAATTGCTATCTTTGTAGTGTAAGAGTTAACTATCATAGCAAGTAAACCTGCAAGCTTTTCAGTGCAATATGTAATCTATTGAAGCAAGGCATATTTTGCTGATACTAAAAAAGATATTATTGTTTCCTTCCAGGCTTTGATGGATTCTAGTCTTCCTAGGTTACAGTTAGAACTCTACAAGGAGATTAAAAAGGTGAGAGGGGGGGTGTTATTTGATGTTCTTAATTTGCTTGGATTTATAGTCATACCTTTTTTAAACAAGACTTTGTGATTAATCACATAGTAAATATTTAAACTATTATAACACTGACAATAAACACAAAGGTTATTCTAAATCATATTAACAATTTGACATGTTGGGTAAAAGATTCCTGCATTGCAGGGGGTTGGACTAGATAATTCCCGTGGTCCCTTCCAACTCTACAGTTCTATGATTCTTTGAAATGTTGGGCCGTTTGGAAATCATCTTTCTCATCGTTAAAGATGTATTAGGAAGTATACAAGATTTGCCATATATTAATGAAGAGCTGAACTTTTACTAAGGGCACTGGTTTGAGATCCTGTAGAAGAGTGATTTCCAGAACTCCACTCCTATATTTCCAAGTGGAACTGTTGTTCTTTTTGAATCATTGTTAACTTTCCAGAGGCTATACTCATCCAAATACATACTGGCTTGGCGCCCCCCCCCCATTTGTCCATGATTGACTCGTGCAGGCACATGTATATGCGGCGCCAGGAAATAAATCAATCAATACTGACCTGAAATGGTGGGAGAGAGCTGGAAAGTCCTTGTGGCTTGTGAGGACACACTCCCCAGAGCACCAAGTCCAGAAAAAAGACTCCCGGTGGCTCTAAAACGGCCTGTGGGAGCTCTCACTGCTGCTGTGCTACCTTTCTCAACAGCTGTTGGGCAGGAAACCATATTTACTGCAGCAGACCCCCCACTTATGCGTGTAGGAACCCGGAATGTAACCCCTGTGTAAGGGGAGACTTGCCTGTACAGTACTAACATTCTAAAAAGGTAAAGGTACCCCTGACCATTAGGTCCAGTTGCAGACGACTCTGGGGTTGCGGCGCTCATCTTGCTCTATAGGCCGAGGGAGCCGGTGTTTGTCCGCAAACAGCTTCCGGGTCATGTGGCCAGCATGACCAAGCCGCTTCTGGCGAACCAGGGCAGCGCACGGAAACGCCGTTTACCTTCCCGCCGGAGCAGTACCTATTTATCTACTTGCACTTTGACATGCTTTCAAACTACTAGGTGGGCAGGAGCTGGGACCGAACAATGGGAGCTCACCCCATGGTGGGGATTCGAACTGCCGACCTTCCGATTGACAGGCCCTAGGCTCTGTGGTTTAGACCACAGCGCCACCCGCATCCCTACTGACATTCTAGTTAAAGGCTATTAATTGTGTGCCTTTAAAAACTCCTCTGAGTTTCTGCTCTGGATTTACCTTTTATCTAGAATACGCATACCTATTCATACTTTCTTTGTAAAATCAGGACTGAAGTCTGTGTGACTGATATATTCTAAATTGTTTCTGGATAGAATGGTGCTTCTCGAAGTCTACGTGCTGCTCTTTGGAGGTTTGCTGAACTTGCACATCTTGTTCGACCCCTGAAATGCAGGTGAGGTTGCTTTTCTTGAACTGTAAACAAATTGTTAACACATTGGGATGTTTAATTTAAATGCACACAATGGAAATTAAATTACTTCCAGTGTTTCTTTATCGTTTGTGACCAAGCTGTTCATGTAAAATAGATACTGGATTGGTTTTAAAGGAAAATGAGCAGCCAACATGATCTTCTCTGATAATAACAGCAGTGTGTGGTTTTTTATTATGTAACTGTGTGCCTGACATGTGTGAGGATTTTCTTTTTTGGAAAATCAAGGCCTTTTGATGTGCACAGGAGAAAACCATTTTGCTTGTATATGGTGTGTGTGTGTGTGTGTGTGTGTGTGTGTGTATAATTCCAAGGAGCAATGACAAAACTTATCAACTTTTTGAGTTTAATGTAAGCCTCCATATGGGCATGTGAAGATGAGAAGCAGGTGGAAAAGTTAGACAGTGGGTAGAAAATTTAGAGTGCTCCTCCCACCCAGCCCCTGTGTGCAGTGGTATGTCATGCATATGGGATGAGGACTTTGCATCACCATTGCTTTATTCTTTCTTGCTTTCATGGTTACTAAGGTTGAAAAATCACCTTGTGCTAGCAAAATTCAGATTTGTGTGATCTCTCATGTTTTGGTACAAGTCATGATGTGGAGAACGGCATATCCCAATTCCAAATGACAAAGAAACTCCTTAAATCCATCGCTAGAAATATTAGAACCATAAGGAGTTTGTGCTTACCTTCCCAAAACTCACAGAAAGCTTGTGAAATATCATTATAATGCAAGGGATAACTACACCAATGCAAAAGGGGTAACTTAATTGTCTTAGCACAGGGTCAAGTGAGACCAGATCTACCTTCTTAACAACTTTGTGTACATTACAAAAGGACAAGCCCATTCAGATTACCTGCCCTATTGAAAAATTAGAAGTATTAACCTGATGGTTTGAAATAGAAAATGATGTCTAGGATCCTTACCTGTTCAGGGATCACCAGAGGTACAAGATCTGTGACACTTGGGGTATGTTCAGAATACAGACAGAAAATACAGTTCTTAAGGTAACCTCATCCCAAGCTATTTATGCTTTAAACTAGCAGTTTCAGCTTGGCCTATAAACATACTGGTAATCAATGCAACTGGCATAAAAATGGTGTTAATATATTTGCACATTCTGGTTCTCACTAGCATCTTGATGAAGCTTCCAAACAGTGTTCAAAGGCAGCCACACTTAAAGTACATTATAGCAGTTCAGCTTGGAAGTAACTAGTGCATGGGCCATATCTGGCTGCTCCAGATAGGGGTACAGCTGACATACAAGCCTGAGCTGGAAGAAGGCACTCCAGGCCACAGACTCTACCTGTGCCCCATCAGGCAGAGATAAACCCAGGAAGGTAACAAACCCAGGAACACCTTCAGCTGCATACCTGGTCTTTGAAGAGGAGTGCAGCCCCATTCAGGAACAGTTTTATACATCCAGATTGATTGACTTCCCAGTCCATAAAATCTCTATTTTACCTAGATTACGGTAACTTTCACCTTGTTCTTCTTTATGCATCCCAGTACTGCATCTAGGTACATATTAAAGAGTTCCACATGTTCCACATGTTAAAGAGTTCCACCTCCCTGTGGCTCTTAGATTGAAAAGCGCAAGAGCTGCATGCCATCTGCATGTCGGTGACATTGCTCCACAAGTTTCCAGATGGTTTCTCTCAGAGGCTTTCTACAGAAATTGAAGTTGTACCCCAAAAAGCCGTCGATGGAGCAAAAGTCACCTAGTACTGCTTTCTGGGACTCTCTGTCCAGAAAGGATCACAGTCAGAGTGAACACAGTGCTTCCTAAGCCCAGAAGGATGCCCTGGTAAATGGTTTCAAGTGCTATGAAAAACTCCAGCAGAACCAAGAGAGTTGCACTTCCACCATCTAGTACAAGCCACCCAGCAGAGCACACTTGGTTTTTCTACACTTACTGTATTTATTTTACTTACTGGCTAAGCACAGCAACCGCCTATGCTGGAGTACTTGCTCCCGAGCAGGTCTTGCAGTTCTGCATCATTGGTAGACTTAAGTACAGATGTCATGTTGGTGTCTGTGTCAACCCTTACTTGGGGTTACCAACTGATAGCTATGTTTCAGAAGGTTCAGCTTTTGGGCATGTGTTCTTTGGTGAATTGTGTGATCCTTTTCAGCAGGTGGCAGGGCCATTTGGGAAGAGAACCTCTGCTTTTTTACATTCCCCCCTTTAGGATATTGTCCTCTGAAGGAGAATGGAATGTTGGATTTATCATGGGTTCTTTTCCTTAAGGGGTAAGAATGGTATTATGCCTCACCTGTTGGTTGGTTCTGCAAAGAAGGCAAGGAAGAGTTTCTTTTTGTGCCCGTTGTACTACTTCTTTCGTATATTTTTCATCTGGTGGAGCCTCCTATATTCTGGTCATACCACCCCCACCCCCACCCCCACCCCCACCCTGGTTACAGTGTTGTTGGGGTGAAATTCATTTTTTGCTTTTCATCTGGTTAGCTTCTGTTGCAATTTTTTTGCTTTTTAAAAAATGAAGTCTGGTGTGCTCTTTCGCTCTGAAGAGAAGGTACACTCGTCAGAGTTCTAATATTTTTTCTGTTTAAGGAGAAAAATAGGATTGTGACACATCATGCAAACCTCTCAAGTGCATCAAACCTTTGAATATTATGTTCAAAACCACTGAAGAATACTTATATCTCTCTTTTTTTGTTACAGACCATACTTAGTAAACCTTTTGCCCTGCTTAACACGAGTAAGCAAGCGCTCTGAAGAATCAGTACAAGAAACGCTGGCTGCAGCAATACCAAAAATCATGGCAGCTTTTGGAAATTTTGCAAATGACAATGAAATTAAGGTATAATCATCTAAAATGTTTGCTGTAGTAAATGAAACAAGATTTTACCTGTAGTAAATTCACTGTTTTGAAATAGGCAAAATGTTAGTTTGCATAGGATTAATAGCAATTTTCTAATCTTAAATGGGGCTTACTTCTGGAATACAAGTTCTGGAATTTGGGTAGTATAAAATGAATATTCTGTGGAAACATCTAGAAATCCTCAACTGACATGATTTAAGTTTTATTTCATGTACATGGCATGGCTTAATTGGCTGGTTCATAGGAAATACTAAACCATGGTTTACTGTTATTCACGAGGCCTTGAGCTCGCAAGCTCACATGCCCCCTTCTCCTCCTCTAGCATAGGTGTGAGAAGACCAGAGACTTCCACTGCTGTTTAAGACTAGCCACAGTTTAGCAGTGTATCTGAACCTTAAAGTGTGCATAATCCTTAACTACATCTAGTAAAAACAATCTAGCTTCATAAAAGATGGTTTCAAGTTGACTTGTTTCCACTAACTACAGTTGCGACTAATTGCAATTTGTTGAGGTTTGAACATCAGCAAGCTAGAGGTAGGAAGAAGCAGAGGTTTTTCTTGTAACACTAAGTTTTACCGGTAGTTTAGAATTGCAGGCAAATGCAGCCACTGAATGAACATGGTACATTTCTCTTTCACACATGTACACACACAACCATTCAGTCCCCGTCCCCCCAACATACTCGTGCAAGCTGGTAGACCCTACTTCCACTTCTGTGGTGCAAGAATATTTTGCAGGCTTCCTTATCAAAGTCGGTAATGTAATATCTGCATGTAAACTAAACCACAGAGTAAGGTTTAAGTTGAAGCTAAATCACTACACCGTTCTAGTATGCCTCTGATAAAGCACTGGAGCCACCTGGAAGGAATTGGCAACAAGTTATGACTTGTCAAATAGAAGCACTGATACAATACTTGCTTGCCTGTTTTTAGGGATTTTCTTTGCCTGGTATGCTCAGAAGGAAGCTCTATATTTTTCATTTTTCCCTCTTTAAGAAATAAAATAATCAGTAATTTCATTTGTTGGAGGCATTTGTAGTGCAGTTAGCACTGACCAAATGCTGCTGTGCAGAACCATGAGGAAATATGTACATGCTATTACCCTTTGGCAGGATACTTTTGCAGCGCTGCTAGAAGTGCATTGATGAATAGATGGGAGGACATTTGGTGCTATAGAGATGTGATTTCCTTAAGTGCTGTGATTGCAATTTAGGATAAATTTAGCTTATTTTCAGTTTGTATGGTAGATCGATATCATTGTTGCTTCACTGAGAGTTTTTTCTTTATTATGCACAATCTACAGTGGTACCTCGGTTTACAAACAGTCCCGTTTACGAACACCTCCATTTATGAATGCCGCAGACCTGGAAGTGTTTACATCCGGGTTCCGCGGTGTCGGATGCGCAGACGTGATCACAGCGTGCGTGTGCACAGAAACGCTCTATGGGTGCTTCGCGCATGCGCAGAAGCGTGCCTTCGGGGAGCGAATGCCTCCGTTTACAAACGCCTCCGTTGAATGGATCACGTTCGTAAACCGAGGTTCCACTGTACAGTAGTTTAAAAGTTCAGGTAGGTAGCCGTGTTGGTCTGATGCAGTAGAAATGTATATAAAAATATAAAAAATTGTCCAGTAGCACCTTAGAGACCAACTACGGTAAGTTTGTTATTGGTATGAGCTTTTCTGTGCATGCACACTTCTTCCCTAAGCTCATACCAAGATAAAACTTAGTTGGTCTCTAAGGTGCTACTGGACAATTATTATTTTTATATATATTTCTACTAGTTTAAAGGTGTAGGTCAATCTCATGTTTAGTCAATCGTAAAGAACCTAGTAAATGTTGGTGTCATTGAAACATTGATAAAAGCTTTGTTTGTTTTAGGTTTTATTGAAGGCTTTTGTAGCTAACCTTAAATCCAGTTCTCCTACTATTCGTCGAACAGCAGCTGCATCAGCAGTGAGCATCTGCCAGCATTCACGAAGAACACAGTATTTTTATACTTGGTTACTGAATGTATTACTAGGTAAGAAGGGCAACAATATTTTAGGCTTCAGTGAAAACTGGGGAAATGTAATAATGGGGTATTTGTAACAGGGTATTATTGTACTGTTTCTCCCATATTATGAGCTGATTCAGACATAATGGCAGCCATGATTTGTGCTTCCCCCTTTTTTTTTACTTCTAATTTTGTGGATATATGGAAATCTGAACTGGCCAGCTGGATAAAAACTGATATAAAAGAAAAGCAATTCCATTGCTTGCAACAAAATTGCAAGCTGGAGAAGAAAAAAACAGGTTTGTTCATGTAGCACTAAACCTTGGGTTGACTTCACTTCTAACTGAGCAACTCCAGGGAAGACAAATGAAGGCAAAGTATTCTAACTAAATAAAGATGCATAGAATCATAGAATAATAGAATTGTAGACTTGGAAGGGACCATGAGGGTCATCTAGTCTGCCCCCCTGCAGGAATCTCAACTAAAGCATCAGTGGCAGATAGCCATCCAACCTCTGCTTAGAAATGTCCAATGAAAGGAGTCATCTTTACTAATAAATAACATGTCTTGAAATGACCATATTTGAAATCAGCCATGTTTGCCTTTGAGCAATAAGAAGAGGCATCCTGATGCATTCTCAACTGGCAAGTATGGAAACTGCAGTACCCGAAGATACAAGCTATTCTTTGCAACCATGGGCTAGTTCAGAGGTTACCAGGCTTTGGTGCATCTCATATGTTAAGGGGTAGCATACTGTTTCAAGAGGGTGCTTGAGAAGCAATGAGGGCTAATTTAACATGCACAGAAGTGTAGGCATAAATCTGATTTCCAGAGCCCAGTTTCTTCACACACTGCAGTTATACTAGAATCCAGGGTCAGCACGTTGTTAAACTATGGAATTTGCTTATACAAGTTATGATGGTTGTGAGGGACAGGGGATATCGCGAAGTCCCTCCCCTCCTGAGTTCCAGCCCATCCCCGAGCGCAGGGGAAAGCAGGGAGAGTTCCGTCTCAAGTGGGGAAGCAGGAAGTGGGGTCCGAGGCTCAGACAGGGTAGCGGAGCCAGCATCCCAGGTGGGACAGGAAGGGGGAAGCAAGGGGGGCAGACCTGTCCCCCCAACTCCGGAACTGCGCAGAAAACGTAGGGGGAAGAGGATGGGTCTCCCCAAGTTGTTATGTTGGAGAAAAACGCGCCAAACACCATTCGGAGGTTCTGATTCAAGCGGATAAGATGTGTCTCTGTAAATAGCACTGCCTTTAGCACTGTAAATACGCAGCACCAATAAAAAGATAAAATGCAGAGCTGTGTAGAGTCGTTACTCTGAAGTAGCCCACTCCGGCCACTGTGACAGCAACCTCCGAATCTTTTTTTTGGGCTACTTTGGAGTTGCCGGGATGAGCTCGCCAGAAGCGGAGAAATGGCGGCAGATCGCGGAGAAAGCCCAGCAGGACCTGCAGCAACTGGTGTTGCAGGCACAGGGGGAATTAAAGACGGCAAAGCAAGAAACGGAGAAGGTCAAGGAGGACAGGCAAAACCTTGCTGAACAGGTGAGAGCGCTACAGGAAAAAGAGCAGCAGTTAAGGGCGGTAGCGGTAGACCTCCAGAACAAGTTGGATGCAGAGAAAAACAAGGGAGGAGGGGGGCCCCAACTCCAAGTGCTGCCAGGAAGGAGAGCGGGGACCCTAGTAAGCAAGTTCAATGGAGATCCGAGGGAATATCATGGCTTTGAGACTGAGATCTTGTATGCCCTTGAGCTGCACCATGATGAGTTCCCTGATGATGCGCACAGAGTAGCGTTTATAGTGGAACACCTTACCGGGGCCGCAAGAGAGTGGCTTAGACCGTTAATCGCGGCAAAAAATCCTTGCATGAAGAATGTCAAACTATTTTTAGAGGCTTTAAAAGTAATGTATGCGGCTGATAGCCATATGGACCATACCAAAGAGGAACTGCATAATTTACGCCAAGGAAAAATGACAGTTCGCGAATATTGGGCGAAATTCACCATGCTGGTGCACAGACTGGGGTGGGAACTGCACTCGCCTCCGATGGAAGCTGCGTTCTATCTGGGGTTGCATGAGGATGTGAAAGATGAGCTCTCGAGAGGTCCAAAGCCCAGTAATATGGATCAGCTTAGCAAAGCGGCTCTGGCGGTGGGGGTGAGACAGGAATCCCGATGGAACGACAAGCAGCCAACGCGCGCAAAGCGAGCTTGGTTCCCACGGTCGCAGGAGAAGCCACTCCCCCAACAGCCATCCCAGGCCATGCCAGGGGCCAGCCAAGACCAGGAACCCATGCAAATTGATAGCGCGCGCGGACTTTTCAAACCCCAGCGGTGCCAAGACGCAAGGAGGGAAGGGGCGGGAACTGCTTTCTCTGCAACTCCCCTCAGCATCTCGTCAGAGACTGCCCACATCGCAGGGAGTGGCAAGGAAAGGCGGGAACGGTTGTGCCCTCCCCCACGGACGCAGCACCACAGCAGGGAAACGAGACAGCCTGGCTGCAGGAGACAAGGGGCAGCAGCCAGGCGCAATCGGCAGACAACAGCCCCAGCCCCCCCCCCCAGAGCAGGGGTGGTTCTAGAAGTGACGCTAACGCTCCCAAATGGGTACCCCCTGACGGTCTTAGCTTTAATCGACTCGGGGGCTTCAGCGAACTTCTTTTCAAGAAACTTTGCAGAAGAGCACCAGATCCAACTTCTGCAGCTGGATTTTCCCCTGCACGTCGCCACCATTGACGGCAGGGAGTTACTGGGAGGGGCCATCACCCATCAGACCCCCCCCCATGAGAATGACAGTGGGACGGCACTCAGAGACACTGGCATTCAACGTCACCACCATCTCAGACCCCCCCATCGTCTTGGGCATGAGCTGGCTGGCGCGCCATGACCCCTCCATCAGTTGGCACCAGAGATGCATCACGTTTGGATCAGACTTTTGTCTGGAACATTGCATGCAGCACCAACCAGGGGAGGGGCCTCCAATAGCCACGGTGGCCACCATGCACGTCAAGGGGGGTGAGGCAATACCCAAGCCGTACTGGGACCTGCAGGAAGTCTTCAGCGAAGCGGAATCCGACCACCTACCCCCGCACAGGTCCTTTGACTGTCAGATCAACCTGGTGCCAGGGGCCACGCTACCCCCTGCCAAGCTGTACTCCATGTCAGACCAGGAACTGGAGGATCTGAGGGCTTTCATCGACAAGAACCTCAAGCGGGGGTTCATCAGAGAAAGCAAGGCAGCAGGGGGCAGCCTGGTCTTCTGGGTGGACAAGAAAGACACACAACAGCGCCGCCTGGTGGTGGATTTCAGACGGCTGAACAACATGACGGAACCGGTGGCTTTCCCAATGCCCAGAGTGGACGATCTGCTGACAGCGGCACGCAGGGGCAAGATCTTCACCAAGCTCGACCTGAGGGGGGCGTACAACTTGATCAGGATCCGGGAAGGCGATGAGTGGAAGACCACGATGTTCACGCCTCTGGGCTCTTTTGAATATCTGGTGATGCCCTTCGGTTTGCAAGGGGGCTCAGCATGCTTCCAGGCCTTCATGCACCACGTCCTGGGGTCCCTCCTCTTCAAGAACTGCTTGGTCTTCCTAGATGACATCCTTATTTACTCCACTGACCCCGAGCAGCATGTGAAGGATGTCAGGGAGGTGTTGCAGCGCCTGAAGGAGCACCACCTGTATGTGAAGCTGGAAAAGTGCAAGTTTCACACCAAGGAGGTGGACTTCCTGGGCTACAAGCTGTCAGACAAGGGGCTAGCGATGGACAAGGACAAGGTGCAGGCCATCCTGGACTGGCACAGCCCCAGGACGCGCAAAGATGCCCAACGCCTACTAGGCTTCGCCAACTTCTACAGGAAGTTCATCAAGAACTTCTCGCGGGTCACGGCTCCCATCACTGACTGCCTGAGAGGCAAGCAGAAGTTCAGATGGACACCGGAGGCGCAAGCAGCGTTCGAAAGCCTCAAGAGGGTGTTCGCCTCAGACCAGAACCTGTTCCACGTGGTGCAGAATGCGCCCCTACGCGTTGAGACCGACGCTTCAGACATAGCTGTGGGAGCGATCCTGCTGCAACTGGATGCCAACAGAGAGTGGAGACCCTGTGCCTTTTTCTCCAGAAAACTGACCCAGCCAGAGCGCAACTACACGGTGTTTGATAAGGAGCTTCTAGCGATCCATTCTGCGTTTAAACACTGGAGACACTTCCTGGTGGGCGCCAAGCACCCCATTCAGGTGTGCACGGACCACAAGAACCTGGAGTTCTGGAGAACGGCCAGGGTGCTCAACCAGCGACAGATACGGTGGGCAGAGTTCTTCTCGCATTTCAACTTCTCCATCCACTACATACCGGGGGAGCAGAATGTCAGGGCGGATGCCCTCTCCCGCAAGCCAGAGTACATGGAGGAGGAGTTGCCACCAGCACCCCGACACGTGTTTCCCCCGTCGGCATGGTCCTGCGGAGCAGCAGTGGTGAGCGAGGCAGAACTCACAGCACTGATGGCAGCAGATGAGTTTGCCACCCGCATCTTCAGAGAGCTGCGAGGGGGGAAGGAGCAAGCAAAAGACTTTGTAGAACGCAGGGGGCTGCTTTTTTACAAGGGAGCCCTGTACCTGCCCACCAACCAGCTCAGAGGTAAGGTCCTCAAGCAGATGCACGACAACCCAACGGCGGGTCATTTTGGAAGGGACA
This sequence comes from Zootoca vivipara, assembly GCF_963506605.1. Lineage (NCBI taxonomy): Eukaryota > Metazoa > Chordata > Lepidosauria > Squamata > Lacertidae > Zootoca > Zootoca vivipara. Next base: position 72,990,960 of record NC_083284.1, read on the forward strand.
AAACCACTCACCTAGTCATGAGACACTTCTGGTGGCCAGGGGTGCGGGAGGATGTTCGGGACTATGTAAGGGGCTGTGACACCTGCCAGCGAGCAAAGGTGGTCAGAGCAGCGCCAGCAGGGTTGCTGGAGCCAGTAGCCACACCGCACAGGCCATGGGAAGTAGTGTCCATGGACTTCATCACAGACCTGCCTTCGTCCAGGGGCAAGACCTCAGTGTTGGTGGTGGTGGACCTTATGTCCAAAATGGGCCATTTTATACCGTGTGCCAGGGCGGTCTCTGCAGAAGAGACAGCCAAACTGTTTGTTGACCACGTATTCAGACTGCATGGATTACCTTTAAGAGTTATTTCGGATCGAGGCCGCCAATTTGTTTCCAGGTTCTGGCGGCGGCTCATGAACCTCCTGCAGGTGGAGGTCAGCTTGTCGACGGCTCGGCACCCACAGACCAATGGACAGGCGGAGAGGGTCAACGCCATTTTGCAGCAGTACCTGAGATGTTACGTCAGCCAGAGGCAAACGGACTGGGTGGATCGCCTGCCACTGGCAGAATTTGCCTACAACAATGCGGTGCACGTCTCCACAGGGGTGTCGCCCTTTAAGGCCAACTACGGGCGCGACCTCAGATCTTTCCCAGAGAGGGAGGGGGAGGACCCACAGGCAGAGGATTGGGCAGAGGAACTGGAGACGGTGCACCAGCAGCTCAGAGAACACTTGGAGAGGGCCAAGGAAGCGTACAAGAAGGGGGCAGATCGCCACAGGCGACAGGGGGAGGTCATCAGGGTGGGGGACAAGGTGTGGTTGTCCTCGGAGGGCCTTCCCACCAGAGGGCGGTGCAAAAAGCTGGCGCCCAGACGGCTGGGCCCCTTCACGGTCACGCAACAGGTCAACCCGGTTGCCTTCAGGCTGGCACTGCCAGAGGACATGAGAGTGCACCCAGTATTTCATAGATCGCTGCTGTCGCCGTACAGGGAAAGCAGCAGGCTCCGAGGCAGCGAACAGACCCCCGAGGGAGGGGGGGAGAGGGGAGGCAGGGAGCAACTCAATGAAGCCACGGCCATCCTTGATTCACGGAGAGGGGTGGGGGGCCTGGAGTACCTCATGGCATGGGAGGATGCCCTGCCTTCCCAGAATGAATGGGTCCCAGCCACGCAGATACAGGAGGAATTCTTGGTGGAAGAATTCCACGCCCTCTTCCCACACAGGCCCAAGCCCTGGCACATGGAAAGGGAGGGGGAGGGGGAAGGGGAGGAGGTCGCAGAGAGCAGTTCACCGTGGAGATGGGAAGCGGAGTTTGAGGACCCGGAGGAAGAGGTATGGGCGTCTCCGAGGTCCACCTCGTCAGAGGAAGAGGCAGACTGGCAGCGTATTTTTACCCCCACCAGCTCTGACGCCACAGACTTTTTGGGATTTCAGTCTTCTCAGGCGGAAGGAGGGAGCTCGAGGGATTGGGGAGAGGTGTTCACACCAACCGGCTCGGACAGCACAGAGTTTTTAGGCTTTCAGTCGTCACCGACGCCCTTGGAGCCCCTCGGGAGGGGAGAAGGGGGGCCTGGGAGGGGGTGGATGTGAGGGACAGGGGATATCGTGAAGTCCCTCCCCTCCTGAGTTCCAGCCCATCCCCGAGCGCAGGGGAAAGCAGGGAGAGTTCCGCCTCAAGTGGGGAAGCAGGAAGTGGGGTCCGAGGCTCAGACAGGGTAGCGGAGCCAGCATCCCAGGTGGGACAGGAAGGGGGAAGCAAGGGGGGCAGACCTGTCCCCCCAACTCCGGAATTGCGCAGAAAACGTAGGGGGAAGAGGATGGGTCTCCCCAAGTTGTTATGTTGGAGAAAAACGCGCCAAACGCCATTCGGAGGTTCTGATTCAAGCGGATAAGATGTGTCTCTGTAAATAGCACTGCCTTTAGCACTGTAAATACGCAGCACCAATAAAAAGATAAAATGCAGAGCTGTGTAGAGTCGTTACTCTGAAGTAGCCCACTCCGGCCACTGTGACAATGGTCATCAAATTAAATGGCTTAAAAGCAGGATTGGACAAATTAATGAGGAATAAGGCTATGGTAATGATAGATAGCTCATATACTACTTCCGGGATCAGGGGAAACATGCCTCTGAATGGGGGTGTCTGTGGCGAACAACAACGGAAGAGGCCTTTTGCTCTTCCTTCTGGCTTTCCCCAGGCACATGATTGACTATTGTGGGAAATGTCTCAATTTTTAAACTGTGATTGTTGTCTTTGCAGGTTTATTATTTCCCATGGAAAATGAATATCCCAGTGTCTTAATTCTTGGTGTATTGCTCACTTTAAGGTATCTAATACCTTTACTACAGCAGCAGGTGAAAGATACAAGTCTTAAAGGTAGTTTTGGTGTGATACGGAAAGAAATGGAGATCTCTCCTTCCTTAGATCAACTTATACAGGTAGGAATAAAACGGCAGCTGTTCAGTTCTCATAGTCTTTTACATACTTTACAGAACACTTTAACTTTTACAGTGGTTCTGAAATCTACTGCTTTCCCTTTCTTTAACTATCATGGGCTTGGATTAGGAAATTCTTCATTCTCTTTCAATTATGTAATGGGCAGCCAATGATTTGGTCATGGTATATAGCAGTGTTTCCCAACCTTGTGCCTCCAGATGTTTTGGGACTACAAGTCCCATCATCCCTAGCTAGCAAGACCAGTGGTCAGGAATGATGGGAGTTGTAGTCCCAAAACATCTGGAGGCACAAGGTTGGGAAACACTGGTATATAGCATGCAATGATGACTGCCCCCTTGTGCAACAGAAATTTGCTCATGCAATAAAGCCTATTGTTTCTCTGCCCCAGAACATGCCCTCCAAATCTGTTCCAGATGGTCCACCGACTTCAGAGCAGATTTTGGAGATGCATGGGAGGCTGCAGAGGAAGGAGAAGCCCAGTTGCACAAACAGATGGTTCTCAGTCTGTGTCATTCTGCTTGCAACAGGCAAAGAGCTATTTTCAGATTTATCCTAAATATTTCAAATAATCTGAATTGTTTACCTGTACTAGTTGTTAGCATAGCTTTATGTACCCAGGAGTAAATATGAAGTCATGTATAAAGTTCCCCAGACGTACATAGGAGCTAATGGCAAGGGTGGGTATTCAGCCCCCCTAGTGGTTATAGGCAAAATTGCAAGGAAAACCTTCACTTGCAGGTGAATACCAAACAGTATTTTTCAAATTGTAGTTTTGTATATTGTAATCTGAGTGAAGCCACACCTTTTATTTAGAAAAAAATAACAGAAAAAACGAAATAGCAATTCAACACTTGCTTAGTGTTCTTAACTTAAATTGCCTGACCATAAATTGGCCATTTCCAGCTTCATTCTTCCTATTGTAGCACCCCACATGGTTTCAGTACCTGTTGCTGAAAGTTGAGTTTGCCCTTGGAAGTGGCATCAGAGCAACACAAGGTGTTTGGGGTGCAAGGATGTTGTGGAAAGCACATTTTGTAGAAAGAGGCTTTCAGGAACATTCACAGAAATGTTTGAACCCTGATCTCCATGTCCTCTAGGTTTATGAATTGACTCTGCATTATACGCAGCACCGGGACCACAATGTTGTGACTGGCTCTTTGGAACTATTACAGCAGCTTCTTAGAACACCCCCTCCTCCTCTCCTCCTCGCCCTCACTACTGCTGGTGCCATTGCGCAAGTCAATGCATCCAAAGATGAGACTACCAGCAGAAACCGCAGTGACAGCATAGTAGAATTTATAGGTAAGATACTTCCCCCCCCCCCAAAAAAGCAATTGTATGATAATAAGTCATCGTAAACATCTTCAGTTAAAATTGCTGGTTTTTACAATAACAGAATTTCAAAGCACATTTAAAAAATCTTTCAGTAAAGGTGCCTTAAGAATACCAAGTAATTTTAATCAGAAGATCTATCCTATCATTCTGAGTTCGGTGTGAAGGAGGCATCCAGTGGTGTGGGTTGCCTCTTCCTACTTCCTGAGAAAAGGCAGGGGACATGTGACCTAGAACTTCTGCCATTAGGTCCTGTCTGATAGATGCTTCCACAGTTTGTTCCCCGTCTTGCCCAGGAACAGAGTCCCTTGGCTTTAGTACCTATGGCCTCTGCCACATACTCCTCCTTCATTGTTTTCTTCTGGACATCCACCTTGCTGAAACCTCTTTTCTTGTCTTTTCTCCCTCCATTTACCTCTTTAAAAGTAAAACAATTTTTTTTCTTTGCCTGCTTTCTTCTCCCCTGCCCTTGGCTCCTTCTGGAAGGCAAACTGCCAAATCTGGATTTTAAAATAGGCCAGCAACATGTTTCTGTCACTAAAAGCTTCAGACCTAATGCAAGTCTCCATGGCTCTTTGAGCCATGCCTGAGTGGAGCAGGCAGAGATCTCTCCCCTTTGCCAGCTGCAACCCATCCATGCCAGCAACTGCTGTTAACAGGGCTTCCCAGTAAGGCAGCAACCATGGAGAATTCAGGGCAAACCTATTCCCTCCAGCACAGTTGATGTGAAGGGAGACTGCATGCATATGCCCAGCACCTTATCTCATACTTATTAGATCCATTCCTTTAGTGTCATAAGACAATTTCCAAGGAGGATTTTTTTTTGCTGGGTTCAACTATAATCACTGAATGGAAGTGCAGCATGACATTAACTTCATTATCTCTCTTCAGCCTGCCAGCAAAGACCACTCTCCGTTAAAAACAACCCACCACTTACTGCTTCTCAGACTTTGTATATGATCTTTGTTTCTGGTTAGAGTCCGGGGGGGAGGCCTGCATGAGACTTGGTAGCAGTGAGGTCTGCCTGGCATCCTTTGGTGCCATTTGGCAGATTATGGTGATGATTTTGCTGTCTATGGATGATGCGGTTTTGCTGTTTTGTTGAGTTGTTTTATAGACTTTTACATGGCTTTTATTATAATGTGTTTAATGCCATCCTTTATGCTTTTAAAATCAGAAAGTTGCTTCAAGATTTCTCTGTCAACCAACTAATAAATTGCTGCTGCTGCTGCTGCTGCTGCTGCTGCTAATATAAGGCATCTTTCTGTGTTGTGGATGCCACCTTAGTCACTACAGGCAGCAACTGTTTTATACGTGTCCGATATGTGTGTGACCACAACTGCTCGCATTGCGGCAAACCCAGAAGTTAGCCAAAAATATCCCAAAAAGGGGCAGAACAGGGTGGGGGCGGAACAGGGTGTTTGCAGACTTTTTCAATGGTGTTTCAAATATACGCAATTTCACTTAAACATGCGGTGCCTTGGAACCTAACCCCCATGTAAATTGGGAGCTGCCTGTATTTAATTTTCTGCCAAGGCTATAGCAGCCAATACTATGGGCAGGAGATCAATTTGGCCTCACCACTGGAATCTTGATTTTGCCTCCTAATGTAATTAGTTCCTGTCCTCTGTAAAGACGCTTGCCCCTTTGGTGAAGATCAGTCTGAAGTTCTGGTAGAAATGAGGGACAAGCATAAAGTTGTGTCCTAGCGCCAGCAATGGCCAATGGCTATAGCTCAGTGGTAGAGCAACTGCTTTACATATGGAAGGGCCCAGGTTCAATTCCTGGCATCTCCAGGTAGGACTAGGAAACTGACAGTCACTGCAGACGGTATTGATGTAGATCAGGCATGTCAAACCTGCGGCCCTCCAGATGTTTTGGACTACAATTCCCATCTTTCCCAACCACTGGTCCTGCTAGCTAGGGATCATGGGAGTTGTAGGCCAAAACATCTGGAGGGCCGCAGGTTTGACATGCCTGATGTAGATGAACCAATGCTTTGACTTGGTATAAGGCGCCTTCCTATGTTCCTGTGCTTCTAAAAGAGGGAGGACAAAGGATAGCCCAGGCATAAGTAGTATTCTGTCAAATCCAGAAAAAACTGTGTTCTCCATAAACCTGAGAATGTCATGGCACACACTACTAGAAGGCCAGCTATTCTCCACTACTATGCCTCTCAGTGAGATCTACTGAGCCATCACATGTGCCAAGGAGCTGTCAAGCGAGCCCAGGCTGACCACAGGGCAGAGACACACAGAAGGCACAGAATCCGATTAGCTTTTTATTATCACAAAATATAAACATAGTCCTTTGGTTCGTCTTAATCCAGCTGAGAGGTTGCTGAAACTGACCACTGGCCCTGCCCTTCCCTCTCTAGTCTATCCCTCTGGATCCTTCCCAAGCAAATGAAGGCTGCATTGAGGGGGTGGGCACCTCCTCTGGTCCTGTTGCTCAGTAATGTGCATAACTCTCCTCATTTGAGGTATCAGAGCAGGAGAGCCAGCAGGACAGAGGGCAACCTCTGACTCCTCTATCTAAGTCTGCACTCATACTGTGACTCTCAGCCTCTAATCCTGTCCTGGAAGTGCCTCCTTCTCCTGATCCCCTTTGATCATACTCCCTGCTTCTAGCACCTCCCAGCTCAGGCTTCCTCAACCTCGGCCCTCCAGGTGTTTTGAGACTACAATTCCCATCATGGGGGTTGTAGGCCAAAAACATCTGGAGGGCTGAGTTTGAGGAAGCCTGTCCCATCTCATCCCTTCTGCAGACTGCTCTTCAGTGTTCCATCACCATGATCCGGGATCTAACTCGTTTTCTTCTGTGTCCTTCCTGGGGGCTCTTGGGCAGCCGGCTCCCACCACTCTTTCTCATCTAGCCAGTCCCTGACAACATGTGAGTCACCTTCCACATTCATCAGATACGAATGGCTGCAACATTCGCTTTAGATGATGAGGCTTTTGGAAGGAGTGTTGTACAGCATACTCAGTGTTTCCTAGAATCGGCCCTTCTAATCCATTTATCCCCTTAGTGAACAGGTTAGCTTTTGCATAGCCTGTATTATTGGATGCCTCCTGCACACTAAACCTAGAAAGGAACACTGGACACTTAATATGAGGATTCCTTCTAGAGGCATCTAAGCTGCGCTATGGGCTAAGCATTAGCTGATACCAGCATGAGTCAGTCAGAAGGCTAAGCCCCTCACCCCAGCTTTTTGCAGCTTATGTTAGACTCTTGCCTAACGGGAGTCCAGTCTTTCCTTCCTTGTACTCCCCCTTGTTGCCCGCCCTTTTTTTTTGGCTCTTATGTCTCCTCAGTTTTGCTCTGTCTCACAGTTGGCCATAGGACTGAACTGGGGAAGAGTCAGACAAGACCTAAAAGCAAAAGTTCTAGGTAACATGCTCTCTGCCTTTTCCTGGGCAGTAGGAGGAGACAACCCACATTGCTGGATGTCTCCATCACACCATACCAGAAGGAATCTTCATGGTAAGTTCCTGTGTTCCTTTCTGGATGCATTTAAGTGTGGAATTCCAGAGAACCATGTTAGTTACTCTACAAAGATTCCTGTGGTACCTTAGAGACTACTAGAAGTTATGGCATTATAAACCTATTGCCCTTCAAGTTGCCACAGAAGTCTGTTTTTGTAAAGTGTTTGTAGCCGATCCTTGTACTGAAGCTACATTCAGTTGGAATAAAATATGAGTTCCAGTTTTCTTGGCCTTTATTTCTCCTTTCATTGCTTAGATTTTATAAAAATGTTCATTTCCGATTGTAACATTTAAAGATGACCCTTATTTGTTCACACTTTATGAGAAACCTAACCAATACCCAGTAGTAAAGTTTGCTGCTGACTGTTAGAAGAAGGAAATACTTTATAGCGTTATTTTTAATGGTGGCTAACAACAAAATCTTCTGATACCTAATTTCTCAGAGGCTATTGAAATTCCTTCTTGATATTCACTCTTATCTATGCTTTGATTTGTTACTTTCTGTAATTTTGCAGCTGGAGGGGGGTCTTCATGCAGCCCTGTTTTTCCCAGAAAACAAAAAGGTGATTATATATGAAATCACAGTCTCTGACTTTACATTTTCTACCCTTTTCATTTCTTTGACTTGGTAAATATTGGTTTCCATTATCATATCTTGTTTGGCTCTTCTTTAATTACACACATGTCACTAAGATAATTCAACACATTATTATTATTTTCTTACTTTTGGCATATACAGTTGGTATTTTAAAAATAACAGTTTTTTATTATTTCTTATAGCCATTCCTTGCTTTTTGCTGTTCTTAATTGCATATGGCTTTGGATACATGCTTGATTTGTCTATGACTGTTTCTTTTGACTACCATACCTTGCTTTGAATAAAAGTCAAAACGTTTTTTTACAACCTACTTTTAAGTCTGCTTTGTTCATTATGTTTTCAACTTCTATGGTATTCGTGTAATGCATGCTTATGTATTGCACATTTTAAATGCCTCTTCATATATAATATGTATTCTTACTATCACAGTCTATATAATGATGGCTTGGATCTAGGAATGACTTGAATGAGTGACAAAGTACTTCTGATTGCACAAGGCAGCTGCAGTCTCATAATTTCCCCACCCCGCTGCAGCCTCTGATGCCCCATCACACACCACCCAAAAAGTGGGTGAGACTTCTGGGGTGTGTGCGCAAAAGACTACATTGGGTTTGGAATGGTGGAGCTATGAAAGCCACATCACATAAGCAGAGTTCTATGAATCTAACCCAAATTAGAATTTTAACTTTAGACTTGCAGTTAGACCTTTAGATTACCGGTAGTTTATCTGGATTGAAATCTGACTAGTTTATGTGAATTCATTACTTCTATTTTTTAGATCTTGACATGGTTTAATGCTGTGTGGAGCCCAAGTGAGCTCCTAGACCAGGCATCCCCAAACTTCGGCCCTCCAGATGTTTTGGACTGCAATTCCCATCATCCCTGACCACTGGTCCTGTTAGCTAGGGATCATGGGAGTTGTAGGCCAAAACATCTGGAGGGCCGCAGTTTGGGGATGCCTGTGCTAGACTCACATGCTCTCTCCCCTGCCCAGCCCCCTCTTCTCCTAATTCCATACATCTGGGAGGGAGGTACTACTGAGATTAGATAAGTATTGTTTAGCATTGCATACCATACCAACCAGGAGTCCTTGCTTAAAACCAACTCTGACCAGCTTCAAAATAAACCACCTTCAAACCATGTGTTTATGAAGCCAGCTTGTTTAATTTCTAAGTTTTTACATAATGCCAAGCCTAGATTCCACAAAGCTCCTGTGGCTGAAGAAGAAGAGAGGGAGGCTGTGCCTTAGCCTGGCAGTTCACTCATGCTTCTCCACAAAGCTCTAAACTGCCCACTTCTGTCATTAAGGCCAGCAACATTTCCCCCCTTAAGATTGGCCTAGGTTAATTGGAGAAGCACAGCTTGCTGCATATTATAGCTTGCATTGGTGTTTCAGTAGTATATTGTGTTGGTCTATATTGGTACTTGGTAGCATTTTCCATCCTGAGGGCTGCATTCCTTTCTGGGCGACTTTCTAAAGGCCACATGCCAGTGGGGTGGAGCCACAGATAAAAATGTGTGAAGAAATTAATGCACATTTTACCTTTGTACAGTAGGCTAGCTTCTACAATCATTCCTCTCCGTCTTCCTCCCTGGCCAGCAAGAGTGACTAGAATTCAAGGACAAGGGCCTTGAAGAACACAGGGCCTTGGCCCTGAAGCAGGGCCCATGAAGGGTATGATCTGGGAAGAGTTTTGAGGGCCACACAGAGAGGGAATAGCTTGTGGGCCTGAAGTCCCTCACCTCTGCTCTTCATGCTCTTTGTGTCCATCAGCTGGATATTAATCTTGTCCATTAGAAACACTTCAGTATATGAAGTGGTGTCAGTATTCTGTAGGAATCTGTATTAGCTCAGTCCCATGTTATTCTAGTGTCATCTGTTCTACAGCAGAGGACATTATTTACTACTTGGATTTCTGCCAGAACCACTGATGGCTGAAGGCATTTGTTTAAAAAAAGGTTATGCAAAAACTTGCTAAGCCATAGAGGCTTACATTACAGCTGTGGTCTAAACCACTGAGCCTCTTGGGCTTGCCGATCGGAAGGTTGGTGGTTCGAATCCGCACAACGGGGTGAGCTCCCATTGCTCTGTCCCAGCTTCTGCCAACCTAGCAGTTTGAAAGCATACCAGTGCAAGTAGATAAATAGGTACCACTGTGCCAGAAAGGTAAACGGCGTTTCTGTGCGCCCTGACTTCCATCACGGTGTCCCATTGCACCAGAAGCGGTTTAATCATGCTAGCCACAAGACCCGTGGACAAACGCTGACTCCCTTGACCTGAAAAGCGAGATGAGCGCCACACCCCATAGTCACCTTTGACTGGACTTAACTATCCAGGGGTCCTTTACATTACAGCATGCTGCAGTAGTCTAAACTACATGTGACAGAGTCACATGTGATAATGGCTAGGTCTACCTTTACCAGGAAAGTTAATAGCTGGCACACTAGCTGAAGCAGTGCAATTGCACTCCTGGCCAGGTCTGTAATCTTATTGTTGTTTAGTCGTTTAGTTGTGTCCGACTCTTCGTGACCCTATGGACCAGAGCACGCCAGGCACCCTGATTGCTTTATTCTTCTTCCTCCCACCTTACCAGGTAGTGTCATGGGGAAAGGGGCCATTTGCTTACCTTAAAAAAAGTATGTTACTGGTGTTCTGTGCTGCAGGGGAACACCACACAAACCGGCTCCAGCTGCATTGGCCACCTTCATTTCCCAAAGTGACAGGGCAGATGAAATGGGCTGTAGTCACATGAAAGCTGGTACTGGGTCGGGGAAGCAAGAACAGAGTTTTCACCCTGCTCAGTTACCTGGGCAGAACTCCTGATCAAGAATGGTGGCCAGGGGGGCAGTTAGAGAGAGGTCTGTGTTTCAGACTTCCTTACCTTTTAAATTAGAAAAGCAGCCCTTGGTGGAACCTGTGAAGGTCTAATAAATAACAGAGATAATTCTTCAGAAGACAAAAATACATTGAAGAAGTGTGCATGCACACGAAAGCTCATACCAAAATAAAAACTTAGTTGGTCTTTAAGGTGCTACTGAAGGAATTTTTTTATTTTACTTCGATCCAGACCAACACGGCTACCTACCTGTAACCAGAACATTGCCCTTTAGTAAGTCTCACATTGCCCTTAAATAGGCAGATACCTATTGTTGCTGTGGATTCTTCATGTTATTGGCAATACATGAGACATTCCAACCACAAAGTGAACATGATGCTTTCCCTCACCCATGGAGCCACAAATGATGGCTGCCCACTGCTGACATGTCAGAATTTCTGCCTGTCGCTTCCTCCAGTCCAAGCATCTCTAAACAACATCTGTTTGGAAGGGCAAAAGGAAGTGCTTGCAAGTTCTCTGGACTGGGGCACTGATCTAGATTTTTATACAGGAAACTAAAAAATATAGCTATTTAAATGCTACCATCGGTTCTCTTTATATTTTGGTTCTCTTTATATTTTAAGTATATGAACTTAAATTTCTTGAACTATTTTGTGGTTCTGATAAACTCTTGACTGCTCCTTTGCCAACATTACTATCCACTATCTCAATATCCATTTCTGGTCCATTTCTAAGTATCTTTTGGGGTACTAGTTATTGTATTTTCTTTCCTTTCTATTAATGTTGTTTTAGTTCCTGACAGTACATCTATTCTAGACATTACATTAACAAATACTATTACAGTAAATAGTTAGCAAGCAGATAATTGAACTGTTGTGTGCAGAGTTTTACAAGAAGCAAAAAATCAAAACAAATTATTGCCTTGGTTATCAGCTAAAGTACTCCTAGGAGAAGAAGGTTTGGAAGATGACACTGAAACAAGACCTGAAGGCAGCAGCGCAAGTTTCTCAGGTAGATGTGCTTCTTCTTCTCATGTTTGTTGTTAACATGTCTGTAATCCATTCACTCCACCCATTATAATTTTTTGTCAGTCATGAAAACATTGCCCTATAGCTAGAAGGCTGTATGTAATGATAAAATGTTTTAAATGAATTAACCTAAAAACTGTACTTCTATAAATTTTGCTGTTGAAGATCAGTCAGGAAAAGACACCTGTGCTTCTGTGATGTGTGTGAATGTCCCTGTGGTCATAAGGCTATAGCCTTTTAATTGGAAAACTCCATATGACTCTTTTAGATGGCAGAGTTCCAGAGAATAGTACAGTGGTACCTCTACTTATGAATTTAATGTGTTCCAAACCCACATTCGTAAGTAGAAAAAATTTGTAAGTCGAATCCCATAGGAATGCATTGGGAGAAAAAATCTTAAGTCGAAGCAACCCTATCTAAAAATTCATAAGTAGAAAAAAATCCTATCTAAACCGCATCCAAGATGGCGGACGGAGCTCCATTCGTAAGTAGAGTTATTCGTAAATAGAGGTACCACTGTATTTTGTTTATGTTAATATCTTGGGTGATTTCTAGTATGATATTATGTAGAACAAAAACAATTGTGAAATATGTCAAGATATTATATAAAGGCTGAAACCAAGCTGCTACTCAGTGCTTAGAATTTTTTTAGGGGGGAATAAGGAATTAAGACATTAATTTGGATATGCAGCAGTAAAGACAAAAAAGAAGCAACCAGAGATTGGGGGGAAGGGAAGTCGATTTGATGTGTATTCTTGGTTTAGTTAAAGAATTTTTGTTTTGTTGTAAAATTGAAAAATGATAAATAAATTTATTTTAAAAATAACAATTCTAAGCATTGGTTTGCATTTTTAGCTTTCTTTACCAGCATTGTAAAGAAACTTGTATGCTGAAGGCTCTGAACATTCAGCTTTGGCTCTGCATTGTGTTACGTTTTATCCGTTAGGGTTAAGATGCTAGCCAAAGCCTGTTTTAGATGAAGCATGAAAAATTAGATAGGAGTGTATGCATACTGTATTAGCAAGTGACTGTTAATCCATTTACCGTAGCTTACTTATGTTATTCTGTAGGTGCTTTTAGGTGTTTCTGGAGCTTTGTGGGCTTCTCTTACCTTTTTAATGGGTTCCTGGATCTTTGTGGGTTTCTCTTGCCTTTTTTTTTATAGCTACTATGAAGAGTGAATTAACTAGTGAAGTAGCTGCTTCATCAGCTTTGTCAACAGCTGCGCCTGCAAGTTCAGGAGCTGATTCCTCAAGTTATGACATCATAACTGAGCAACCACGTTCTCAGCACACATTGCAGACAGAGTCAGATCTGACAAGTTGTGATTTGACAAGTTCGGCTAACAAAGGAGATGCTGAGGATGACGTTCTTAGCGGAAGCTCCAGCAAAATCAGTGCTGTCCAGTCAGACCTTATGGTGGACTTGAATGATGGCACTCGGGCCTCCTCTCCCATTAGTGACAGCTCTCAGACAACGACAGAAGGCCCTGATTCAGCCGTCACCCCCTCTGACAGTTCAGAAATGGTGAGTGCTCAGTGGGATTCCAGGGGGTTACTGGGAAGTCTGATGGGTTGCATCCCTTAGTTTTTTGGCAGAAAGTAAAGGTTTAGACCAGGCATCCCCAAACTTCGGCTCTCCAGATGTTTTGGACTACAATTCCTATCTTCCCCGACCACTGGTCCTGTTAGCTAGGGATCATGGGAGTTGTAGGCCAAAACATCTGGAGGGCCGCAGTTTGGGGGTGCCTGGTTTAGACATACCTGCCTCTTATCCAGTTGCACTTTAAAGGTTGTTGTTTCTTTAAACACGAAGTGGTTTGATGTCATTTTAGCACTGTTGCTGCTTTATTTTTACATTACATAACTATAACCCTTCTAGGCAACCAAATTGGGCAGTAAGTCAGTCTAGTAGTTCCAAACACTGAGCAGACTAACTGTACATCTTATACCTTGCAGTCTACTAATACCTGTCTACTAAGAATATTATCTCCCTACAAGGTATTCTGGCAGTGAGGGGGAGGGGAAAGGACAGGAGAAGCCCCTTCTTTCTGCATCTGCCATCCATTTAAATTAAAGCAGACAGGGACAAACTTTTTCAGCCTGATACCCTCAGTAGAAAGTCTTTGTGGCTGCTTTTCAGGACTGGGGATATATGTGTGCACTCAAAATCCCTTTGCACACAAACAGGGTTAAACGCGTGTCTTCTGTTAACATACCCAGGCATGCCCTAGATCTAGGATCCAGGTTCTGCTTTAATTATTTGTTGTTATGGGAAAGAGGGCTAGTCTCAGAACATGAACCAGGATCCTTTAAGTACTTGGATCCTGAACTGTTCAGAGCTTTGTTTTGTCAGTACCTACATCTTGATTCGGGGCTTGTAGTTCGCAAGCAGTCAGTGCATAACTTTGAAGATCAGTGTCACATGATCCCATCTAGCTACCCCGCTTAACTCCCTGGTCATCACATTCTGGACCATCTTCAAGCTTCAAGGGGAACATTTCCAGGGTTATAGCTAGAAATGACAGCCTGAGGATTTTGTAAGATGGTATGGAACTATAAAAGAATATGTGTGACAGGCGGATTTCTAAGTTGGGATTAACTGCACTGTTAAACTGTAAAGTTTTTAAAGTTTACTACTTTTACACTTTAGATTCTTGAGGGAACTGAAAGCCAGTATTCTGGAATGCAGATTGGACAGCTTCAAGATGAGGAAGATGAAACTGCAAATGTCCTCCAGGATGAGTCAGCCGAGGCTTTCAGAAATTCTTGTGTTGGTATGTTCATTATAAGGAGAAAGTCTGTGAGAAAATATTTACTGAACTGTTTCATTTAGAATGAAGCTTTCTTAAGGCAGCAGTTTTTACTTCTAATAATTGATCCTACATATTCATATTTGTTGTTTGAGGTGGAAGTCAACCATCACTTTCATTGCTTTCTTTTTTTAAGCCCTTCAACAACCCCATTTATTAAAGACCATGGGTCATAGCAGACAGCCTTCCAACAGCAGTATGGACAAATTTACATCAAAAGAAGAACTGGACCCCAATGATTATGAAAATAAGGTAAGATGGTTGTTCACATTCAAGGGTTAAGTGTATCTGAAAGCCGTTTATAATGGAATATGTCAGCAAAGGTGAATGACAGGAGAATATAATCTTTCTTAGGGCCTGTCCATATAATACTTCTCAGAGCTAAGCCCTGGTTTGGCTTATTGCTGCTTTTGAACCTGAGCTCATCGTTCATCTCCTCTGGGCAAGTGCACAAGCAATAAGCCAAGAGAAAACCTTGGCTACAGCTCATAGTTTGTCTGAAGCAAGACAAACTGCCAGCCCAGCTTTGGAAGTAATGCTAAGCCAAACCGTAGCTTAATTCCAGATACTGTTGCAGTAAAAGGATAGAGGAAAGAGCAAAGAGGCCATTATACTTGTTACCTTTGTTACAAAGAACCTGTATATTTATTACCAATATATAATTTGTTTGTTTTTAACAGCTCTCCAGAATTAAAGGAGATATTGGTTGTTATACGGATGGAGATGCTGCTCCGCTAGTTCACTGTGTCCGTCTCCTGGCTGCCTCTTTTCTTCTTACAGGAGAGAAAGGTGGTAAGTAGTATAAATACCAATAGAAACCACCTCTTCCTGCTTCTCTCACTTAATATGGTTAATACCTGATTGGCTAAAATTCTGATTAGCAAAGAACTGAAATGAATGATTTGTTTGAAAACATAATTTAGGCTCCACAAAGCATTGTTTGTTGCTATGATTGCAGCTCGCTGAAGCCATATGAAAGAAGGCAAAGTCAAGAACAGTTTGAGAGACTTTGGTTCCCTTTTATTAATTATAAATGTATGAAACAGGAGTGCGATTTAGAATTATTTAAAGCTTTCTCAGTGCTGATAATTCCTAGTTTATTGTCAGGAGTGAGCCAGCAGTAAATCACACGGTGCAAGTTAGTTAACACTATTAGCAAACAAAATCTGCACAGTCTTTGTGGAGTGTCAGACCTAATGAGCTCAGCCACTCTTTCCTGGTAGGTCTGGCCCTCATGAAGCAGTTGCTGAGACTGAAGGTCCCTGCCTTCCCACGGCTGCCTAAGTCCCCTCCTCTCTAGGTTTTTTTTTACTGAGCAATCAGAGACTGTGTCCACACAGAGTCAATCTCTCCTCCACTCTTTTCATCCCCTTTCTGGTTCTGGGAGATAAGGAGGAAGGGGAGATTGTTTCAGCAGGAGGGAGAGGCACCCGTGACTCTTCACCACTCTGACTCATCTCTGCTTCTTGGTTTCCCTCCTCCACTCATTCAGCTTCTGGCCCTGATTCTGAACTTCTCTCTGACCCCACCTCCTCCAGATCTTCTCCCTCTTCTTCCTGTGACCTCTCTTTGTTTTCCCACCCCCCCACTCTAAGCCTTCTTCCCTCTTAGCCTTTGCTGGTGTTTTCTTTTTCCTTCTAAGTTAGGGACAAACTGAAACACCAATAAACTTTGCATTAAAATTTTGTTCCAACTACGGTTGGTGCAAAATTCTGCCACAGCTGGAATATGGTCATGATTTTGATGTTACAACTGGGAATGTTGTTTAGTGAATTGGGGGTGCAGATAGAAATCTGTGGCAGGTTCAGTAGGCCATGCACCACTGTACTGGGTTTCTGCTGATGTCTTAAAGCTATGCTATAATATAACAGGTGCACTGTGGGTCCAACAGACTTTAGCAGAAGCTGTAGCTGGCACAGTGGGATTTAGTTCAGGGAGATGTTCCACTATATGAGCTGTATCCTTTATTAAGGACCATAGAATGTGGCATTTACTGATGATATGATGGGGTATATTTATATACACAGAGGTCTTAGGAGAGACCTGGTGAGGGCTGCAGTTCACCAGGTGATCAAGAACTGGACAGATTCCTCCAGGATACATGAAATAGCAATAGAATGCCCTAAAAACCTTTCTCTTTTAAGACAACATTTTCTGGAGTGGAATTAGTGTTTTTTGTCTAGTTCCAGTTCCGACAGGTCTACTTTTTTGGTACTTTTCCCTATACTTTGTATAATGGCTTATCATTACTGCAATATCTATTATCCAGGTGAAACTATTACAAACTGAAAATGTGGGTGTTTTGTAGCATGCAATTAAATGAATTTTATTTCATTAAATGTATAGTCAGGTACAGTTATCTTTTCTTTAGCACTGGTTCCTGATAAAGATGTAAGAGTCAGCGTAAAAGCCTTAGCAGTGAGTTGTGTAGGAGCAGCTGTTGCACTCCATCCCGAAGCTTTCTTCAGCAAACTCTATAAAATGCCTTTTGAAGCCACCAAAGAAGAGGGCGGTATGTTGAATTTCATATTGTCTTGTTTGTATTCTTGTGGAAAAATAGAACATTTTTATTTCTGACTATTTCAAAATTTATCAGATATCTTGTCTGTAGTGAAACAGTCATCTGTCTATAGTTGGAGCATTTGCCATTATTACCTGCTGGCAGGGAAGGAATGAAGAAAGTAATTAAATAATTAAATAAGCCACTCTGCTTCAGTACCCAGAAATACATATTGAAGGAATTCCTTCCTCATATGTAAACTAAGAACTACTATGTCATACTTTGAGGAATAACAGCAATTCCTGTTTGGCTATAAATCACAATGAATACCTTGACAGCCCCTTGGTACTTCCAGTAAAGGTTAGGAAACTGGGATATGCTTTTTGCAGTGGCAACATGGGAATTCTCTTCTTACTTTCACATAACTTTGGCTGTTCCCGGATAATGCTGGAGAATCGTTGCTTCGTGCTTAGGTCCAACTTTATAAATTGTTTGGAACTACTGTACACATCCTAGGTGTTTGACGTTTTGCCAAAGTCAGTGGAATTTCAAAGCTGGACGTTTGATTCTGTTAATTCAAAAATATTGTCAACTACAACTACCTGTAACGAAAAAATGGAAGTCTAAGACTAAAGAACATTTTCTCCTTTGCATTTATTATGCACTTCTTTGATTTATTGTTTTTACTGGATTTTATATCTGATATATAATTTCAGCCTTCCTTTAGAAAAGACTAAAAGCTTATTTCAGCACTGTGAAGTATTAAATTGGAGTTCATTGCTGGTAAAAATTTAAGCTAAGGGGAGATATAATTAATAGAATGTAAGTATATAAAAATTGAGTTTATAGACAAATTGAATGGTGATAATTAGAGAGGAAATTTTAATTAATTAAAAAATAATTTGTATATTGTGAAAACTGCTATACGATCAATTGAAATAGGGAATCAATGAGGGGGGAGCCGGGGAAGTCTATAATGTTATGAAGATGATATAAGATTATTAGATATATTTTTTTTCTTGTTGCTCTTTTTTGCTATTTTTGTCTTTTTCTTTTTCTGTGCTCTTTTTTCTTTTTTTTCTTTTAGTAATTTGCACTTAAATGTATTGTTTTTCATATGTGTAAAATGAATAAAGATGATTTAAAAAAGAGAGAGGTTATTTCAGCACTGTGGAAAATGGCAAGAAACAGAAAGCCTGTAAACCAAGACAAAGATCTTTATTATCTGTACCTAATTTATTTTTCTAGAAGAACAGTATATAAAGGATATTGTGAATTATATTGATCATGGAGACCCCCAGATTAGAGGAGCAACTGCCATTTTATGTGGAACGATTGTTTATTCCATTCTCAGTAAATCTCGCTTTGATGTGGAAAATTGGCTAGCAAACATAAGAGCTTCAACAGGTAATAACCACATCAATTTGTAGAATCAGAATTTATACCATCATATGCTTTCAATAGTTTCATTCATTGTCTTTGTTTTTCTTATTCCCAGGAAACAGCTTTTCACTAGTAGACTGTATACCCTTATTGCAAAGGACTCTGAAAGATGAGTCCTCCGTCACATGCAAACTGGCTTGTACAGCTGTACGGGTAAGCAGAAATCTCTCAAAAATATAAGATTTGAAAAGAAGAGCACATCTCTATGGTCTTGTTGCAGAGGCAGGGATTCACAAATACAGTTGCGAAGCAGCCAGCATTAACCAAAATGCTTTTTTCACAACCACTTTCTGCAGCACAAATTGATAGACCTTTTGCACCTTGGACTGCTGACAACTCATGGTTCTGTAGGGTGATGTAGGATTCCATTGTCAAATAGTCTCACGTGGTATACTGTAAGGCAGCTTCCTGTGCTCCTATGGCAGAGCATACAAACTGCTAGAGCCAGTTCTTCCACTGCTTTTCCTCCCTACTCCCCGTCCCCCAATCTTCCTCCAATAGGATACTCTAGGACAGGCATCCCCAAACTGCGGCCCTCCAGATGTTTTGGCCTACAACTCCCATGATCTCTAGCTAACAGGACCAGTGGTCAGGGATGATGGGAATTGTAGTCCAAAACATCTGGAGGGCCGAAGTTTGGGGATGCCTGCTCTAGGAGCTTGAGCTTTTCTTCTTCTTTTTTACACCTTCCGTTTGTGTACCTTTGCTTCCTTCTTGTGTGTCCCTGTGGAGTCGAAGGGCCC
Source organism: Zootoca vivipara (assembly GCF_963506605.1). NCBI lineage: Eukaryota > Metazoa > Chordata > Lepidosauria > Squamata > Lacertidae > Zootoca > Zootoca vivipara. The sequence goes on from NC_083284.1 coordinate 73,010,175, forward strand.
CCTGCTGTCTTACTGCTCTTACTGTCAAGAAGATGTTTCTTTTAATGTTCAGCAACATTTAACCTTCCTATAATTTAAGGCAGGCATAGACAAACTCTGGCCCTCCAGATGTTTGGGACTACGATTCCCATCATCCCTGACCATTGGTCCCGTTAGCTAGGGATGATGGGAATTGTAGTCCCAAACGTCTGGAGGGCCGGAGTTTGCCTATGCCTGATTTAAGACCTTTAGATCTAATTCTGCCCTCTTGGTCAGCAGACAAGTCTTTGCCCTCTTCTGTGCAACAGTCCTTCAGATTCTTATGGCTCATCTGCTTGATTGCTTCAGTGCACTAGTGATTTATTAATTTTTTGCCAGGGGGCGGGGGACTTTGTTTTCCTATTCAGTGTAATAAATACAGTCAGTCAATGTTTATTACGGCCAACAGCCAGCATATCAAACCAGAAATTCTGCATAATTCTCTACATAAACAATAAACACGACTGATATGGGGTTTTAACAGTCAATATACTAATTGAATATACAATACTTAAAATACAGGTCCAGTGGAATAAAACACCATAAAAGAATAAGAGCTGTAGCAGCAATATCATCATCGGAGGGCAGGACAAATTGTTATAATATGTTATTCAATAAAAGAGATTTACGTTTTTTAATAGCTAAGGTGCAAAACTTGGCCACAGCGTAGGATACTGAGCTCAAAGAATCTTCCAGAAGGAATTTGCGTAATGTTTCGGGGGGAAATTCCAGATAGTAATAAATACATAACTTTTGTTTATTTAGACGTTGCTGTATTGATAGATTTATCATAATAGGCAAATTGTCCAGTTCAAAAATACTATGCAAATACTAAGATTGTAAGCTTTTATAAAGTTTAAATGCTGTGTACTAATGTGCTAATTATACTGTTTAAAACAATTAATTTTTTGTTTTCCTCCTTAGCATTGCATCATGAGTTTATGCAGTAGCAACTATAGTGCATTAGGTTTAAAATTAATGGTTGACCTCCTTACACTGAGGAATAGTGCCTATTGGCTGGTTAGGACTGAGCTACTGGAAACCCTTGCTGAGGTAGATTTTCGGTAAGTTATTATTTCAGAATTGTGTCCCCAGCTTTAATTACATTTTTTCTCTTTGCTTTGCTCAACTTTTAACAATCTCTTGTACTCTATCTCCCCATCTTTCAATTAAGGCTAATCAGTTTTTTGGAAGGAGGGGCCGACAACCTGCATAGAGGTGCACACCATTATACCGGCGTGAGTAATTGTTCTATTAAATTCTTAACCTTTATGGTTGTCAGGATTTGAGGGTTTACTTAACAGAAAGTAGCTATTTAAATTCCATAAATAAATAAAAAATTCCATATTTTTCCGTCTATAAGATGCCCCCATATAGACTCAGATTTAAGAAAATGGGAGATATATCCATGTATAAGATGCCCCCTAATTTTTGACATTATTTTTAGGGGGAAAAACCTAGTATATATTTAATTCCATGTTGAAGCAGATGGATTTTAATGCATACTAAAAAGAGACAAGGGACCCAGGTGGCGCTGTGGTTAAACCACTGAGCCTAGGGCTTGCTGATCAGAAGGTCGGCGGTTCGAATCCCCGTGACGGGGTGAGCTCCCATTGCTCGGTCCCAGCTCCTGCCAACCTAGCAGTTCGAAAGCACATTGAAGTGCAAGTAGATAAATAGGTAACACTCTGGCGGGAAGGTAAACTGCGTTTCCGTGCGCTGCTCTGGTTTGCCAGAAGCGGCTTAGTCATGCTGGCCACATGACCCGGAAGCTGTCTGCGGACAAATGCCGGCTCCCTCGGCCTATAGAGCGAGATGAGCGCCGCAACCCCAGAGTCGGTCACGACTGGACCTGATGGTCAGGGGCCCCTTTACCTAAAAAGAGACAGGGGCAGCCTGTACCGTTTCACCACCTGAGATGAAACGGAGATCTGCTGCTGACTCACCTCAGGCTTCCACTGCTGTCAGAATGCCTCTCTTCTCACTGCAGTGTGCAAGGCATTGCCGCTCACCTTCCTGGCCCCAGGGCAAGGAAAACAAGTGACAGTGCCATGCACCAGAATGCCTCCATCTTGCTGGCCAGAGGGGGTCATTGCAGCAGTGGGGTGCGGTGCCGCCTCTTGCTCTTCCACTGCCCAAGGCAGGTGCTTCACCCCACCTCATTGTTGAGCCAGCGCTGAAAAGAGGCACTTGCGTTTTTGCATAGAATTTCTAATGTATCCTTCGTGTAAAAGGTTATCTATGAATGAGATGCCCTTGAAGATGAAATTAGAATTTGTGTCTTCATTGTTTGACACATTGTGATCTCTAGTTACCATACCATCAATTTTCTTACCTTTTCCAATGTGGAAGTTGTAATTAATAAACTGTTGCTAATAGTTATAATGTGCATGCATTTGCTGTTCAATTCCTATAGCTTTTAAAACTTCAGGAACGCATGCTCAATGATGTAGTCATTTCTCTGCTTGGAGATGAAGACCCTAGAGTGAGGCACATTGCTGCTGCAGCTTTAATAAGGTATTGGTTAAATTAAACAATTACAATAAATTTGCTTAGTATGCCTTTTAAAAACATTCAGTTTGCAATTTTCTGGTGCAGTCATTGGGGACTAACTTAGCATTAATGCTATGTGTGATACTTGCATGGAGTAAAGGAATTGCCAGAGTAGAGAGTAACGCTATTCTGTTGGGCAGGCTTCCTCAACCTTGGCTCTCCAGATGTTTTTGGCCTACAACTCCCATGATCCCTAGCTAGCAGGCCCAGTGGTCAGAGATGATGGGAATTGTAGTCTCAAAAACACCTGGAGGGCTGGGATTGAGGAAGCCTGCTGTTGGGTTTGCCAGACTGCAAGACTGTTTCCTGAATTTTGATGCTGCAGGACATAGTTTGGCGGTCCTTGTCTTGGAACGAGAGACCAGAAGTCTCTGAAAAGAAGTCCAACTGAAAAGTTGGGTTTCTTTGATAGTTTTCAGAGTTGGGGTGGAACCATATTTGAACTCCATTAGCCCATGAAAACCATTCAGTTTGTTTCATGGGATACTGGGAACAGTGGATTGGGTATTTCCTCTCACATGACCTTAGGCAGGAGCAAAGACTTGTGGGAGACAGGCACTTCCTCCTCAGTTTTTTCTCCTGCCTGACTCAGCAAGTTGTTTCTCCTGGTTCTCCTGCTTCTTCAGATAAATTTTCAGTTTTTGGTATCATTTTATTGTTGCTTTATTTTCCTTAGTTTTAGCAACTTACCCCATGTCTTTGAGTCTTACATATATACCGTGTTTCCCCTTTTTTAAGACACCATCTTATAACTTTTTCCCCTCAAAAAAACACAGGGTGGCTTACTTTCGGTGGGATGTCTTATTTTTTTTATTACCAGTACGGTTTTTATGGCTGGCTTACTCTATGACTACATATTAAAAAAGGGGAAACAAGGTGTATGTATATATGTATATGTATATGTATAGGCTATATATAAGATAAGATAAGATAAGATATCTTTATTGTCATTGTCCCCTTGCGGGAACAATGAAATTACTCGGTTGCTACATCCACTCAGATAAAGCAAAGACATGGGGTAAGTTCTTCTTGTTTTTAGTTTATTTGTCCATATAACCCAAATACCTTAATGAATTAAAAATGTTGGCCATAGTGAGTTTTGTAATGTGGATTAGACTCTTCATGGTAGTTCGCCTTTTAAGGCTAAAAGGTAGTGTTTGCCTGTTGCTTTAAATGAATATCACACTTCGATCTTGAAGATGAGGAAGCTTGCATATAATCTACATTTCACTATTTTTCCATAACTGGTCTGCATTGTGGCTTCTGTTCTCTTTTGTTTCAGGCTGGTTCCAAAGCTGTTCTATAACTGTGACCAAGGGCAAGCTGATCCAGTAGTAGCAGTGGCAAGGGACCAAAGTAGTGTCTATCTAAAGCTGCTAATGCATGAAACTCAGCCTGCTTCTCATTTTGCAGTAAGCACTATCACCAGGTAGAGTTACACTTTATCGTCTCATTGCTTGGCAAGAAAACTATGTTGAGTCAAATTCCTGCATAACCAGCTGGACCCCATTTCTTTACAGCATTCAAAACAGTTTTCACTTCGCCCTCAATAGCAGCTTCTCTTACTTTTGATCAAGGATATTTGTGCAATAGTGTCTCATTGTTGCAAGGCGGTTGCTCATGGTAAATTGGCAGTAATAAGGACTTGTTTTACACTGCATCCTAAGGCTTGACGGTGTTGTTACGGAAACAAGTTACAGTCCAATGCCAAGATGTTACACCAAGATTATATATATATATATATATATATATATATATATATATATATATATATATATATATAATTGATATATCTCAATAATAAATAAAAGATGCATGTTTAGCTGTTAACAATACTGAAACAGTTAATCCATTAATATATCAATTTCTGCAATTTGGGTTAACCATTCTCTAATTGAGCAAGCTTCCTAGTTGGTGTTAAATTTTGGTTTGTATTTTTACCCTGAGAGTATATTTGAGAAAGGGATTGCCAGCCTGTTGCCCGTGGTTTAAAAAAATATTATAAAAATATTTTTGGGATATTTTGGTGGCAAGGGGAATGCTAGGACTCGCTGTGTGTGTCTGTTTGAGAGAGATGCACTTGAGCAGAGAAAGAGGGAGGTGTGGGGGGGTATATTTGAGGGAAGAAGGGGAGGAATGTATGTATGTGTGGTCTGTGAGAGGGGGAGAGGTATAAGTTTGTGTGTGTGATCTGTGAGAGGGATGTTATTTATTTATACCCCACCTTTTTCCTTGATGGGATTCGTGGCAGCTTGTAGATTAAAACAAGAACCGCTAAAAACAGAGAAACCAATAATGAAAATCCAATTAAACACACATACCATATATAAATATTTTAAAAACATGCAGGCAACAAAGCAGTCAATTCCCCAAAGCCTGTTGGAACAAGAAAGTCTTCACCTGCTGGTGGAAGGACAGCAAGAAGGGATCCAGACCAGCTTCTCCAGGAAAAGAGTTCCTGCGTGGATAGGAAATAAGCATGCCTATGAGGCTGGTGGGACAGAGAGAAGGGCCTCCCCCATAGATCTCAGAGCCTGAGCAAGTTCCTGTGAAGGAATACAGTCACATAGGGTTTTATAGATCATCTATCGATCTATCGTCGGGCAGTTTGAATCTGCATGACAGGGTGAGCTCCCATTGCTCTGTCCCAGCTCCTGCCAACCTAGCAGTTCGAAAGCACACCAGTGCAAGTAGTAAATAGGTACCACTGTGGCGGGAAGGTAAATGGCATTTCCATGTGCTCTGGTTTCCGTCACGGTGTCCCTTTGCGTCAGAAGCGGTTTAGTCCTGCTGGCCACATGACCCGGAAAGCTGTCTGTGGACAAACGGCGGCTCCCTGGCCTGAAAAGCGAGATGAGCATCATACCCCATAGTCGCCTTTGACTGGATTTAGCCGTCCAAGGGTCCTTTACTTTTACCTTTACCTAGATAATAACCATCACTTTGAATTGTGTTAGGAAACAGACTATAACCTATAACCTGCACTTGGTCTGTGATCTGTATGTGGCAAGTGTGGACTGGACAAGGATGGATAAGAAATTGCAGATTAATCTCTTTTGGAAACTTGGTCTCTCAGTTGTGTACCCTAATTATTGAGGGAATAAATACAGTTTCTAGGTGGTGAGCAAGACTGAACAAATGAATATATTCAAAAGGGCATTCTTCCCTATGGTCATCTGGAGGGGGGTGGTGGGGACAACAGTATTACAGTATTACTATTTTTGTAAGTAGTTGCATGAGCAAACCAGCAGCTATATATATAGCACCCGAGAAAAGGAAGAAATAAAAATATGGCATAAATGTCACCATTCCTGCTTTTCATACTGTGTAATGGATAGCATTTCCTATGGTGGATCTTGTTGGTAGCTTCGACAAGATTCACCATAGTGAGTCTCACCAAATAGTGAGTCTCACCAAACTGCGGGAGGCAGTGGAAGACAGGAGTGCCTGGCATGCTCTGGTCCATGGGGTCACGAGGAGTCGGACACGACTAAACTTCTAAACAACAACATGGTGGATCTAGAATGCCACTTCAGAATCCTTGTCTGGTTCAGTCCTCTAGAACAGGCATCCCCAAACATCCCCAGATGTTTGGGCCTACAACTCCCATGATCCCTAGCTAACAGGACCAGTGGTTGGGGGAAGATGGGAATTGTAGTCCAAAACATCAGGAGACCCGAAGTTTGGGGATGCCTGTTCTAGAACAACCTTGCCCAATCTTGTGTCTTCTAGCTGTTGTTGGACTCCAATCCCTTGTCTGTGCTAGCTGAGGCTGATGCAAGTTATAGTCTGGAGTCTATATAGTCACTTTTTTTAAAAAGGGTAATATTCAAAGAACAACCCTGGGAATATACATCAGGCAGACCTCACATGGGACGGTGAAGATCACAAATTATATTCAATTCCTCCCTCATTCAACAAGGTACTATTCAACTTTTAAAGGAAAAAGTAACACCTATTTATTGCTTTTGTTTTAGAACGTACAGAGGATATAATATATTACCAAGTCCAACAGATGTCACAATGGAAAATAACCTTTCTAGAGTTATTTCTGCAGTTTCCCATGCCTTGACAACATCATCAACAAGATCTCTAACAGTGAGTTTGTCCAGAAGTTTACCAGCTGAGTTTCTAAATATATTCAGATATTTTTTACTTCTTCTGTGTATAAAGCATTGATATTTCAAGCGCCCATGATGGAGGCTAAGGGTGGGGATGCTGTGTCATGCTTCATATTTCCCCATGTTATTGATAGAAATGTATTTTCTGTTTTGGTATTTTAGTTTGGTTGTTGTGAAGCTTTGTGTCTTCTGTCCACATCATTTCCAGTCTGCACCTGGAGCGGAGGATGGCACTGCAGGTATGTTTCTTCCTCCTTTACGCAAGCTTCTAGAGCTCATGTTTACAAAAACAGGACCGCCATATGGTCTTATTAGCTTATTTGCCTTTGAACCCTAATGAGAATGAAATTTCAAAATTAGCGTGATAGGCTGTCATATCGAGGTCTAGAAAGTCAGATAATTTAAAAAGATGGTTTAACTTAATAAAGGTGTGAGAAACAAGAACTTTTTCCAGTGAAGAGGACTATGTGGTATTCGAGTATAAGGTGGAATAATGTTCTTTTCAGAAGTTAACATTTTATACAGCTTAGTACTTTCTGTGTGATTCTTACTGCTCTCATCAAAGGCATGAAAACCTGCTAGAGAGAGCGGATCAGAAATGTTAATTTTAGTTTTTTGTTGGGATTTTAAAAATATTCTGAGTAGACAACTGATGTCTATGCAAAGAATGGGGAAACTGTGTCCCTCCCTCCAGATGTTGGTCTCGAACTCATATCCGCCCCAGTCACTATGACTAGAAATTATGGGAGTTGTAGTCCAACAATATCCAGAGGGGAACAAGTTCCCCATCCCTGGTCTGTATCTTTCTTTCTCTGTGCCTGTTGCCTTATGGGGATTATACTTGCTGATGGTGGATCCTTTCCCTGCCATGAATACTTCACCAATAGAAGTTTGTATCATCTTCAATTTCTGTGCCATGTTTTAAATTGTCAATGTCAAAATTTAGATATTCAAAAGTGACGATTGCCTTTAAGCTACCAGTATTTTGATAGTACGGTAAATACTTTCATTTTTCTTTGTTGTCAACAACAACAAAACTTGGTTAATTAGTAACACTGTTATAAAGAATTATCCAACAATTTAAGAGATGTTGCTTTCTTTTTGCCCCAAAACTCAATACCCTTTTGTAAAAGGACTGGCACAGGCCAGAGTGTAAAAGGGTCCTTAAAATATACTGGAGTAAGACTGTGTCCTTACTTTTCATTAACTCCTTTTTTATTTCCTTTCCCCTTGTGACCTTGGGCAAGGGGGGCCCCCTCTTCCTTCACTGTTGCTAGGAGGATAAAGGCACGTATTGCTCTCACCTATAAGGCTCAGCATCCATCCACCCTGTTACAGATTACTGCACACTTAAGAGGACAACCTCAGTTGTCCCATTCACAAACACTAGCATTTGAATCAGACGACCTTCACACTTTGAACGTTTTCCTTGGTTTTATAGAATGTGCTCACCTTGTTTTAAGACAGATGCTTTCTGTTTTTCAGATCTTCCCAAAGATCATCTTAGCTTCAGCACCTCACATCGTGAGGATGTATCCCATGCCAATCAGAGACAGGAGTGTTGATAATTTACCATGAATGGGCCTTCTAGATTAGCATAGAGATATATCGACAGCCACATTCCTTCCTTCCCTCCCTCCTTTTATGGTTGTCTCCCCTCTCTTTCAGGTCCACACTCTTATGTGGAGTCAAATCGTAGTCAGTCCCAGATAGGCTGATGAAGGAGTGAGGGGTTGCTTCTTGCCTCTCTCAGACAGCAAACTAGAATAGCAATTCCAGATACAGTCTAGTCCAGGGGTCAGCAAACTTTTTCAGCAGGGGGCCTGTCCACTGTCCCTCAGACCTTGTGGGGGGCTGGACTATATTTTTTGGGGGGGGGGATGAACGAATTCCTGTGCCCCACAAATAACCCAGAGATGCATTTTAAATAAAAGGGCACATTCTACTCATGTAAAAACATGCTGATTCCCTGACCATCCACAGGCCGGATTGAGAAGGCGATTGGGCTGGATCTGGCCCCTGGGCCTTAGTTTGCCTACCCATGGTCTAGTCCTCTGTGTGCGCATGTGTTGGATCCCTCTGGAACAAGCTGCTGTGGGAACCTTGGAAGATAGTCAGTTTATTTAATGATTGATGCCAGCTTGATCTTGTCTGGAAGCCCCAGATGAAGGCCAAAGAACTACCCAGAGATAGGAGCATAACCTGGTTGGAACTTCATACTATCTACCAGGCCCCATTGGACTTCTTGGACTTAGTTGGAGATGTGTATTTCCATCTTTAGCCTTTGTAGTCTTTAGTTCAGTTCCCCAAATGCTAAAGAATAAGGTTGCTAGATGGTTCACTTCATAATTTTACACAAACTAACTTGTGTTGCACCCGTAATTGCATTGCTTCAGGCCAGGGAACACTACAGACCACTATGGAAACTTGCTAAAATTCCAGGATATGAGGCAGGGGCATCCTCAATATTTTATTTGCATTTTTGTGCTAACTTTTGTATTTTATTATGCATTATCGTGTATATTGCCTTTTGTGGAAACTGACTGTTCATAATTCAACTTCCAGTTTTACTCTACTGGGTTCTACTACCGAAGACTCTCAAAAGAGTAGCACTATTGGTATGGCTGGTTTGGTTCTGTCCCTGCTTTCATCCGCTTGGTTCCCACTAGATCTTTCTGCACACCACGATGCTTTAATACTGGCTGGAAACCTGCTTGCAGGTAGGAAGAAAGTTCAGCAATGATGATTTAATCTTAATCAACAGTTTATGGCTGTCACTCAGGTTCTCTCTTCTCATTCTTTCCTTTTCCATGCACTGGTAGCATCTTATTTGGGCTGTTGCAATGTTTCGTGTAGGAAAGTGCCTTGAAGACTGTTCAGAAACTATTGTTTGCCAGAATACGGTAGTGTGATTATAACCTGAGACCAGATATAGAAAACATTCCATTTTTGCAGTGAATATACTAGTTACACGGTTGGCGCTGTGGTCTAAACCACAGAGCCTAAGGCTTGCTGATCGGAAGGTCGGCGGTTCGAATCCCTGCAACGGGGTGAGCTCCCGTTGCTTGGTCCCAGCTCCTGCCAACCTAGCAGTTTGAAAGCACATCAAAGCGCAAGTAGATAAATAGGTACCGCTCTGGCGGGAAAGTAAACGGCTGTGGACAACCATTGGCTCCCTCGGCCAGTAAAGCGAGATGAGCACCGCAACCCCAGAGTCGTTCACGGCTGGACTTTATTGTCAGGGGTCCTTTTTTTAATACTAGTTACAGGTCCATTTCCAAGCACAATTAAAAGTGTTTTTTAAACACATATATTTTAATTTTCTTTCTTCAATAAATGAAGCATTCAGATAACATCCTGCGTTTTACAACATATGCTTCAGTGGAGGTCTTTGGGGAGTAAGGTGCCCTGGGTGACACTACCCTAATTTCATTGATCATTAGTAGGGACAAATAATTATATTAAAATGTAAAGGTGGCACTATTTGTACCTTATTCCTAGCTCCCACCCCACCTCTTGTGCCCACCAGCCTGTGTGTGCTGTTGCTTAAAACGCCAGGTGGGGTACATAGTAAGATCTAACTCATCTGTGATTTGAAGCTGCCTTATACTGAGTCAGACAATTGGTCTGTTTTACTCAGTATTGTCTACACTGACTGGCAGCAGCTCTCCAGAGTTTTCTGTCAGGATCTCTCCCTGCTGTACCTGGAGATCTGGTGATTGAATGTAGAACTTTCTGCATGCAAGGCATGTGTTCTACCCCTGAGCTACAGTCCTTCCCCTAAAAAGTGGAAGGCTTTTACTCATTTATCAACCATGTGTTTTATACACGCCCACACACACCATGTGTGATGATAGGTAGATAGATAGATACATACATAGAGTGAACTCTGGTAAGGAACATTTACCTAATGCATATTCCAGACTTCTTTAATATATACCAATTAACTTAAGGAATTTGCTGCTTGTTATGATTTCAGCTAGTGCTTCAAAATCTTTGAAAAACCCCTGGACTAATGAAGAGGATGCTAATACTGGTGGGGCTAAACAGGAGGAGCCTTGGCCAGCTCTAGCAGACAGAACTCTTGTCATTTTGGTAGAGCAGATTTTTTCCCATTTACTGAAGGTCGTTAATATTTGTGCTCATGTAATGGATGATGTTGTTCCTGGTTCAACAATAAAGGTATGGCTTTGTTTTTTAGTAACAATATACTTAAGGAGCAATAGTAGTATATGCTTTCCCCATTTCGTTAGGAATAACTGAAGTGTCACAAAGTAGTGCCGTTAAATAAACTCCAGTGTTGTCACTCAGCCATCCAGAGCCAAATTTGGAGGGCTGGGAGTGGTGAGAGAGCAAGGAAAACTCCCATCAGATGTCGCTGTTTATGGCATTGTAGTTGCTCTCAGTTTGTTTATGGTTTATTCATAATTAAAATAAATAGTTCAGTTAGATGCAGAACAAGTGTTTTATCTGTCCTTTATAAAAGAATTTGATAAAATTAGGCTCTAAGGTTTTTAAAAATGTATCTAAAATGTAATGATTTGCAGTTTATACCCTTTATATGCTAAAATGGTTAATGCTAAGAAGACTGCAGATTGGCATGTTCCTTGTTTTCCTGCAGCCTTTTTTTTTTACTAAGCATAGTTGTGTTTCTGTTTTTTTTACTGATACTTTTTTTAAAGGCAACTTTACCATCTCTAACAAATCCACCTTCTCTGAGTCCAATTCGGCGCAAGGGAAAAGAGAAAGATGTTGCTGAACAGACATCCGTACCAATGAGCCCTAAAAAGAGTAGTGAAAACAGCCCAGGTGGGTAGGATGAGTCTGTCAAGCTATGCATAGCATAGCCAATTAATGTTTTGTATTTTCCAATTCAGTTCACTCCCCCCCCCAAAAGCATTGCCCTGTTTCTGCTTATATAGTACAGTACAAATATAAACTTAGTTGGTCTTTAAGGTGCTACTGAAGGAATTTTTTTATTTTGCTTCGACTCAGACCAACACGGCTACCTACCTGTAAATAGTACAGTACAGTATTTGGAAACTGCGCATCTTTTTGATGAGTTTTCTGACAAAGCCGTTTCTTTCTAATCTTGCAATTGTTTTATAGTCAGAATAACGGGTCCACATGAAGCTGGCTTGTTTATTAGCTTTTTCATAGCAGCTCTAAGATGGTTAAATATAAAGGCCAGGTTTGCAAGTCACATTGCACTCATGTTGGTGAGTGTAGAAAGGTCTGCAGAGTGCAAAAGAGAGGAAGGAGAAGCCCCTTACACAAACAGACACCTGCTCACACCATGTTGGATCTCTCCTGGCTTGGTGTCTACATTTGCACAGAATATGCTTACTGTGAGAGGGGAGTTTTTTTGTTTTTATTTTATTATGTGTTTTGTTTTCTCATTTTGTATTTTTCTGTTGTGAACTGCCATGAGATTTTTGGATGAAGGGCAGTATGCAAATTGAATTAATAATATTTTAAAAACAGGAGCATAGGGAAAAGGCAAAATAAAATTTATCACAGACTCATAATAATACTACAAACCCATAGCAGTTTCAGATTTCAGTGGGATAAGGAAGGGTTAACTGGGTTGGGTAATGATCATTTCAGTTCTCCAACTGCTGGGCCAAATACAGCCAAAATCTGTACTTGAAAGAACCCTGTGGTTTGCAGAAGTGCAACTAAGGGGGGAACTAAAGAACAGAATCCCCCCAAAAAAACATTCCTGAGAAGAGCATGCAAATCCCACTTAGAATCATAGAATTGTAAAGTAGGAAGGGACCCCAAATGTCATCTAGTCCAACCCTCTGCAATGCAGGAATCTCTACTGAGGCATCTATGACAGATGGCCATCCAACCTCTGCTTAGAAGCCTCCAAGAAAGGAGAGTCTGTAAAGTGAAGTAATTTGTTGCAGTCCTGCTCTCCAGAGCACGAGAAAACCAGCTTGCTCCATCTTCCATGGGACAGCCCTTTAGATATTTGAAGTGCATATATATTTAATCCACAAAGTGATTACACAGAGAATCGCTGTCATCTCTGGAGGTCAGTTCTAAGAGTTTAACACTAATAGAATTTTTTTTTTTCATTAACAAGCTCCCAGGCAAACAGATGCTTCAGGTCCTGTTCCAACAAGCAAATCGTCAACACTGGGTAACTTCTATCATCTCCCTTCATATCTCAAGCTGTATGATGTTTTGAAAGCTACCCATGCTAACTATAAGGTACTATCTCCCCCTGCACTTAAATCTATCTTCAAAACATGCATGCTCTGATGTTACCGAGTTAATTCATATTGTAAATTGTATTTTCTTAGGGTTCCAAGTCATAGCTTAGCAGCAAGCATTAGAGAAGTGTATTTTTTGCTTCATTTCTTGAGCCCAGTTGCTGCATAAAAACAACATACAGAATACCTAAATGAAGCGCATTAAATTTAATCCACAAAATTAAATGAAGCATCCCACTCCTTTTTCTTTCTGCTTGGAAAGGTTTCAGTTCCTTAATTTTTTGTAGTAGGTTCCATTTTTGATAGCAGTCCTGTGCCTGCCTATTAGTAGTCTGTTGATAAGTAGTTTGATGAGGTGTATTATTAGATAACTTATTGCAAGGGTTTTACAAACTTGCTAAATGGTTATTATGCTCTCAACTTCTTCTTCTTCTTCTTCTTCTTCTTCTTCTTCTTCTTCTTCTTCTTCTTCTTCTTCTTCTTCTTCTTCTTCTTCTTCTTCTTCTTCATTTTGTATCGGTGGATAAGGTTACACTGGATCTCCAGAACAACAATGAAAAGTTTGGTGGATTTCTGCGGTCTGCTTTGGATGTCCTCTCTCAGATTTTAGAGCTTGCCACTCTTCAAGATGTTGGAAAAGTGGGTTAATTAATTACTTGTAATGCTTTTTAATGACTGTGTCACTTCATCAACTAGAGAAACAAGTCTTAATTGTTTTACAAGTTATCCTCATACTGGATGTGATGGTATATTTTGTTAAGTAATTCCTGTCCCTATTGGTTGGTATCAGAAGTTGGCTTTAAAGATTTGGACTCCTATCCTGAGAACCCCTTCAGTCCATGCCAAGATTTTTTGACATTTCTTTCTACTTTCAAATTCTCAAAAGTGCCTTCACAAGCAGCCTATCAGACTCTTATAAGAATGAAATGAGTCAGAAGTCTCAGCGTACATGCAAAGCTTGTCAGGTAGTTTAACGGGCCATGATTTTTGACAGAATCTAGGAGTGTGTGTGCACCCGTACACCACAATGATGTCAGTTGAACTTAAGTATATGTAAACAAACCTACGATTTGCTTAAGTGCCTGGAAATTTCCATTTCACTGTATCTGAAGAAGTGTGCATGCACACGAAAGCTCATACCAAAATAAAAACTTAGTTGGTCTTTAAGGTGCTACTGAAGGAATTTTTTTATTTTACTTCGATCCAGACCAACACGGCTACCTACCTGTAACCAGAACTACGATTTGCTCGTTGTTGGATCTGCCTATTCTATTTGGGGATCAATGTGTCCCCTGTTTCCAGACACAGCCCTTGTGTGTTGTATGATAAGCCATCCTTGAAACTCTGGAGAGGTTCCTTAGCAGTCTCCAGAGCAGTTGGAGGAGGTGCTATTAAAGTAGGGGTGCAAATGAAAAATAGCACTGCTTTCCATTTCTGAATCATAGGAACAAAGGAAGCTGCTTTTATACCAGGGGTAGAGAATCTCTAGCCCGGGCCCCAAATTTAACTAGCCATGACTCAAAACAATTTGGCCTGTATGTATGTGATATCTGTTGTGGGGCAAGTAGAGACACAGATGGATTGGCTGCACAACTGCATTCCTCATGGGGAACTCGGATTGCACAGCCAGTCCCTGCAGAATGCAGAGTTGAAGTCAATGCTCATCAGCTGCTGGATGTTGCATTTAACCCTCCTGAATGGGCTGTGAGACTTGAGTTTCCCCATTGGGAAGCTGATCATGCAGTCAGTCCCTGCAGAAAGCACCTTTCCCAGCCCCACACTCAGTGCTTTGTGCTTAGGAAGTACAGGGCAAGGGATTTTGACAGCTGGGTGAAATAACTGGGTGGCTAACGGACAGGTAAGTTGGCCTGCAGGGGTGGGGACAGGTGGCAATCTGGCCTGTTGGCCCAAAAGGTTCCCTGCTTTATATTGAGTCACACCATTGACCCAACTACCTCAGTATTGTCTGCAGTGACTAGTAGCTCTCCAGGATTTCAGACGGGTTTCCCCTATCCCCTGCAATTGACTAGGGCCACTTCTATATGCAAAACAGATATTCTACCACTGTCCTTACAGATATCCTCAGATTTTAGGTATGCTTCGCTCAGTATTTGCCATCACAATGATATGTTTAAAATACACAATTTTGAAGGACTATTTACAAGTGTTTTCACTGATCTACTTGCTGAGGTACCATTACAGAATTACAATTACTTTATAAACACCCATAATACTCTGGGAGCCATGTCAGTATTATCACTGATAACAATATTTCGTCTTTGTTTTCTGTTTCCCTCCTGTTCCTTAAATTAATTTAATAGTTCAGTATAATAAAATTAATGTTACAATACCAAGCTCCTCATATCATGTGATTATTGTATATACATATATATATAAAGAGTGAGAAAGCACAGCATCTTTATAAACTGGCTAAACTGCAACTTTTTGAAATTTCCCTGTTTATAGTATGTTGAAGAAATTTTGGGTTATCTGAAATCCTGTTTCAACAGAGAACCAATGATGGCAACTGTATGTGTGCAGCAGGTAAAAAGGAAAAAAAGTTGTTTTCTTTCAACATTGTTAACCTTGTCTGCATTTGCCTAATTTTACACTTGTTTTCCCATTTCCCCCCTAGTTGCTAAAGACGTTGTTTGGCACCAACTTGGCGTCACAATACGATTGCTTGTCTTCAAATCCTAGCAGATCCCAAGGCAAAGCCCAGCGCCTAGGCTCTTCAAACTTGAGGCCCGGTCTTTATCATTATTGCTTCATGGCTCCTTACACACATTTTACACAGGCACTTGCTGACGCTAGCTTAAGGAATATGATGCAGGCTGAACAAGAACATGATACTTATGGGTAAGAGCAACTTTTATCCTTTTATTTCAATAATATTCCTTTATTTACATTATATCTCTCTATCTGTCCACCCACCCACCCACACTGTCCTTGTAATGCATAGATGAAGAGAAGCAGGATATAATACACATTTTACTGCAGTCCTATGCATGCGTACTAAAAAATAAGTGCCACTGTGTTCAGTGGAGCTTATTCCCAGATAATTGTGAATAGGATGACTGTTACAGTGCAATCCTATAGTTATCTACTCAGAAGTAAGACCTCTTCAGTAGGACTTACTGCCATGCAAGGGACGTCAGTGGCACTGTGGCCTAAACCACCAGGCCTCTTGGGCTTGCCTATCCTAAGTTCAGAAGTCTTGCAGCCCAGGAAGTTGAAACAATTCACATTAGCCAGCATGTGGGCATGCAAGGAAGGTCACACATGAGCTGCGATCCCAAGTTTCTGAGGACGCGGTCTCTACTCTTCTTTCCATGGGTTCATAAGATTCAGCAACAGGGGTTTAGATTTACTGTTTAAAGTTCTAAGTAGACCACACCAGCTGGAGCCCTCTGAAAACAGAAATACATTTTTTATGACACCCATAAATAAAGCTGATATTTTAACGCCAGGAGCAGGAGGAAGGATTAAGGCGGCAAACCCAAGCAGGTCACCTGTTAAATTATTTGTGTATTTACTGCACTTGTGGTGCTCCTCTTGTGTTGCAGTATAAACCTCTTCAGCCTAACCATAGGCCTTCTTGAAATTAGATCAGACAACAACAACAACAACAACAACAACAACAACGATCTATATATATAAAAATATAAAAATCGTGAAACTGCGTTCTACACTTTTTTCCGTAACCGCTTGACCGATCGTCCTGAAATTTTGACACAACGATCCAGGCCACTCCCCGAGCGTTGTTGGGGGCAAAAATCCCTCAAATCACACACCTGGGCAGGTGTAGACCTGGTTTTCCACCAAGTCAAACAGTGCCCTCAAGTGGCGTAGTACCCTCCTCCACCCCTCCCTTCCTGTGAAATCTAAGCCACACCCACAAACCAAATGACATCATCAACCAAGCAACTGAAACCACCAAGGCGGCCATTATCAGACAGACTAGGCCGCTTTCCAGACTAGGCCAGACTAGGTGGGGCGGGGGGGGGGGGCGAATAGAGGGCAGGGATACGTAATGGGTCAGAACAGGGTGGGGGGAACACAGGGATGAAACCTGCCCTCTCCACAATATCTCACCTCTGCTTTGCAGACTAGGCCGCTTTCCAGACTAGGCCAAGTGGAGGTGGGGGGGGGCAATAGAGGGCAGGGATACGTAATGGGTCAGAACAGGGGTGGGAACACAGGGATGAAACCTGCCCTCTCCACAGTATCTCGCCTCGACTCAGGGGGACTCTGAGGCTCAGGGGTATCTGAAGGTGGGCTATTACCCTCCATTTCACAGACTAATGCACAGCAACGCGTGCAGGGCCAGCTAGTAATAATAATAAAATAATAGAATATACCGACCTTTCTCCAAAGATCACAGGGTGGTTTCCACTACTCTCTGCAATAATATAGGTATTCTAAAATAAATATGCACTAATAATAAGTATTAATATTTGTTTTCTATAGGTGGTTTGATATATTGCAAAAGGTTTCTACCCAACTGAAAGCTGGCATGTCAAGTGCAGTGAAGAATCGTGCTGACAAGGTACGAGCAGAAATACATTTCTAAAACTGCTGCTTGTTCAGTTTGCAGTGGTTTCCTTTGGCACAGACACAGAGTGCTTTACCCCCCCCCCCAAAAAAAAAGCAGGACTCACTTTCATTATTAGAGCTCAATTGAGGGAGGAATGTTTTGCATTCCAAACCTGTGAACCCACACCAGTCCCTGCTTTATTAAAAATCATGGAAGACTTGCCTATAAAGAAATGAGGTTGACCTAAGTGTTTCTAAAACCTTTCAGTCCCAAACCCTTTGCTGGCTTTTCACAAAACAGATTTATTGGAAGTATTGGAACTGGGCCCATGATCATGACAGGAAACGTTTTGTCACTTTAGGTTGACAATTAAATGCAATATTTTCACACTGGGATCCAGTTTAATTCCTGCATTTCCCCTTTTTCCGTAGAATATTATTCATAATCACATTCGTCTGTTTGAGCCCCTTGTCATCAAAGCATTAAAACAGTATACCACAACAACATCTGTACAACTACAGAGGCAAGTTTTGGATCTTCTTGCACAACTGGTTCAGCTACGGGTTAACTATTGTCTTCTCGACTCCGATCAGGTATGTCCTTCAGTTTCACTTATGTGGAATTGATAAAAGAGGAGTGGCCATTTGTGTTCTTACTCAAATTGACATAATGTATGATTATAGACAAATAAGCTTGACTTATTACTTCAGTGGAGAAGATGTAATTTGTGTTAAAGCAAAAAATCATGTCCTTATTTTCTGAAACCTAATATTTTACTCTTGTTCTTGGTTTGGCTGGCTGCCACTTCACCTCCTTTGAAATAAAGCATTGCTGTGGATTGTGCTATTGGATATGCTGTATATATTAAATGTCTTTTACTCAAAGACATATTCATTGCATAACTTCAGGATCCTGCAGGATGTTGAAAATGGCCTGTGTACTACTGGAATAGTGAGGGAAATATTTGCATTCCTACTTATTCCAGAGGGCCGTCTCCTTCCCCAAAAAGTGTTTTGGCTGCTCTGTTCTCATAGGCACATGTGTGGAAGGAGTAGGCAGGGTCAAACAGGGGTGCTGTGTTCCTACCACTTCAATTGTTCCTTCTTAGTTTTCTCAGGTTTTCTTTGGTTGTGGTTACTCTCCCTTCCCACCCCGACTCCTGACCATGTATACTTCTAATGGAGGAAACTGTTTCCTTGCCAATTCTGGACTAGAAAACCAGGAAGCTTCTTCCCCTAAATGGTGTCAGAAGTGACCCTGTTTTCATACCATGAGGATGTGCAGAGAAACTGACCACTGCATTGGCATAACAAGGGAACTTTATAGTAAATTTAGAAACACATTTGGCAACTGGAATGTTGGTCACTACAAGAATTGTTCATTTTCTTTTTAACATACAGGCAGTGACCGTTTTGCACACATTCAAAAAACGTACAACCACCGCCACACGAGTCTGATTGGAAGGGGGGGGGGAGGTTTAGGAACAAGCCCCATGTAAATTGTATTTGTGCAATAGTATGTACAGTATGTGGAATAATATGAACAACCAATCAATAACCTTTATTAGGCACAACAGACCCGACAATTTCAGGACAGACATTATAGAAAAAATATGTAAATTATATATGTAAAATATTTTTTATACACACACACACACACACATTAATTGAAACAATATATCAATCCCCTAATCCTCTTTATAGTGGCTTAGTCTTTCTGCATGGACTGAGCATAAAATCTCTGCCACTATTAAAGTGATTTTATCGTTACTGTCCGATAATAATATTTGAATAGGTGGTAATGTAGAGGTTGATGTATCCATTTGTAAAGCATTTAACAATCTCCTTCTAGCATTAGTGCCGTAATTACAGGAGAAGAAGATATGGTCCAATGTATCAAGTTCATTCTTATGAACAACAAGAGGTTGTTTTAAAAAGTCTGATCAGATGTTTAATCCCAATGCACATTAAGTGTTTTGTCTTTTTAAACTTTTGGTGGGGCATAAATTAATGCAGATTTTTTTTGTTTGTTTGCAGGTTTTCATTGGGTTTGTGCTAAAGCAGTTTGAATACATTGAAGTGGGACAGTTCAGGTATAAATCAAGTCTCCTACAGACTTCTGGAATTATATGTATAAACAATTGAATGCAAGTCCAATTTTTAAATGATTTTCATTTTTCCAAAAATTGCTTCCTCGTGGCAATTGGGGGTAGATGGGAAATTACATCCCTATTGTGAAGACACCCCCCTTGCTGCACCATAGCAGTTGTGTCGCTAAATGGGGAGCATTGGCGCAGATCCCCTCCCCATTCAAGCAAGGGTAATGCCACTTAATTTGCTTTCAGTGGTGCTGACATGTCATCAGATTTGGGTATGTGGGGTTATTATATCATTGCAATATATGATCAATAATTGGCTGAGATCATGCAATGGGAGAAGAAAATGGCATCAAAAGGACAGCAAAAACAGTGGTTGTCTTTTTCATTTTTTAAATGGGATGTCATCCTCCCACAACCAAGAAAGAAATTAGATCATGGGGATGATCCTCTCTTACTGCTCTGCATTTAGGAATATTTAAATTATAGAGTTATTAGGCATAAGATTCTTTTGTCATTAGCTGAATCTAGTTCTCAGCTGTTTTGAGCCTCCAAAGTGAGTGGTCCTCCTCCTTATGGAAGTTTCAGAAGTCTCTTAAAATATTTCTCTTCCTTTTTCTCTCTCTAGGGAATCAGAAGCAATTATTCCTAGTATCTTTTTCTTCCTGGTATTGTTGTCTTATGAGCGCTACCACTCCAAACAGATAATTGGAATTCCTAAAATTATTCAGCTGTGTGATGGGATAATGGCCAGTGGAAGGAAAGCCGTTACGCATGGTAATTAAAGAGTAAAGTTTCATAACTGACGTTCAGTATATCAAGTGCTAAAAAGTTGTAAGGGTTTTGTGGCATTGAATTCGAGAATTATTCCAATCATTATAAAAATTTGCAGGAGAGTCTATGTGCTTTCTTTACATCCTGCCTTTTCTTCCTTTTAATAAGGGAATTTGTGCAAGAAACCTTTCTGTACCAGTTGTTGACCTATTCAAGAAATACTCTTCTATTGGGAAGAATATTTTTTGTTACTATAACTGTTAGCTAGGTTCTTTGCCACCTGGGTGTTTGGTTATTCTTTATTGGCAAGAGCTGGATCATCTTAACCGTAAGCTTTTGTGTCTTGTACCAAGCAGAGATAAAAGGCTTGGCTTCTGAATCCTTCCCCCTACTCCTGGCCTTAAAATACAAGTGTCATTTTTAAAAAAAACACACATTAAAGATACATTAGTCCTAAGGTTTGACAGCAGAACGTCTATTGTTAAGAGTTTATATCTTTGAGTTCTGTTACATTTTAATTAAAAATTGATATTGTAACTTTTTTTGTAGCAATACCAGCTCTGCAGCCCATTGTTCATGATCTGTTTATATTAAGAGGAGCAAACAAAGCTGATGCTGGGAAAGAACTGGAGACACAAAAAGAAGTGGTTGTCTCAATGTTGTTGAGACTTATCCAGTACCATCAGGTAAATTGTGTAGGCATGCTTGCAGGCTACTTAGTATGTCCATTTTTGTTTAGAATAGTTTGGGTTGAAGGTCTTGAATTCCATGTTGTGTTCGGCAAAGAGAACTGAAAGGAATAGTTTTCTAATGATATAAAGGAATGTGGCGTGTTCTGAGATCTGAGATTTTATTTATCTTCAGGTACTGGAGATGTTCATCCTAGTATTGCAGCAGTGTCACAGAGAGAATGAAGACAAATGGAAAAGATTATCCCGACAGATAGCAGACATCATTCTCCCAATGTTGGCAAAACAGCAGGTTAAAACTATCAGTTACCTAAACTAATATATGTTCCACTATTAGTTTGCAATATGTGTGTTTCAACTTCCAGTAGGCTTGTTAAGTGTGCTGCAGCTAAAACAACAGGCAAACTTGTAGCATCTTAAAGACTAACAAATTTATGATGATGAATTGAAATTCAGGAGTTTTTACTGCAGTCTCCTTTTGAAGTTCCTTTGTTCAAGGATAGTCAGCTTAAGGTCCATTAATAAATTAAGTTCAAATAAATAAATAACCCTGGGATCATGAAATATTTCTCTGCTGGTTTTTATGTATTGTCTTTATTGATGTCAGGCTTGTGCCCATTTGAGGGCTGGCAATCTGGCAGCTTTTGATGCGGAAGTGGCAGTTCCAGCCACCTAATCCCTCCTTTGGTGGGTGTCCCAGGGTCAGATGGGGAGGACACAGGTTTGTTGTTCAAGATGCAGCTGTGGCTCCACAAGTGGGAGCAGACCCACACTCTCCAGCACGTCCGCAAGTTTGGCATTCCAACAAGCTGTAGGAGGCTTATGCATAAGCTTGCCCTGCCATCAGGCCCGTCCTAGCCATAGAGGCTAGTGGCGCGGAGAACCACGGCGCCAGGCGCTGGAAGGGCGCCAAGTGAGCGCAGGGTTCCGGCGATCTGGCCAGGACTGCGCTCCTTCTCCGAGGACTCAGCGCTGCGCCTCCTTCTCGTTTCCCCAGTGCTGGGTTCCGCTCAGTCGAGCTTTGCCACCAGCGCGCGCACAGCGCCCAAGCAGCTCTTGTTGTTCCCGCGGTGCGTGTGCTGGTGGCGAAGCTTGACTGAGCGGAACCCAGCACTGGGGAAACGAGAAGGAGGCGCAGCGCAGAGTCCTCGGAGGTGGCCTCCCGCTGCTGCCGCGGTCCGCTTAGCACTCCCGGGCCCTTGGAGAGGCTCTGGAGGGGGGCGCTGGAGGGACCTAGTGCCAGGGCGCTGGATGGGCTTAAGACGGCCCTGCCTGCCATGCCTTTAAAAGCTTTGCTGGCTAGTGTGAGAACTCATCGAGCCAAGCTGCCTTATGCCTTTGAACTTTTTTTGCTTTGATCTTGAACTCCTTGAACTTTGACAGCGGCTTCTAGCCTGGTAAGCGCCACCAGTTCCCATTACCTAGTCAGAGGTTTGAGGCTACTTTAGCCTTGTCACTGAGTCTGTTCCTCAATAAATATATCTTCCTTACTTTCGAGTAGGAGCCTCTATTGTCGTGTTTTGAGCAAGAGCCAGGGCATACAGGACTTTTAGATATATAGGGGGTGTTATCCAACTAAGTCAAACTCAGAGCAGTCCCATTGAAATCAGTGTAATGTCTAACTCTTTAAGTTCACTGATTTCAGTGAGTCTACTCTGCATATCGTTTACATGAAACCCACAAGGCTTGAAAATTCCAAATGTGTGAAACGTTTAAATACAGGGAACTCCCCCTTTACACGGGGGTTGCGTTCTGGGTCATTTGTGTCAGCGGTCCCGCATAAGCCCGTCCCGCCAAAAGGGGCCCATACCTCAGCAGTCGTGCATCAATTGGGACATGTGCCAAATGGTTGCTGACTGTATGTGGCAAATGTAAACCAGTAACTTCATAAAGTCAGGTAAATTTGATATCATGATTGTATACATCAGGCATCCCCAAACTGCGGCCCTCCAGATGTTTTGGCCTACAACTCCCATGATACCTAGCTAACAGGACCAGTGGTCAGGGATGATGGGAATTGTAGTTCAAAACATCTGGAGGGCCGAAGTTTGGGGATGCCTGGTATACATCATAGGCCTGCCTTGTTGATGCTCCCAGCTCTTTATATTTCTTTGTGAAAAAGTTGAATGTACATTCATGGTATACTTTTAATGCCATGCTGAGATTTGTGTTAGAAAGACTAAGCATTAGAATTCTGTCTGATTAGGTTGCTCTCAGAAATTAAAAATGAGTTCAGCATTTATTTATTTATTTTTATTCTTGTTATTTAACTGACTTTGTAGATTTTTTGACATTTTTATTATCATTATCATCATCATTATTATTAGAAAAAAAATCTAAAATCGGGGGGAACTATCATTGTAAACAATTAAACATATTAATGTTGGTGGTGACAAAAATGGGATTTTTTTTAAATAGATGCATATAGATTCTCACGAAGCTCTGGGGGTATTGAACACTTTATTTGAAATACTGGCACCATCAGCCCTCCGACCAGTGGACATGCTTTTAAGGAGCATGTTTGTGACTCCCAGTACGTTGGTAAGCATAATTTTTTACTTGGGAAGATGTGAGTGGAAAATCACAGGAAGCTAAAGCAATCTGGTAAAAAAAAATGGAAGGGGGAATTGTACACTCCAGCCCCCATCAGTATTTTCAACTTTACGTACAGTTTGTTGATTGATTGCATTTATATACTACCTTTCTGCCAAGGCAGTTTATAATTTAAAAATACTAAAATAAATAAAAATAATGAAAAGTTGGCCCTTGGAGGGGAAGGGAGGCAGTTCAATTTGGGCAGGCCCTGGTGTTGTCTTCTTCCTTCATCGCTTTCCTTCTTTTGGGGTTTTTCTCTCATTGGTAGGCCTCTGTGAGCACTGTGCAATTATGGATATCTGGCATTCTTGCCATTCTTCGCGTTTTGATTTCACAGTCGACAGAAGACATTGTTCTTTCTCGTATTCAAGAGCTCTCCTTCTCACCATATTTAATCTCATGCAAAACAATTAACAGACTACGAAATGGTGAAAACAATCTTGCCTCAACTCACGAACAAACTCTGGAAGAGCAAGATAAATATCTGCCTGAAGAGACATTTTCTAGGTTAGTCGTTTTTTGTTGTTGTACAATTTCCTTATAATACATATCGGGATAAAGTGTGTATTTACCGTGTTTCTCATATTATAAGACATGTCTTATATTTATTTTTTCCTCAAAAAAACACACTGTGGCTTATTTTCAAGGGATGTCTTATTTTTTTCCTCCTCCTCCTGCTGCGGCCGGCATTGCTGCTGCGCCTATCACTATGTCTTATTTTCGGGGTATGGCTTATATTCCTTGAATGCTTAAAAATCCTGCTATGGCTTATTTTATGGGTATGTCTTAAAATATGAGAAACAGGGTATTAGACATACTAGAATTTTGTAGTAACCCAACAATAAAACCTTACTACGGGCAAATATAAGTTATTTATTTATTGTGTCCATACATTTATGTATGCACTTATGGGATTCTTTTTTTCCCTCCAGGGCTGTGTTGACAAATAGATATTAACCCTATTTTGTTCTTTACTTGGGGAATGACATGGTGCTTTGTAAAACTCCCTCTCCCTAGGTTCTTGTTGCAGTTAGTGGGGATCCTCTTGGAAGATATCACTACCAAACACTTGAATGTGGATATGAATGAACAGCAGCACACATTCTATTGCCAAGAGTTGGGCACGTTGCTTATGTGCTTAATTCATACCTTCAAATCAGGTATTGCCCTTCAGATAATGTGTTGTTTTACATTATTGTGTAAGCCATTAAAATAAAGGCTTTACTTTGGATTTATTTTGGAATGAATTCCATTGAACAGTTCTGTTTCCGTTTTACCCGAATTAAAAAAACTTGTTTTTTAAATGGTACTGTTTGATTAAGCTAGTTCCCCTGAGAAAATTAGAGTTCAAAACCTTTCCAATTGAGAGAGTAGAACATAAGACTCTTAATCTCAGGGTCGTGAGTTCAAGCCCCACATTGGGGGAAAAGATTCCTGCAGTTCAAGAAGTTGGACTAAATGACCCTTCCAACTCTTATTCTGTTATTCTATGAAATGAACTAGTGCTGTTGGGGTGGGGGGACTCTGCAACTCATAGGTCTTCTATGGGCTCTCTGATACACAGCATCCTTGCTGTGCATGCCCCACAGGCCACAGCTAGACTTCAAAACAGATTTCTGTTAGTACCAGTAAGGACCTTCTTCCAAGCCTAATTGCAGTTTGTGTATCACAGCTGAGGAAGGTTTGAGCTTAGGGTCATCTCTGAGGTTTATGCCAGAAGGATGGAGGGGAGGGCACACAATTACGCAGCCATGTCCCTTAACAAAGGGTAGTCTTGTTTCTCTAACTGGGCCTCATTGTTTTCCACTGGTCATGTTTTGAAGGAAACACTCACTGATATTTGGAGAGCTTTGCATTTTGCCAGGATAGGGTGTGACTAATTTCAGTGAAATGCACTGCTAAAAATCAGTCAAAAAGAGATCCTAGGAGTACTTTAATAAGTTTTTTTCTGGAAGCATGATACTTGGAAACTTCATTAACTAAGAAATATTTAAAATTCAGATTGATAAGAATTAAATATTTTAGTGGCCTAAACCATGAGTTGTCAGGTGGATCTCTGTTATAATGTGCTATTTCTAATTTTTGTTTGGGTTTTTAAAAACCATTTTCACTGTTTTAGGAATGTTCAGAAGAATCACAGCTGCAGCCACTAAGCTTTTTACAGGAGATGAGCCAGATGGTGACTTCTACACCCTTAAAAGCTTAAATGACCTCGTTCAGTCCATGATACCCACACATCCTTCTTTAGTCCTCCTGTGGTGTCAAATCTTACTACTTGTTAATTATACTAACTGTAGCTGGTGGTCAGAAGTGCATCAGACTCCAAAGTAAGGCTATTTTTCATGGTGGTAGAAGTATCTTGTTAAGCAGTTTTGTGTGTTCATATTGTAAACAGCCCTGTGATCCTCAGATGAAGGGTGGTACATAAATTTAATAAATACAAATTGTCCATAGTTCATTCAAGCAGTGTCCTTAATAGGGGTTGGCACCCTTCAACCCGTAGTATAATTTCACTTGCCCCTGGCCTAATTTCAGAAGACCTCTGCTAGCAATCACTGTACCTCTAGGAAGATAGATCTGTTATCCCTTAGCCCTCTGGGCGGAGAGGAAGAGAGGCAGGTGTCAGAGAGTACAGAAAAGGGCGATTAGTTACCTATGGTCCTGCCCAAAATTGGCATCAGCCCTGCCTTCAACTACAAGCAGCATGCAACTTCAATTTCTGATTTTGCCTGCTTCAAAGTGGTACTCAACCCTCTGTGTGTGTCTCTTCCTCTACTCTTTGTCCTTATCTGGGTGTCCTGTAGTGTGTAATTTATTTATTTTTAAAGGGACTTTGCTTGTTAATCTGTGTGTATTTTTCTTGTTGCTGATGCCTGTCTGCCATTTTGTTTCCCCCGTTCCTGCTATTATTCCATTTGACTTTGTAGCCCTTTCTCTTGGGTTCTTGTCTGGGAGTTTGAGGGGTGGGGTTAGTGAAGATGTTAGTTTGTCTGGTGACTGCCCTGTCCCCCCCCCCCCCCCCCCCGCCACTCTAATCAGTTTGCTAAAAGAGGATCTAGGAAAGCTCCATTAGCGCCCTTCTGTTCCTCTCACCTTGTACAGAGGGATTTAGACAATAGAAGACTTGTCCACCTTGCGGCTTTAGAAGAAAATGATAAATTAACTGCACAATGAAGGGTTATTGTTCAAACTGGAAGAAAGTTTGACAGTTTTGTTTTCTGGAAATCAAAGTCTCCATTTAGGAGTAAAAATATTACCCCTCTCTCTCTCCGTTTCCCTCGCCCCACCCCCCCAGAAGGCACAGTCTTTCCACTACAAAATTGTTTAGGCCTGAGAAGCATGGAGATTACATTGAAGCAGATTCTGAATCCAAACTTGGTATGTGTAATCGAGAGATAGTCCGAAGAGGGGCACTCATCCTTTTTTGTGATTATGTGGTAAGTTTTGAATTATTCAAAATAATGCCGCCGCCCCTCCTATGGCAATGACCTAGTTTTAATTTTGTGTATTTTACCCTTGTCATGTTAACATTTTGTGCGTAAACTAGTCAGTTGTGGTGATTATTTACTTACTATTATTATCCTATTCACATGTAATTGTGATTGAAAACTCTTCTGAGCAAAGACCTGTTGCCTTATGCTGTTAAAGTCCACGGACATTGTATTGCTGCTAGATAAATAATAACTCCCAGAGAACACCTTCAGTGATTTTGATGCATAATCTGGCATATAAACATTTTATGTATTTGTGGCACTGCCATTTTCTGCACTTTTTCGTTCCCAATTCTCTGCTTCCTGACAATTATCCATTTGGGACATCAGAGTGTCAGGATCAGACACTCTGCCTACATATAGTGTGGACATTTAACCTTTTATTTACAAAAATTGAACAGGTCTCTGCCCTAGACAGCTTCTTAAAGTTGCTGGACATTTCAGTATTTCCACCCCACCCCCTGAAAATGTAAATATATACAATAGTTTCTTATCAGACCTAAATTCATTTTACTACTTTAACAACATAAAATGCATCATTTTAACTTGGCATATAAAATTATACTACTTGGCATATTTATTAAATTCACAAGTAATTCTATGTATATTTACTTAGAAATAATACTCAGTCCCAAGAAAGCCATCATCAGATAACAGCCTCCAAGTTATAAATGCCTTAGGCTACAATCCTGTACACACATACAGTGGTACCTCATGTTGCAAACGGGATCCGTTCCGGCGGCCCGTCCGCAACATGAAGCGCCGCATCAGCACACGCGTGTGATGCAATGTGGCGCTTATGTGCAAAGCGCAATTTAGCGCTTCTGCGCATGCGCGCAGGTTATGGACACACCAAACCCGGAAGTAACCCATTCCGGGACTTCTGGGTTTGGCGTGTCCATAACCTGAAAAGACGCAACATGAAGCGGACATATCATGAGGTATGACTGTGCTTTAGCATTGAACCCAATGCTACTTGCTTCTAAGTAGGTAGGTGCAGGATTGTAGCAGATTGTGTCATTTGAGAAGAGAAGTGAAAGTCAACCACAAGGGAGAGGTGAGGTCAAAAGGCAGCAGGTGTAGAATTCTTGTTTCTAGCATCTCCACACTAGATCACAGGTCAGAAGAAGAAGGTAACAGTTCACAAGAAAAAGAAGGCCCTATAGGTTCCTCTCAGAAAGGTGGCAGCACTCTCTAGGTTAAGAAATGCGTCATAGATTTGAGTACAGAAAGCGGCAAAGAGTGGCTGGGGGAACCCGGCCAGATGGGCGGGGTATAAATAATAAATTATTATTATTATTATTTAGGTGCGGCCAATATGTGCATGACTGCATTGAACTCAAAAGTCACAAATAGGGGTGGAACGGGGTATTTGCAGGCTTTTTCAATGGTGTTTCAAATATACGTAATTTCACTTAGATGCGCGGTGCCTTGGAACATAACCCCCACATAAATTGGAAGTTGCCTGTATTGTATATGTCTACCATATGCACTGGAACTATCATTTTCTAATGCTGTAGATTACCTTACATAAGAAATGCTATGCTATACATTTTGAGTTACTAAACTCCAGTCTTGAAAACATTTCACTCATTTGAAAAATGGAATGTGTCATTTTTTTTCCTTTGGCGAAAGTTGTGGGGTGGAAGTTCTCAGGTGAGGAAATTTTATTTTCCTGAGTGTTTCCTCTCCCACTCCTGAACTTTCACATATCTATTTTATTTTTGCTTATATATTTATTATATTTATATACTGCCCTTCATCAAAAGGTCTCAGGGTGGTTCATATCTATGAACATGGCACCACTAAAGACTTTTAAAGTTTGTTAGATATGTCCTCCTTCCATGATTTAGTGAATTGATTTTCTCCCAATGGACATCAAAGTCAGGATTTCTGCCATTAACTCATTCTGTTCTTGCCTCCTCCATAACAAGTAATAGGGCTCTATTCTGAAGTTTAATAAAAAACACTGCTTCTAAGATAATTTTGTCTTTAGTCTTAAGCAGTGTCTGCATCTAGGTGAAAACATAGCACCAAGTCTACCTGATCTCCACTTAAATACTGTGGTTTCTAGTACAAAGAGGGAAGATTGTCTTCCTTATTTTCTCTATTTTCTGTTACAACAGGGGTGGTTGTCGCCAGAATCAGGCACACAAAGCCTTCCAAGCCCCATCTTCCTCTTCAATGCAGCTCTGGGCTTCTGGGAAGAGGTTTAGTTCTGCCTAGCAAGACTCGTGTACAGTTGTTGTGTTGGGCTAGTTGGAGAGGTTTAAACCTCCCGAGCAAACCCAATGATGTGATGAGCATGACTGTGATGTGTGCATTCATTCATTCAGCCTTTACTGGCATAATTCAGACAATAAAAACCATAAAACAATGATAATCCAGACATATTAAACACATAAAAGACTCACTAGCCACCATTAAGTAAGATTAAGAGGTGTGTGCATGTCTTTGTTGTATGCTGTGTTTCATGTGCCTGCACACATATGAGAAAGAGTGTGTTGCATATATATATATATATATGCAGGTGGCGCTGTGGTTAAACCACTGAGCCTAGGGCTTGCTGATCAGAAGGTTGGCGGTTCGAATCCCTGTGACGGGGTGAGCTCCCGTTGCTTGGTCCCAGCTCCTGCCAACCTAGCAGTTCGAAAGCACGTCAAAATGCAAGTAGATAAATAGGAACCGCTACAGCGGGAAGGTAAACGGCGTTTCCATGTGCTGCTCTGGTTTGCCAGAAGCGGCTTTGTCATGCTGGCCACATGACCTGGAAGCTATACGCCGGCTCCCTCGGCCAATAATGCGAGATGAGCGTGCAACCCCAGAGTTGGTCACGACTGGACCTAATGGTCAGGGGTCCCTTTACCTTTACCATATATATATATATATATATATATATATATATATATATATGGGCAGGGCTCCTACATACTCGGTGGCCACTTTGGTGGCACAAGACCTTCAGAGGGTTGGCCAACTTTAAATGTAGTTCTCTTGAGTTAGGGTATCGGTAGAGGAATTCACATGTAGGAGATGTCATCCATGCAAACCTTTATGATTTCATGGACTCATAGAGTTGGAAGGGACCACAAGGGTCATCTAGTCCCTTCCTGCGTGGGAATATTTTTCCCAATGTGGGGCTCAAACCCACAACCCTGAGATTATGGATCTACTGGCTGAGCTATCCCAGTTGACAGTTGGCATTGCCTTAGAATTGATGAATCAAATTCTTTTTCCTTCTATAGTGCCAAAACCTGCATGATTCTGAACACTTAACCTGGCTGACAGTGAATCACGTTCAAGATCTTATTAATCTCTCCCATGAACCACCTGTGCAAGATTTCATTAGTGCCATTCACAGGAATTCAGCAGCGAGTGGACTTTTCATCCAGGCTATTCAGTCGCGGTGTGAGAACTTTGCAGCTGTAAGTTGTTTTGAGTTATAAAAATTCCCTGTTACCCCTTTTTCTGTGACTCTTATCCTCACCTTGAGCCCCATCAGCAAAAGCCCTGTGCAAGGATTTCTGTTGTGCTTTCCTCACTCTGCTTCCCCTGTGCACACAGCACCTCCCAATATTGGCTCGGGTGTGTGTGTGGCATGGGCAATGCTGGATCAATAAAAAATCCCATTCTATAAACCTAAATTTTAAGGGGGAGTGCAACCCTATCCAGAATCAGCTGGATACATGTCACCTGCTGTACCTCATGTTATGTAACCCTCTGGTTACATAAACTTCAGGATGAGAACACAGCAAACCCGGAAGTACTTTTCCAGGTTTCGACGCATGCACATGCGCAGAACAGGCACCTCTGGTAGTGAAACCTCAGGATCCGACCGGAGCTCCGGAACAGATCCTGTCCGCAACCGGAGGTACCACTGTACTAGTAATTCTGTCTTAGCTGGATTCCAGTTAGGAGTTTGATCTGAACTTCCACAAACTGTCATGCAGATCTTTTCTGGTTGAAACATTAGTTGAGAAGAGTTGATTTTAAGGACCTCTACATATTCTGCGTCGAGCTTAGGGATCATTTCAAAGTACCATTTCACTTTGGTACTTTGGTGGTCTATTGGTACCTGCTTATTATTAACAGATAATCTGTGGACCTTTTTGGATAATTGAGTTATTTGGGAGGCAATACCTCAAATTTGTTGGAAGATGTGTTCAACCGTTCTTGCAATTAGAGTTAATTGGGTGCTCTCCCTACTTATTATTTCTTCCTCTATTTGAAGCTCAGAGTCAGCTTGCCCCATCGTTGGGTCTAGTTCTACACACCCACTCTGAGTATTCTCCTCACATTCACAATCAACTTCAAGAGGGGAAAACGGGTTTTTTGTTGAAACTGTAAAAGCAGATTTGTTTAAAAAGTCCTCCATGTTTTATTGTTTGGGAGCCGGTGAAAGGACTTCCTCCTCTGTATCCCTGTAGCGTTAGTAGCAGGCATAATAATGCAGTGAGGAGTAAACAAAGAGAGATTTCCTTAGCAGAAAAAGAAAGGGGGAAAGTGCTCAGTTTCTTCTATTGAAGAGCTTCTCTATGTAATGACTGCCAGGAAGTCAAAAAACAAAATGTAAAAGGGAGCTGGCAACTAACAGCTAGCAGATAGCGGGATGCTTCTCGCAGTACTTGCCCAGAGTGTTTCTTAAAACATAGAGAAGAAAGTGCTGATAGAGTCCTGCGGAGCTCCGAAGCCTGCTTTCTGAACCCTAGCTGGATTCAGATTCAGTTTAGTAGCATTCATCTACCCTATTGTTATCTCCCAGCACTCCTGTTCAGAGTATCTTCTAAATTAGTCAGGATTAGATGCAAAAAAGAGGTAGAGTTGGGTGTTATTTGAGGGGGGGGGTTGACATAAAGAGAAACTCAAGGAAGTGGTGTGTACATTTTTGGGGTCCATGCCTTTGTTTAGTCTGTGCCTGAGTTTAACCTATAACTCTATTATGGAATGATTTGTTTTGTTCAAAACTTTCATATGTCATTTGCTTTGGGGTAGTTTAGTATGAAAAAAGCCCTGTAATTTTCTTGTCTCCCCATTTAGCCAACTGCAGTAAAGAAAACTCTACAATGCTTAGAGGGGATTCACCTCAGCCAGTCTGGTGCTGTCTTAATATTGTATGTGGACAAGCTTTTGTGTACTCCATTCCGTGTGCTGGCTCGCATGGTCGATACTCTTGCTTGCCGTCGAGTAGAAATGCTTTTAGCTGCAACGGTGCAGGTACCAAATGCATTGTCATGTTTATGTATACTTTTGTTTGTCAGTGTTTCTGATACAGTGGAATGTTCTTAAATTTAACTTACATTCAGTCTGCCTGTTAAGTAAATTGTGGGAACAAAATTATTTACCATGTCTCATAGGGAGACTTGACTGTGTTATGTGCAATGTTGTATATAAACATAGCTATTTAAATGCAATGAGAAGGGGAGCTGCACAATATATTAAATGTGCATAAGTCTCAAGGCTTTAAATAAAAATACATACATCTAGTATCTAAAAAACTTAAGTTTAAGAGAAAAGTTATTTCAGTTCATATTTGCGGTCTTAGGTAAAATTAAAGCAACAATCAATGATTAGTGCTAACCACAGTTTCTTAGTGTTATTCTTAACTTATCATAATGTATGTTTTATTTTTCATTCGCCAGACCTATACAAATGTATTGCCTTTCTTGTTTTTGTATAGAACAGCACTGCTCAGTTACCAGTTGAAGAGCTGGATAGAATTCAGGAATATCTTCAGAATACTGGATTAGCACTCAGGTAATGCATTGGTGATTTTCTTTTGGAGAATATTTTTTGTTGTATTTTTGTACAGTAATTAAAAAACTACTTAGAAAGAGTGCTCAAGGATATAGAGCCTTTCTGTTCTCCTTTGCAATTCCTTCTGCAGATTGAGCTACCTTGAACAGAACTCTAGGGCACACTGAGTCTATTGTCTCTCATTAGGAGGAAGGTTTGAGGCTGCTAAAATATATTACTTCCTACTTGTTAAGCACATCCTGCTTTTTAAAAATCATATATGGAAGTGTTGCGCTTAATTTATCAAGTGCACCATATCTCTTGTACTGTTGAAATTGTTCTCATTTATCCACTGGAAATGTTACCAGTTTTTTTTTGTCTCTCCTAGACTCTGCATAATCTGGTTGCGTTTCTTTTTTCCAGACACCAAAGGCTCTACTCACTCCTGGATAGGTTTCGTCTTACTGTAGCACCAGAAACAATTAGCCCATCATCTTTGGTTACTTCACACCCACTGGATGGGGAGAACCAGCCTGCTCTGGAAACTGTAATTCCAGATAAAGTAAGGCCGTAGATTATTGTTGTAGATTTACTGTAATTATAATTTTATTTTAAATGTACAGGTAACACTTTTCAGTCTAATAAACGTAGTAAATAGATGTACATTTTCTGTTCTGAATGCTAGAGATTGGTTAAAAGCAAGAATCTGTGTCTGTGTTGTTCAAATGTTAAGGCTATGCAGAGCAATTTAATGATTCCTGCTTCCATATTATAGAGCAATTGTATTCAGAGACACTTAGCATGTTAAAAATATTCCTTTTAGACATACTGTCCTTAAAGTGGGCCTAATTAATTTTATTAATTTTAATTGATCGTTTTTGGCAAGTGCTCATCAAAATAGGATGCCTAGAATCAAATACAGTGTTCTAAATAAGGACAAAATAGATAGGTCTTGGTTTCCACACACACACACCTTAAAATGCTAAGAATGTGATCCTTGTTAGAAATGTGTGGATCCCTGTGCATTCAAAAAGTATGTCTCCATCTAGAAAAAGATGGGCTTTTGCTGTAAAATGATTGACCTACGGTATCACCTTCTCAATAGCTGACATACAGTTGTAGTAGAGAATGCAGGAGGAGGGTGGGCTCAAGAGGACAAAATGGTGACTCTGATATGGCTAGAGGAATTCCTAGACCAGGCATCCCCGAACTGCAGCCCTCCAGATGTTTTGGCCTACAACTCCCATGAGCCCTAGTTAGCAGGACCAGTGGTCAGGGAAGATGGGAATTGTAGTCCAAAACATCTGGAGGGCCGAAGTTTGGGGATGTCTGTCCTAGACGAGCCTCCCTAAGACCTGGTAAGACTCTGGAAGTCTCTCCTAAAATTGTCAAAGGCAGTGTCTTTTCTGGCAGACGCATCCCTAGATTCCGTCCAGGACAGATTCCTGGTGGCCAGTACAGTGGTGTGCCGGTACCTGTGAGCCTATCATTGGAAGGCCGAGCTCCTGTCTTGGAAAAAACTGTCCAGGCCAACTGACGAAGCAGGCAGCACCTCAGTCAGGGCAAAGGGAAGCTTCATGCAGCAGTTTTTCATCTTGTGACCTCTCTTGCTTTGGGAAGGCATAAGTGGACCTTTTTGCATCGCTAGACAAGAACCAAGTGAATCAGACTTTTAAAAGGTTATCAGAGCATTGTAGCACTGCTTGCACTGTTTGTGCTGACAAAATTCTGATAGGGTCCATATGTCTGGTGAACTGCAACCTGATCAGAATTGTCATTCTCTTCTTAGCCTGGCATTTGAGGCTTCTATTGGTCACCCACAATGGTTGTGTTGATCCAGCAGAAGCCTTGGATGCTGTATGAAAAAGGAGGGGTGGGGTCAGTCCGCTCACCAATAATTTAGGATTATATTATCAGGTAAATACAACCCTGGTGGTGGCAAGTGCATAAGTATGCATATGCGTTCAACTTCTCAGTACTTTTTAGAAGCTTGATTTAAAGCAAGATAGTTTTATCTCTTTTGTTTCCAAGTATGTGTAGTTGATTGACACTATTTTCTTGAAAGGACTGGTATGTTTCACTAGTGAGTTCACAATGCTACACGAAATCAGCCTCGGCTCTGTTAGAAGGTGCAGAGTTGGTGAATCGGCTTCCTGAACCCGAACTGAGATCTTTTATGCTACATAAGGTAATTTAGCTTGCTGTCATTACAAAATAAATAGGGATTTAATGTATACTTTTATGAATTGGCTTTCCTTTTTCAAAATGATCGAAACAAAAATACAATTCCAGGTATAAAAATATGATTGCAAACAAAAGTAACATGCCACATATCTTCTTCTTTTTTAAATGCAGCTGTTTTAGAACATAATAAACTCAATAAAATATACTTCGTGTTAGACGTTAAGGGTGGAAGAAAGCCCTTAGAAAACTGTTCAGTAGTATTTTAACTATTTGTTTTAGATTTCACTGGTATTGTATCCCCCCCAACCGATGCTCAATTTGACACCATTATGATACTGTACTAGTTAATTTTATAAAGCATCACATTTCTAACAGTGGGAAATTTTCTGCAGAAAAATATAGTAGTGAAATCATTTCCACTCCATATCACTGTTGGTCAGCCCTTCTGGCTCCTCCTCCTCCTGCAGTCCAGCCTCCCCTCTTGGCAGGTTGATGCCCTCCCTCCGCTGCTTAGGAATCCCTGTGCTGCATGGATAGGAAATGACAAGCAGCCAGTGAGGGTGCCTCCCCAGCCCCTAAAGGCAACAGATCTCTCCTTTGGGGGCACAGCCTACCAACTGCATCCTCCTGCTCCTCATCTGACAGCAACTGCCACCGTAGCCTCTCAAGCCTGTTGGGACCATAGGGCACATGGTGGTTGGCCACTGTGAGAATGGGATGCTGGATTAGATAATGACCCTCTGGGTCCCTTCCACCTCTACAATTCTGTTACTGTATGACCATTGGCCTAATCCAGTAGGCTATTCCTACACACCCCTTCATGACAAGGATTTGATGTGTAAGCTTCATAATGGAATATGTATTTTTAAAATATCCAAGCTAAATTAATTTGGGAAGCCGAGCCTTCACATCAGGGAATAGATGGTTACCTTCTTTTTTTAGAATCCAGACATGTGAAATCTTTTTATCAAATATCCATGTTATTTTTCTCTGTTTAAATAAAAACTAAGAACTTTTTAAAATCTTCATTATAATTATTACTAAGGCTAAGTAAGTGCATGCTTACCTGAAATTAAGTCAATGTGACTTAATAAATATGCAGCTTTGTGACTAATGGGCTGCCCTGAGCAATAGGTAATTAGTAAATTGTTTAAAAGGAGCAAAGGTTATACATTTGCCATCTTGCTAATGGAATTTTAATACATTATATCTTGTATTTTACAAATGTAGAACCATCCGTAGATTTCATTGGCTATTTCATTTATTTTTATGTATGTAAATCAAACTCAGTTGGAGCACTGAAGCTGTGTCTCCCTTCTGCACACACACACACACACACACACACACACACCATTTCGTACAATTGTGGCTTAGCATAAATTCTGATGAAGTGCTTGCCACTCTTAGGAGGTGCATTAAGCTTATGCATTAAGCGCAAGCCTATATGTATACAATCTAAATATCTTGTGAGTTTTTTGCATTAGACATAATTACTCTTATTTTCAGAGTGCTGTGATAATCTTGTCTTGCACTAGGTGTCCTCCATTTTGTGGGTGTACTTTGGGCCAAAAGACCTCTACATCTGTCTGCTGTATCTGAGCTTGACAGGAACTGATGATGTAAAATTTACAACAATTTATTTCAATTCCATCTTGACTGACAGTCATTATATAACCAGGCTAGCACTTCAAATCATATGGGCTTGTTAGAATCTCTAGCTTTCCTTTTCTGTGTGAAAATGCTTTTTTTTGTTAACCTTTTATCCATCATTTGTTCTTTCAGGACTTCAACCTGAGCCTTCTAGCTCCATGTTTAAGTCTTGGCATGCATGAAATCTCCAAAAATCAGAAGAGCCTTTTTGAAGCTACCCGTTGGGTAACTCTCAGTCATGTGACAGCTATCATACAAAAACTTCCCACCAGTCATCAGGTTTTTCAGCCATTGCAGCCAAATGAAACATCAGCATACTGGAAGAAGTTGAGCGATATTTTTGGTAATAGAAGTAAAGAGTATTTATTTTTATAAAGCAGTTTGCTATATTGCAGCATTCACACAACTAAATCTGTACGGTAGAAGGTACCCCCAGTAAACTATTCCTGCCCCATCAAATCAATAAGCCATGTGAGATCAGCCTGCAGAAAGCTGAGGACTGTTTTCCTAGCAGGTTATATGGAGAAAGGAAATGGAAGTGAGACCATGCTAGAATGAGACCACCAGCATTTATTTTGCATCTTTAAAAAAATTCCTTCCAGTAGCACCTTAGAGACCACCTAAGTTTGTCATTGGTATGAGCTTTCGTGTTGGTCTCTAAGGTGCTACTGGAAGGAATTTTTTTTTATTTTGTTTCGACTACAGCAGACCAACATGGCTACCTACCTGTAACTAGAACTATGGTTTGCATCTTTAGTGAAGTCAAAGGATGATGAGTTGATCCTATTTCTGTTGAGCCAGTGTCATGAATTCCCACACTTCCTGCCTGGAATTTACATGACTTCACAGAAACGTTCTTTACATGCAGGTTCTTGTACTCCTGAGCAGAGCCATGAGAAGGAATTGTTTTTGTGTTTTCAGTACATACCTCCTCAGAAGAAAGCCACAAGCTATCCCAATTGGCCTGATTCTGGCACCCCAGTTACCCTGCCTGAAGTAGTGGAATATCTTTTCAGGTGGGAGGCTTCTGAGTGGGGCCTGTGTTGCCCAAATAACTCCAGCAT
Source organism: Zootoca vivipara (assembly GCF_963506605.1). Classification (NCBI taxonomy): domain Eukaryota; kingdom Metazoa; phylum Chordata; class Lepidosauria; order Squamata; family Lacertidae; genus Zootoca; species Zootoca vivipara. Next base: position 73,047,900 of record NC_083284.1, read on the forward strand.
AGTTCTAAGCTACATGGAAGCTCATTTGCTGTCTGTCTGCTGTAGTGTTGGTGAGACTTGAAGGACCCACCTTTTGAGGGACCTCATATAGACTGGAGGACCTCATACCTAGCATGAGACCCATGTCATTTTGACACATCATCTCACTAGTCTGTAAAAAGAATAGAGAAACATGATGCAGTTCATGACACAAACTCTTGTAGGCATCACAGCAAGCTTGAAATTAAAAATGAGAAATTCAATGGGAGAAGAAGGAAGAAACATCAGAATTAATAAGAAATCACACATCATTAAGGAAGGCAAGAATTCACATGCGAAGTATCTTAAGCATAACATTTATTAAGTCAAATAAGATTATATATAAAGGCTGCCAACTTTTACTGACTGCCACGGCTTCTCTGCGTGTAACAACTAGTTAATTTGGCAACATTAGGGGGTTATGTTGGTTCCCATATTCTACATTCATCCCAGATGATTTCTGCACATAGTATTGAAAGCTACCCATGAGCTATTTCCCCCCTGTGCTGCTCAGTTATAAAGTTTGATGTTTGCAGATAACATTTTAAATGATATGTCCTTACTATGCAGGAGACCCAGGGATGTATCAATCTACAATGGTCTTGTCTCATGCTTTAAGTCAGCATCTGGTGTTACTTTCAAAACTGCCACCCTCTCTTCGCATTCCACCTGACAAAGAAAGTGACATTCTGAAGTTTGTTGTAATGTTACTAGAGGTAAGGCCACAAATATAGCAAACAGAATATTGCTTATCAGATGTGTGTGTCTCATCACAACCTTTACTATAAAATCATCTAAGGTAATAGTTCTAGTGATTTTTGATTTGGGGAGTTTTATCTGCCATACTTCTATTGAGATGGCATATGTGGAAACCATTTGAAAGTACAGTGGTACCTCTACTTACGAATGTAATGCATTCCAAACGCACATTTGTAAGTAGAAAAAATTTGTAAGTCGAATCCCATAGGAATGCATTGGGAGAAAAAATTCGTAAGTAGAAAAAATCCTATCTAAACCGCATCCAAGATGGCGGATGGAGCTCCATTCGTAAGTAGAAACATTCGTAAGTAGAGTTATTCGTAAGTAGAGGTACCACTATATGTTACAGATGTGAGCACCGGCAACACCTGTTTGGAAAGTGAATAGGATGCTATCAAACTTTCTGTAGCCTTTTGCAGTTAGTTTGGAATGGGTTATGTCTATTGTTTTCCTAATTAGGAGGGAGAGACAATATGCACATTACTACAAGAATAAAATATTCTGTAGTGGATGTAGGATGCATTGACTGGGGACTTGTCTCCCCCTACCACTGGAGGTGCCACCCACAAGTTGAAAAATCTCCCACCACTTCAGTGGCAGCAAGGGCAGAATCAGTTGTGGTAGCCTGCCAAATGGCACCAAGCCCCCCGGGAGGCAAATAGGCAGAAGGAACCAGCAGTACTCACCTGAAGAGTGTTTCTGTGTGGGTGTCAGGATGAATCCATGGCTGCATTCTTATCTGCAGGCTGCCAGTCACCATAGAAGTCACTGCACTGGCTCTGGGGTACCAGGGCTAACCTTTCTCCCCCTTTGTTGCATTGCTTGGTCCCTTGTTCTGGGTATAATGTTAAGTTTGAACTAGGAGCTTTGCCAAGAAACAGAAACTGGAGCAAACAGGAAGCTTCCTCTTTGAGCGATAGGGTAGGGATACTTCCCACGTGGATGTATCCAAACAGCCATAGAGAAACACCCTTCAGTTAAGTACCAATGGTCCCATCTCATCTCGTATTGTTTTTATTCCTTAGATACTTTCTTGGCATTTGATACATAAGCATATTCCACTAAGTCTTGATCTTCAGGCTGTGTTAGATTGCTGCTGTTTGGCATTGCAACAACCTAATTTATGGAACCTGCTGGCATCGGTGGCGTATGTGACACATGCCTGCTCTGTAATCAGCTGTATCAGATTCATCATAGAAGCAGGTGAGTTACCTGATGGAAGTAGTAGGGGAAGCTCCTTCAATCAAAGGGGCCCATCCCAGAATCTTGTATCGTTCTAATGCCTTTACAAGTTTCATCCTGGGACCTGCTCTGTGCATTGTGTTTGTTTTATTTTATTTATTAAATTTGCATACTGCCTTTCATCTAAAGATCACAGGGTGGTTTACAGCATAAAACACAAAATAAAAAACACGAAATACAATCCCAAGTGGGTGTATCATCTTGTGCCTCTGCTTACTTACCTGGAATGAGTGAAGTTCTCAGTGTACAAAAATCCTTTAGATCAAACAGCTTCAACAAAATCTCATCAGCTTGTGCAATTCTGTCTTATGAAACTACAGTATTTTTGTTCAGCTTGCAATTCAAATTCTTGTCCAATAATGCTACTGGGGAATTAAAGATTAGCATTGAGAAATGCTTGGTGTGTCTCTAATATAGTGGCAGTTGAACCTGGAAATCAACTTCTTAGTCCAGAAAGGAAGAAGAACATTACAAAACCTGCAAGTGAGGATGAAGTAGATCCACAAAGAGAAAGTAAGGAGATTCAAGCTTCAAATATGCATATAATAGTGTTTTAATTTAACTAGTAGAAACTTTTACACAGTTATGTTGTTTTAAAACTGTAGCAGGTTTTATATCTTTGTACCATTTCCTATGGAAACGGCGTTTCCGTGCGCTGCTCTGGTTTGCCAGAAGCGGCTTAGTCATGCTGGCCACATGACCTGGAAGCTGTACGCCGGCTCCCTCGGCCAATAATGCGAGATGAGCGCCACAACCCCAGAGTCGGACATGACTGGACCTAATGGTCAGGGTTCCCTTTACCTTTACCATTTCTTATATATAGTTCCACATTTATTACTATTGTTGAAATATTTCCCCGTTTCATTTACGTATTCTGTTGCTACCTTATCAAGGCAAAGATTAGATGTAATGTTAAATGCGTGACTGCATTTAATGTATCTTTTTAAGCTTTCAAAGCTTAAGGCATGATAATGGCTTCTCTAGGCGAATGGTGTTCATCAGAACAAACATTTGTGGAGGAACACACTTTCCCTATGTGTTACGATCTCAGGGACTAATTTCCCCTCTTTGAGCAATGAAGCTGTTGCCTTGGAGGAAGAAATGGAAGAAAATTTCCCTCCGAGCTGGCTACAGTGGCGCCCCACTTCCCCAGAAGTTCTGGCTCAGGAGCAGCTGTTCTGCCAGCACTGCTCCAGCTTGAGGAGATTTCAGTGCTCTCCTCAGGCGGCTGAAACAGGCAAGGCGCTTTAACCAAAACAGCTTTTCTCATTGTGGAGTGAAGTTAATCACAGTCTTATTGAAGGCCCAGTATTCCAAAAATACTGGTTCCGAAAATTGCTATAGCTTGAGGCTTCCACAGAACTGCCTCATCTGAAGGCCTTGACTAAAACCTTCCGTCTACTAAACGCTGCAATACCAGATCCTGTTTCTACCCCACCACCCACATTTGCAAGTAAGAAAAAGACACATTAAATGGATTTACACATTTAACATCACATCTACGTTGCCTTTCAGAATAGTTTTACCAGTAATTGATACTGCTCTTACTGGTTTTTTTTAGATAATTGTGCAGTATGCATCATTTTTCATGGCTTGCCAGATGAAGCCTGTTAATGTGTCTTGTCAAGATAGCTGTTCTGACACCACAGAGTCTAGGGATAGATTGGAGCAATTTTGAATTTAGTATGTTTGCATGTATTGAGACGCGGGTGGCGCTGTGGGTTAAACCACAGAGCCTAGGGCTTGCCGATCAGAAGGTTGGTGGTTTGAATCCCCGTGACGGGGTGAACTCCCACTGCTCAATCCCAGCTCCTGCCCACCTAGCAGTTTGAAAGCACGTCAAAGTGCAAGTAGATAAATAGGTACCGCTACAGCAGGAAGGTAAACGGCGTTTCTGTGCGCTGCTCTGGTTCGCCAGAAGCGTCTTTGTCATGCTGGCCACATGACCTGGAAGCTGTATGCCGGCTCCCTCGGCCAATAACGCGAGATGAGTGCCACAACCCCAGAGTCGGTCACGACTGGACCTAATGGTCAGGGTCCCTTTACCCTTTACCTTATGTATTGGAGTATTCTGTACTGAATTTTTGTATTCTTTCCCAATTCAAGAATTTGAGTATATTGCAACGGCTTGTGAAATAGTAGCAGAGTTGGTGGAATGTTTGCAATCTGTCTTGGCTTTGGGGTACAAGAAAAATAGCCATATTCCAGCATTCCTCACCCCTGTTCTTAAGAACATCATCATCAGCTTGTCAAGACTGCCGATAGTAAACAGCTATGCAAGAGTTCCTCCACTGGTATGTGTTTAACTGCTAAAGTTGATGTTGAGAATTATTGCTGATCATACTGTTATGTTTTTTCTTGATTTTTACTAGGTATCTTTTTCTCATAGTAAATTATATAAATATTTAAATTACACGTTTTCATGCCTAAAGGCCCCTATTGGAAATTTGGTGGTGGTCTTATGAGAATCCCTTCTAATAGGTTAAGAGCAGTAGTTTCATTTTGTTCTTAGCTTCTTACACATGCAAAGAAGTCACACATGTCTTCCCTGTCTCCCTCTATGGTTGTTGACAAATCAGAAAAATAAGACCTGATGTTCTTAATGTCTGTGGAAGGGTAGGGCTCCAAACTACAAGATATTTATATTTCTTTATGTCTTTGTATTGTACAGGTCTGGAAACTGGGTTGGTCTCCAAAGCCCACAGGTGATTTTGGCACAAATTTCCCAGAAATACCAGTAGAATTTCTTCAGGAGAGAGAAGTATTCAAGGAGTTTATCTATCGAATTAACACATTGGGTAGGTAGATAATTTGAGCTGAATTTATAAGTTGTAGTTTAGTCTTTATTACTTTAAAACACTGTTCATGGTGAGCTAACGTTATTTTAAACTGTTTAATACAAAGTAAGCCTTGTTTGTGAGTGGGTGACCTTGAGGTACCTTAGTATTTTGAAGTCAGAGGCAAAGGCCTTTTCAATTTGCTGATCTGCTACACTGAACACTGCAGTATGTGGCGTATCTCAGTAGGTCAGATTATGAATATAGGACATGGCTTATCAGTTTTCAAAATTGAGATGCCCTTTCCTGCATATCCAAAATAAACTTTAACTTCATAGAATCTGAAGGAACATTTTCAAATATAAATCTGTATTTTGTGTTGTCGTTATGCAACACTACAGAATAAGTTACTTTTGCAATTTAAACCAACTTTCCACTTGGAAAGAAGAGTTCATTTCCACATGCTTACAAAAATGTAGGTGGGGAGAGGGAAAATCTTTAGCCTCCAATGTGAATGTACAGATGCAGGCATCCCCAAACTGCGGCCCTCCGGATGTTTTGGCCTACAACTCCCATGATCCCCAGCTAACAGGACCAGTGTTCGGTAAAGATGGGAATTGTAGTCCAAAACATCTGGAGGGCCGAAGTTTGGGGGGGCCTGGATTAGAGTGTGAGCATAGATATAATTTTTTACATTTTTCATAGTTTTTTTAATGGGACATATTTACAATCATAAAATGACATAACAAAAACCAGCATTCCACAGCAGAAAGCAGGCCATAGTCATGTGTGGATGGAATGTTGAGGTGTGGGAGTGTTGTAGGTTCTCACGTGGATAAAATTGTGATTTCAAGGAAAGAATTTCTAGTACTGGCCAAAATATGCCATTACGGTTGTAGAATGCAAGTTTTATATGTTAATTCTACACATAAACTCTGTGTGTCATAAGGAGTCTTTATAGGGAGTTAGTCACCCGTATCTTCCCCACCCCTGGCAGATAAACATACTATGTTATCAGGGATTTCTATAACTTCTTTTGCTCATGGCATAAAAATACAGCTGTGGAACCTATACTTTGGTAATTCTCTATCTTTTGAAGTGGTAAACACCAGTGGCTTGGATCTTCCCTCAGGGTGGACAAACCGCATGCAGTTTGAAGAGACATGGGCTAGTCTTCTTGGTGTTCTTGTAACCCAGCCAATTGTATTGGACCAAGAGGAAAGCCAGCAAGAGGTAAAGTAATCCAGTGACTGGTTTTATTGCATTAGCCGTATGGCCATAGCACAAGTACAGACAGGCAATTGTCGCACAACAATAAAACTACAACAAATACAATTAGAACATTAAATATAAAATCCAAGTAAATGCAACTGGTTGGGTGAAGGCGAAAGGAATGCGTGTTGGGTAAAAATATAACGGGAATTTACATAGGACTAGGGCCTGGCTGGTTGGCCAGGAAAGTGGCCCTGAGTTAGGGGCCTGTAAAATATAGATAGCCAATCCCACCTCCATAGTGTTGCCGATTTGGATTTTCCAGTAACGCTACTGGAACAGATGGGCCTGAGTACAAAAGGAGACAGAGCCCCCAAGAGAAACTGAATAGAATATACAAGTTCTCCTATGAAGAGAGTTTTTTTTACATGTTTCTGCTAAAGAGCAGAGTTGCAAATTGGAGCTCTGCCAAGAAGAAATTTGTAATCCTAACTTATTAGGTACGAAACGATGCTTCTTTGCAGGTTTTTCTTTTCTTATTGTAGAATGGCACTCATAACTTTGGCTTCGTGTGTACATTTTTTCAGGAAGATACAGAGAGGACCCAAATAAACGTTCTAGCTGTTCAAGCCATAACATCCTTGGTGCTGAGCGCAATGACAATACCACTTGCAGGCAATCCAGCTGTTAGCTGCTTGGAGCAGCAACCTCGAAACAAAGCTTTAAAAGCTCTAGATACAAGGTACTTCTGATGTTGGTGCTCTTCATGCTTTTCTGTGGTGATGCTCATCCCAACTTTTCTTTCCCTGAATTCTTTTCAGAATTTTTAAAAATTAGATTGTCATACCAATGTACAAAATACAGCAATACAATATAGAACATAACATTCTGTAGTGCTGGTGGGGTGGCACATCCCATTTCAACACTTGAGACAAAACAGGAAGTGCCTCCTGCACCCCCCACCCCCCCGTTGCTGCCACCACTACTGGCATTGGCACCAATTTCTAGTGAGCTCTTGCATAATTTTGGCAAAATCTCACTGGAAATCAGTGCCAGTGTGGCAGGGATATGCTGGATGCCTGCAGAGGCACTGCCTCAGGGACTTCTGCTACCTAAGGCAATGGCTTCACCCCACCAAATAGCTGGACCGGCCCTGGTGGCGAAGGCATGCATATACATTCACCCAGGAGGCCAAGGAAGCACCCACTGACTCCCATGATCACCAATAAAGGCAGGTTAATAAATGTGTGGGAATGCCATGCCAGCTCCTCACCCCTTTTACACACAGGAAAAGCAAGAATCCTAAAGGCCTCCTGGGTCCAGCACAAGACATGAGCCTTCCTCCTCCTCCAGTGTAGCAAAGAAACAAAAACTGGCCAGGCAGGGCGGAGGCAGCCAAACAGGTGGGAATTCCCCCCTTTGCTGTAACAAACAAATTGGCAGGGTAGCTGGCAGCCCCCTCCTCCTCCACCAACATAAAACAATAAAAAACAGGCCTAAGAGATGGGAAGCCCTCTTCCTACAGTGTAAATCAAGGCACCAGAGAAGTGAGGAGTTTAGGTTTCCTCCCTATGTTGTCTGCATGTGACCAACTGACAGAAAACCTACTGCAGGGGGAGAGGGAAGGATCCGAGTCAGCTGAAAGACCCAGTGATCAGAGGGGAAGGGCCATGTGCTGGAATTAGGCTGCCACTACTTACCACTACTTGGCAGTTTGCTACTACCAAGATTGAAAGTGGGAGGGAAATCTCATAGGAAAGGAAAAGCAGGCAAGCTGGACTTAATAAAACAAACTGCAGAGACAGGGCAGAGTGGGAAGTCAAGGGCAGTGCAGCCAAGCAAGGCAGGCAATGCACACCCACCACAACTCACCTTCTTCCAATGGGCATTAAATGAGTGTGTGATGCACCTCCTGGTGAAGGCATGAAGCTCCAAATCAAAATGCCCTCTGGGACAAGAAAAAGCAAACAGGTGAGCCTCATCTCTCCCAACAGGGGCGTAGCCAGGATGAAAATCAGGGGGGGCCAAGGGGCGGGGAGCAAGGGGCGGGGCCAAGGGGCGGGGGCGGGGCCACATCGGAGCAGCCCGAAATCGGGCTGCTCCGACTCCCTCCTCCCCCTCCGCGATAGGAAGGGACGAGGGGGAGCCAGGATCAGCCCGAAATCGGGCTGTTCCGACTCCCTCCTCCCCCTCCACGATCGGAAGGGACGAGGGGGAGCCAGGATCAGCCCGAAATCGGGCTGCTCCGACTCCCTCCTCCCCCTCCGCGATAGGAAGGGACGAGGGGGAGCCAGGATCAGCCCAAAATCGGGCTGCTCCGACTCCCTCCTCCCCCTCCACGATCGGAAGGGGCGAGGGGGAGCCAGGATCAGCCCGAAATCGGGCTGCTCCGACTCCCTCCTCCCCCTCCACGATCGGAAGGGACGAGGGGGAGCCAGGATCAGCCCGAAATCGGGCTGCTCCGACTCCCTCCTCCCCCTCCGCGATAGGAAGGGACGAGGGGGAGCCAGGATCAGCCCGAAATCGGGCTGTTCCGACTCCCTCCTCCCCCTCCACGATCGGAAGGGACGAGGGGGAGCCAGGATCAGCCCGAAATCGGGCTGCTCCGACTCCCTCCTCCCCCTCCGCGATAGGAAGGGACGAGGGGGAGCCAGGATCAGCCCAAAATCGGGCTGCTCCGACTCCCTCCTCCCCCTCCACGATCGGAAGGGGCGAGGGGGAGCCAGGATCAGCCCGAAATCGGGCTGCTCCGACTCCCTCCTCCCCCTCCACGATCGGAAGGGACGAGGGGGAGCCAGGATCAGCCCGAAATCGGGCTGCTCCGACTCCCTCCTCCCCCTCCGCGATAGGAAGGGACGAGGGGGAGCCAGGATCAGCCCAAAATCGGGCTGCTCCGACTCCCTCCTCCCCCTCCACGATCGGAAGGGGCGAGGGGGAGCCAGGATCAGCCCGAAATCGGGCTGCTCCGACTCCCTCCTCCCCCTCCACGATCGGAAGGGGCGAGGGGGAGCCAGGATCAGCCCGAAATCGGGCTGCTCCGACTCCCTCCTCCCCCTCCGCGATCGGAAGGGACGAGGGGGAGCCAGGATCAGCCCGAAATCGGGCTGCTCCGACTCCCTCCTCCCCCTCCGCGATAGGAAGGGACGAGGGGGAGCCAGGATCAGCCCGAAATCGGGCTGCTCCGACTCCCTCCTCCCCCTCTGCAATCGCTGGGGCAGGTGGAGGGAAAGCCCCAGAGCCGCGCAAAGCGGTTGCCTGGCTTTCCTCCGCCCGCCCCACAGCCAGCCGGCTAGAAGGGACGTCTCCCTTCTCCCTTGCTGGCTGTGGGGCGGAGGGAGGGAAAGCCAGCCAAACGCTTTGCGCGGCTCTGGTGCTTTCCCGCCGCCCGCCCCACAGCCAGCCAGGGAGAAGGGAGACGGCACCGGGCGGGCAGTGGGGCAGGCTGGCCAGTGGCCCTGCTTCTAGGGGGGGGCAATTGCCCCCTCCTGCCCCCCCTGCCTACGCCCATGTCTCCCAATCCCTATTCAAAATGTCTGCAGGGATAGGAAAATGCAGAAAGGCAGCCCACGAGGCAAGTGGGAAATCCATCCCTACTTTTTCTCTCACACGCCAAAGAGGGGAGAAGTTGACTGTGCCCAGCCAACTGAAGAGGAAGGGATGGACTTTCCCAACTCCAGGAACTGCTCTGCACTGAGCAGTACGAAGCCTCACAGGATTCCCTTTTGTCAATAAAGAAAATATGGGTTAAATTGGTAGAAAGGTCCTTGCAGGTGTGGTATTTCTCATAGTTGGTGACCCTCTGCAATGTTGTCAACTAAACTTATTTTTGGAGGAGGGGTGCCACCCCACTGTTAAGGAATGCCCTCCAGGAGTCGCAAAGAGCGAATTTATGGGTAATAAACTCCCATGTTGTCTTACGTAATACCTGTATCTGTATAATGATAGGCTTTTCTTTTCGCAGCATTTGGTTAATTTTGACATCTCTAAATTAGGCTAGTTCTAAGCAAATCAAGCATAGTTGGTTTGCATTTTAAATTAGTTGATACTGTATGCCTTTTCCCCCAAAAGTGAATCCTGTTATAATAATAAAAGCTGATACAGTAGTCATTTACAGGTAGGTAGCCGTGTTGGTCTGGGTCGAAGTAAAATAAAAAAATTCCTTCAGTAGCACCTTAAAGACCAACTAAGTTTTTATTTTGGTATGAGCTTTCGTGTGCATGCACACTTCTTCAGATACAGTGAAATAGAAGTCCCCAGGCACTTATGTAGAGAAGGGGTGGGGAGGGGTGGGGATGGGGAGGGGAGGGGGGATCACTCAGAAGGGTGGTGGAAGTGGGTGATTGACTGACTGATAGCTGTTGATGACCGAAAACGACTGCAAATGGTTTTGCATGAAAAAGCAAGGGTTGAGATGGCTGAAGATTGCTTATCATGTATAATGAGATAAGAATCCGATATCTCTGTTCAAACCAGGTCCCTCCATGGTTTTGAGCTTGGTGATAAGTTGTAATTCAGCAACTTCTCTTTCCAGTCTATTTCTGAAATTCTTTTGTAGTAAGACAGCTACTTTGAGATCTTGTATAGAATGTCCTGGGAGATTGAAGTGTTCTCCTACTGGTTTTTCTGTCTTCTGGTTCCTGATGTCAGATTTATGTCCATTTATCCTTTGGCGTAGGGTTTGGCCTGTTTGTCCAATATAGAGAGCTGAAGGGCACTGTTGGCATTTGATGGCATACACAATGTTAGAAGATGAGCAATTAAATAGTCCTGAGATGGTATGTTGGATGTTGTTGGGGCCAGTAGTCATTTTGTTAGTGAAGATTTCCTGACTGTAGAAGATGCTTTAGTCATTTATGATTATTTCTGCTGAACTTCAGGTTTGGGAGGAAATTAAATGTCATAAGAGGAATTGTAGAACAAGAAATCCAAGAAATGGCATCCAAAAGAGACAACATTGCCACCCACCACTTGTACCAGGCATGGGATCCTGTTCCATCTCTTTCTCCTTCTGCTACAGGTACATGTCCAATGGCTGCTTATGCAGAAGTTCTACAGTTTTTGAAATGGAAACGGAAAGTAACCTTAGGTTACTTGCTGTGGAAGTATTCTTCAGACTTGAACCATCCTTGGCATATGCTCTTCTAACACCACTGGTGCATCTTACTAAGTCTTGTCCGCAGTAACTGGCAAAAGGAAATATCCAGCAGCACCGAAATGTTAACTTCCAAGGCTCCAGGGAAGCATGCTGTCCCTGAATTAGCCCATTTGACATTGCTTGTGGAAGAGACTTTCTCTCTGTTTAAGCTCTCCCTCAGCCCATTGGACCAGCACTAGCCCTGCACCCACCCCTGCCTTACTGTACCTTGGGTCAGGCAAGTGGCTTCCAGAGCCATTCCAGCAGAGTATAACCCAAAGAAAGCAGCTGAGGTTACTTAACGTGGCCCAAGTGATAGGAGAAATGGAGCATATCAGCAGAATCTCCAGCAGAGAGAAGGCAAAAAGTAGCAAAAAGGGTCAGCATTATATGTTGACCACAGTGATAATGTGTACTTTCAGGCTTATTGTGGGCTTTGCCTAAAAGAATTTTATATTTTTCTTTTTATTTTAGGTGTTCTTATCGGCCATGAAAAGCTTTTACTACAGATCAATACAGAGCGTGAAATGGGAAATATGGGTTATAAACTAGGACAGGTTTGTTCAAACGTCTATATTTAGTGAGAACCTTTGTATTCTTGACTTTCCAGTGTAACAAGAAATGCTGAATCTACAATCTTGGGATTGTAGGATTATTATTTTAGGGGAAGACAAATTATGATTGAAAACAGAATGAAGTAGCAGAGCAACAGACATGTGGTCTCATTCACTCTGATGAGATGGCTCTGGCCATCAGGACCACTATTTGTATCTTCTGTAGAGGTTAGGGAGCAGGCTTCATACCAGATGTGTCTCCTATTCTTTGGGGGTAGAGGGAATTATTACCGGTACCTACCTAAGGTCCCCATTCCTGAAAAGTGCATTGGTTGGGGGCAAGAAACAAATCTCACTATCCCATCCCTCTGGATATCTATTGGTGGCTAAGGACACAAGTAGATAAATAGGAACCGCTACAGCGGGAAGGTAAACGGTGTTTCCGTGTGATGCTCTGCTTTGCCAGAAGCGGCTTTGTCATGCTGGCCACATGACCTGGAAGCTATACGCCGGCTCCCTCGGCCAATAATGCGAGATGAGCACGCAACCCCAGAGTCGGTCACAACTGGACCTAATGGTCAGGGGTCCCTTTACCTTTAAGGAACCATTGTACCCAACAAGATAATGGAAAACACCAGAATTATTTGTGGAACAAAGAGCAAACGTCCTGTAAAGTTGCACTGGCTTAGCCTTATCATGCTGAGAGCAAGTAAAACCTACATTTGGAAGATATTTTGTGGTTGTAACAGGTTCAGTACTCCTCTGTGGGAGCCGATAGGTAGGAAATTCTGCTTGAAGGCAGAAATCATTCTGCTTGAGGAACTGGTGAAGATAGCATTACTACACATAGTAGGAACTTACAGGTATTATTATTGATTAAATTTCTATGCTGCCCTTCATCTGAGGATCACAGGACAGTTTACAATATAAAAACACAGAAAATACATACCATAGTAACAAACAAAAACCTAAGTGGCATCAGACCATGTTACTTCAACTTTGTTTGGGATGCTTACTTGGGAGGGGGCTGGTTGCAATTAGTCATGCAAGGCTAGATTACTAATCACACCCAGGCTTGATTACTGTCATATATGGGGGCTGCCTTTGAAAGTTCTCCAGGAACTTTTGCTGGTAGAGGCTGATGTGATCCCCTGGCAAACATACTGCATTAACCTTTTCATTATTGGTTTCCAGTTGTCTCTGGGCACAATTCTAAGTATTTAGGAGAGACGCTGCCTACAGATGCAAATGTAATGATATCATTTGTATATAGACTGGAAACTAATTTGAGGTTTTTCATTACGTCAAAGGGTGAGGGCATCTTAAGAAGTAAAAATACTGAATTACTCAACTTGCTTTCCCCTCTTGTTTAAGGTCTCTATCCACTCTGTGTGGCTAGGAAATAACATCACTCCACTGCGGGAAGAAGAATGGGATGAAGATGAAGACGATGAGAGTGATATGCCTGCCCCTTCCTCACCACCATCCTCTCCCATGAATTCCAGGTATTGGATTTTTCTGCATGCACACACGGCTGACACCTCTGCTCCATTTGCCAACCCCACCTGCCTGCCAACCCTTTGCCAGCCCCTATTATCCCACACCTGGCCAACACCTCCTCCCTTTACACCTCACCTGCCTCCTCACCTGCCACCCCATGGCTTACCCCCGCCCACTTTTAAAGGCAGATGGGAGTCACTTCAGAGAGCAGTTTGGGAAACTGATCTCTGAAGCACCTCCCACTCTCTTTTGAACTTCAACCCATTCTTGCTCTTGTGCCTGCTGCTCTGTCAGACTGGAGTTGCTGTGGACACCTATATGATTTTATTATATAGTAAGATATATTTGTTTGTAATCGGAATAATCTGCAGTTAGTTTTGCATTCGGAAGTGAAAATCTTTTTGTGCCTTCATTAATCAGTGGATCTACTGATTGGTGTGTGTGTGTGTGTGTGTGTGGTTTATCATAAGATACAAAGGACACTACACAGTCACATCTCCCATAATTACCAAAGAGAATATTCATTTCTAAGGGAGACTATTTACAGTAAACATTTCAGCGCTGAATAGGGGGTAGTTGCTTATTTTATTCTTCTTGCATTTAACCTTTTCAGCTATACTTGAAAGTCTTTCTCATCCACTCTAATCCTAAAGAAGACTCTGCCTTTCAGTAGTTGCAAAAGCCATTACTGCCTGTAACAAATATTCAGTTATTGCCTCAGGTTTTTGCAGAATGGGATCATATAAAATGCATTGCCCAGCTCCCACTCTAGCTACAGTTCAGTAAAAGGTTGATTGGATAATCCTAAATTACAGCAACCTTTCCCAGTTAATATGAATCTTAACCACAGCCACAATTGACTTCCTGGTTCGCCTTCAAGTGTGCTCTTTGAAAACACAATTAAATAACATGTTTGTCAAATAAATTAAAAAATAAAAGCACTGCCTCTGTGGCTAGTAGGAACTTGGAGCCAGAAATACATTGTCCTACCTGACAGTAGATCTCCATTCTCTAGTTCCAACAGCTGAATGAGTGCTTCAAATTCATGGCAAAGCTGTTTCTCCTCCCTAAGACCCACTCCTTGGTGAACGTGTTTAGATTATTATAAATTATTATAAGATAACTGCAGTGTAGTAGCTTACTAACTTTGCTTGTATCTGGTTATAGGAAACATCGTGCCGGTGTAGATATACATTCCTGTTCTCAGTTCTTGTTGGAGTTGTATAGTCAGTGGATTCTGCCCTCCAACCCAGGCAAAAGGACCCCGGTAATCCTCATCAGTGAAGTTGTCCGATCTGTAAGTATCATATTGTTTTCAGGGTTTTCAGTGTCATATTGAAAGAATATATTGTTTTGAAATTTTGGTGAATAAAGAAAAAACACGTAAGTTTAGAAGCTTGCTGGGCAACTTAATGTGAGTTGAATTGATTTCAACTCAGAAGCAGAGAAAGAACTCTCTCAGTGATCTCAGTGTTCTTTTTGTGATTAATCTTAAATATTTTAACATTTTCACCTTTGAGCTTCTTTCTAGTAAAGTTGTATTCATATATGTTACGTATACTTCATTGAAATGACTTGTTATATAAACAACTTTAAAAGACTTAATTTGTAATGTTTTTTTGTACTTGCAGCTTTTAGCAGTATCTGACTTATTTACAGAAAGGAATCAGTTTGAAATGATGTACACAACATTAACAGAACTGCGGAAGACACACCCATCAGAAGATGAAATTCTTATACAGTATTTGGTTCCAGCTACATGTAAGGCAGCTGCTGTTCTTGGAATGGTAGGATTTCTTTTAATTTACAAGTCATTTCCCAGTTCCATTTCTGTCTGGTTTCTGGCCTAGTAACGGGACTGAATCAGCTGTTTATCTTCTGGTATGGATGACCTTCATGGGAGCTTGACCAAGAGGAGTACATCCCTGTTGATTCTGTTAGAATTCTCAGCGGCTTTTTAATAAGTTTGATTTGATATGATATTTGTATTCATTTTTTCCAATAACAAATGTTGAGCATGAAGTGGCTTACAATAATCACAATAGCATTAGGAGGGATGAAGCATTGTAAATACTATCATATCAACCACAAGTTACATATAAATAACGCAAACAGCAATAAATTCATCAAAACAATACAATACAATTCAAAATAACAATTTTCATCACAAGGGCAAGACAACAAACTCTTCCAGAAGTTGCTCTTATATACACTTCCTTACAGTTTCCTATCTGGGTAGCACCAAATAGCACATAGACTGCATTTGACACTACAGCTGCCCCCTCCTCTTTCCTTTCCTTAAATGCAGTGTAAGATTAGATAGAGTGCCATGTGAGCAGGAGGAAGAATCTCATTCCTCTCATGAGAGACATCTGTGCCTTCCTCTCTTGACCATGGTATCCTTCAGGGCACTGCGCTCCACTTCCTACCTGTATGGCTGGTTCCAGAATGTGGTGTTGGAGGGTGGTAGCTCAGCACTATAGTATCTGCGTGGTACTGTTCTTCAGGGATTGGAGGCAGTTGCTGATGCTATGAATGTGTTGGGTCTTGTCACGTGATGGAGGCAGGAGAGCAAAGAACGCTGGGAGGCAGGCGCGGTCATGCCTCATTTTTCTCTCTCCTGCCTGAAGGAACGATTTGTTTTCTGGCTCTCACTGATCTATTTAACATCTCATGGGGAAACATCAACTGGAGTTTGGTATCATCTGTGTGCAGATAACTGTTCTTTCTCTTTTATTAACCCCCTCCCCAACACACTTTAAAAGGGCATTGGATGTTAATCAGTCAAAGGCCTGGTTGAAGAGGAACATTTTTGCCTGGCGCCTAAAAAGTGTACAATGAAGGTGCCAGGCGAACTTCCCTGGGGAGAGCATTCCACAAACAGGGAGCCACTGCAGAAAATGACATATCTAATGTACTTTGAGGGTATTTCTTACTCTATACCACCAAATGTTGTCAAACTATCAAGTCTAGAATGCAAGAGGCAAAAAAAAAATACATACATTCTCCCCCACACACCCCAAGATCTTAGCAAAGCACACTGGAATTTGTCAATCTAGAGCAGTGGTTTCCTTTTTGGTATGGTGGCCCACAAGTCTAAATTTACTTGGTATGGTGATCAATTGATTTATTGTCCCATGAAGTTTGGACCTTTGTTCTTCAGCAGCCATTGGTTTAGTGCACTTTAACCTGCAAATTTGCCTATTAAATTTACAAAACACCCCAATTGATGTGGTGTACTTACAAAGTACTCACAAAGTTATTCAAAAAGGGTTTTTTGTTTGTGGGTATGTAAGACTCTAGCTTTTCTGACATTCAGTTACATATGCCAATATTGCATTATAATATGGCAAGAAAATAAAAAGTTGGAAGAGGCATTCATCATACCAGTTAAAGATTACAAGAAAAAATTATTTTGGGTTTACTTATAAAGCGCACTTGCACAGGCCTTGCAACCCACCAGTTGGAAAGTTCTGATTAGAAAAGATGTGGGTGACGTCGGTGGCATTTTCTTCTTAAGGAACAAAGTAGGGTGTCTCTGCAAATGACTAGGTCTCCTGACTCATGGCCCGCAACTGCTTGCTGCATGTGTCCCTTGGGGACAGAATGTCCTTTGTACATTTTTCCAGTTTTCTTTCTAGATTCTGGCCTTTCTCAGTCTTTCTCTTGATTTCAGCACAATGCGTAAGGGGCAGAATCTTCCAAACATTTAAACCACATTTACTTCCCAGGACACAATATAAGAGGACTCTGTCCTTTAGCTTATCAAATGACACACCACGAGTTACCTGTGTCATGTATTTCAATATGAAGCTGTTTTCCTTCAAAATAATACCACATGTAAGTGAATGGATAGAATGTTAATGACTTGGACATATTTCATCATACTTTAGAATATTTTATGGATTTTATAAACTTTAGCTTCATTATTTTGTTAATTGTTATTAACTTCATAGTTGTCAGCTTGTAAATTAATTCAGCACAATTTTGCATCTATTGTTTCACACCCACTAGGATAAAGTGGTAGCAGAGCCCGTGAGCCGCCTGCTGGAATCAACATTACGCAGCACTCACATGCCAAGCCGCATAGGAGCCCTACATGGAATTCTTTACATCCTTGAGTGTGACCTGCTTGATGAAACAGCAAAGCAGCTTATTCCAATCATCTCTGAATATCTTCTTTCCAATCTAAGAGGAATATCACAGTAGGTGTTTATGTAATGACGTACTGTGGCCTTCATTTAACAGAATTTCTGAGCTGTGGAACTGAAAACGCAACACAACCTGATATGGTTAACCTCTTCGTTCTGCTTTAATGGACATTTTAGTAAAAGTTATCAGCAAAGTTGAAACAGCGGGTAAAACTTTAGAAATTGTTAGCATCTTATGATACTTTGATCTTGCATAAATATGTGGCTACCAGTCACCTAGCCAGGGAAACTTCCTTTTTAACAAGAGCAAACAGTTGGTTTGATAGATATTGTATATTTTTTTTAAAACGCTACAAGAACCATAAAACAGTTATTTCTTCTAGTCACTTCTTCTGAGTCTCATTAGAAAGAGTTGTAGTTCCAGCTATGTAAGGATTATAGAACAGAGCACTTGATTTTAACACTCTATGGGAAGACTCCAGCCCACTGATATATCAATGTTTCTCCTTTTTAACAGCTGTGTGAATGCCCACAACCAGCAGCATGTCTTGGTAATGTGTGCAGTGGCATTCTATTTAATAGAAAACTATCCTCTTGATGTAGGGCCTGAATTCTCTTCAGGAATTATACAGGTAGGTATGGCGTGTGTGAGAGAGACTTTACTACTTGAGAAGTAAAATAGAATTGATCAATTAGCATAAATGACCATGGCAGAATATAAGGAAATGACCTTCAACCCATAATAGTGTGCTTGTGTACTTACTATGAGTTAAGTGGTGTGAATTTAGCCTGTTCTTGGAAGGCATAGCTGAGAGCTGGTGCGACCTCAGTTACCAGACTGAAAACACTTTTGGAGGTTGAATTTCACAGCCGCATGTAAGGAGATTTTGTGTCTGCTGTGGTTAAGGTTTATCAGGTAGAGCTTGGCCATGTGTTTGTATCCTCATGTTTCTCTTCTACCTTTGCCCACTGTTGTCTGCTGCAAAAAGTAACAGGTGACTCCACTGAACCTTCCGTGCACCTTCTTAAGATTCACTTCCTTATAATACTGGTGAATACCAAACCGCATTAGAAGCATGCAGCTGCGTCATAGTTATTTTCCACCATCCTGTGAATGAGCTATTTGGGAATAAGGGGAAATGTCGAGCAAGTTGGATAGTTTCCTGCCACTTCAGTCTGAGGAAAGACCCTCTTTGGGGGTATAATCTGTAAAAATGCTTGTGAGAGAAGGGAGCCCAGTGTGGTGCTAGACTTCACTGTGCTTCATAGTGGTAATAAATGGTGCTTTAATCTTGGACGTATGTGCCTCTGTCGTAATGAATTTGCTGTTGCCGAGTTCTGTTTTATTTTAAATTGAGTTTCACAGATTAAATTGAGTTTACTGTTGTGAGTCCACACCTGCCTATGGATATTTAAATTTTTTCCTGTTTGTTTTAGATGTGTGGAGTGATGTTGTCTGGAAGTGAAGAACTGACGCCATCCATTATTTACCACTGTGTCTTGAGAGGGTTAGAACGGCTCCTCCTTTCCGAACAACTCTCAAGGCTGGATTGTGAATCATTAGTTAAACTGAGTGTAGACAGAGTGAATGTGCACAGCCCACACAGAGCCATGGCAGCATTGGGGTTGATGCTGACGTGCATGTATACAGGTACGGATCTCTTCACGTGTTTTCAGTGCTGAAAATGCACACCTCATAAAAGAACACTTCCAAGAAACTGTTTTTCATAGCACATGCGTTTACTTTTTTCATATTCTCAGTAATTTGTAGCCCTCTAGAATAAGGATTATCAAGCTAATACTGACCCAACAGTGAAATAAATGCTGGGTTACCTCTGTTGCCTCTCACTTTCTAATTCTTGCCCCATGATGTGTAGGTAAAGTGGGCCAGTGAGAGATGGGTTCAAAAAGATGGTGCTTTCTATAAACTAGCAGATTCGCCCTTGGACATGATCTAAGACCTTTTCTGCAGGGGCCGATCCACTGTTTCTCAGACCTTGTGGGGGGCCGGACTATATTTTGAAAAAAAAAAAAACCACGACTCTCCCCTCCCTTCTCCACAGCACCAGATGGCTGCTTACCTGTGCCTTATGAGCGGCAGGGGCTGGCGGCGGTGGAGGGACGATGAGTGGCACGAAAGGGCTGGCTCCGACAAGGGGCTGCTTATCTTGGCGCTCAGCCAACCGTGGCTCAACAAAGCCCAGCCTCCTGCCTCCTCTTGGCAGGACGGGGAGAAGCCAGGAGGAGGGAGGGAGGAGGCGCCACCACGGTGTGTGAGAGGGAGAGGGGTGGAAATGGCACAGCTCGAATGATCAGAATCCCCACACCGATCCACACGGCGATTCCCGGACCGTCCGCAGGCTTGATCCAGAAGGCAATTGGGCTGGATCCGGCCCCCGGGCCTTAGTTCGCCAACCCATGATCTAAGATCCATGATAGAGAACTCAGTGGCCAGAAGAATAATTTGGCTGAGGAACTAGGACATAGATCTGGGCCAGACTGGCAAGTTTCTCTTTTGCAAGAACTGAAGTATTTGGTGAGCCTGTTGAGGCAGTTGTCACTGAAACTAGACACACGCACATATACACCTGTGTTATAAAAAAACAAAAAAAGGGACAAGTGGAAATCAAAAATTCAACAAGCCTCTTTATCAACAAGCACAAACCTTTGGACTTTGGACTTCCGGTTTCCTCGCGCCTCCTACGGACACGCTTTGCCGGAGCTCTGAAGAAGCTCCGTGAAGAAAGCGGCTGCCTGAAGGGGTTTTAGGGGGTAACGCAGAGGCTAAGCGACCCCGTGAATCCTGGGGTGACCAGGACGAAATTTGAGCCTGCAGCGCCGGTGGAAGAGAGACCTCCGAAGCCTACATCTCCGACGAGGTGAGACAACGGGGGGAACTCGCGGCACAAGGCTGAGAGCGACCCAAGGCGAGCAAAGCCTTAAAACCCGAGGGGGCGAGGCGGGGGAACATCCACTAATACAACCCCAAAGTACCATTAGAAAAGTCATCAGAACTACCGAAAGAGAGGGGAACCGGGGGGGGAAAAAAACGGACGCTGAGCGCGGTAGCGACCAGCCTACTAAGGATAAAGAACTTTTTCCCCACTAAAAGAAACGGACGCCAGTGATTAACTCAAGGGGAAAAGAAGGGAAAATACAAGGGAAGCCCTTTCAATGTTACAAAACTGCCAACACGGGATTTCTTACGAGGCAAACGCTAGCTAAAAAAGGGAGAAAAGAACAAGAGAGACTGCGCTGTGTTTACAATAAAGACAGAGACTCTGTTAAAAGGAGAGCTGAGCGGTTAAGAGAGCCAGCTTCAAGGAGTAAAAAGCAACGCCAATCAAGAGATTTAAACTTTAAACTCCAATACAAAGTTAAAATAAATAGCAAATACCTTGGGACATGATTAATGAGTGAAGGCAAGAAAATGGAGTAGCGTTCGCTGGTACTGGGCTGGGCCAATTAAAGAACAGGAAGAAGAACACAAGGGACTGTGTGGTGGTGGAGAGAAAGACTGATGTCAGGGGGGAAACAGCGACACCAAGAGGAGAGAAATCCAAAGACAAGAAATAAGAGACTGAGTGGGAAATTAAGGTCAAAAGACTGAAGGAAGACTAAAGCCAGCGAATTGACCTTGTTTAAAGGGAGAGACCTGTTGCTCTATACTGAGAACTTGGAATAACACTACTATCCTATTAAATATCAGGAATACTTGCTCATTTGGGACAAGAAGAACGTGGGGGGGAATATTAGTATTATTGAGGGGATAGCAACAATTAATAGTAAATATTCAATATTTGGCTTAGAAATTTGGAAAGGGGGGATATATTAAAGTTAGCTAAAAGGAATTGGAAGAGTTGTATAAAAGGTTAAAACTTGCACATGTGGAAATCTGCAAATCGGAAAAAAGGGGCATTTTAAAATCAGCTAAAAGAGGAATTTATAGATCTGCCAAATCGGCTAAAAGGGGAATTTATAAAATTGTATAAAAAGATGAGACTCTTTACATAATCAGCTGTATATATGATTGTATAATCTATTGAGAAAAGAAGGGAGGTGGACCAAGATAGATATTGTAAATTAAGAAAGGGTCACCTGGAGGAATTCGATATTTTTGTTAACTTTTGGAGGCAAAAAAAGTGAAGGGGCTGAATTGAGAACAGTGATTTGTGAATTGAAAACAGTGACTTGTGCAAGTGGGAATTGAGAACAGTGATTTGTGAATTGTGGGTCAGTCGGAACGCAACTCATCTATTATGACCCATAACAAAAAACAAAATTTGGGATTACATAATAACCAGACAAGAAGAAATTCAGGACAGGATCAAGAAATGGATTTGAGAGATCTGATTCTGAGCTTGAGGGGGATTATAGGAGAAATGAGGAAAGAATTTTCAGAAATGAAAAGTGATCTGAATGAGAAAGTGAAAAGCCTGGAGGAAAAATTTGATAAAATGGGGACGAAAACAGAAGATAATGCCAAATCAATTTTAGAATTAGAGTCCCAAATGAAGGAAGTAATAGAAGAAAATAAAGAAATGAAAAAAGAGGTAGAGGATCTAAAAATTAAGGTACAGCAACTAGAGGAAGCGTCCAAGAAATCAACTAAAGATTATAGAGAGCACAAAAAAGATAGCGAAAAACTAAGAAAGGACAATGAGGAGTTCAAAATTAAGCAAGAGGCAACATGGGATGCACTGTCAATCTTGCAGATGCAGAGCAAAGAGAGGATTCTCAGATTGAGAGGAATACCAGAAAAACAGGGAGAGGACATAGAAAAATTAATAATATCACCACTGGCAAGCTGGATAGGAATAAGTGAAGAGGAACTGGTAAACAATACAGAGAGCATATTCAGGGTCAACTCTAAGAAGGCAAAAGCTAATAAGTGGCCTGGAGATTGTTTAATCACAGTAACATCAAACAAAATTAAAAATTTTATGCTCAGAAATAGAAGGAGGAACCCACTGAAAATAGATGGAGAGGAAATAATAATATTAAAGGAAATCCCACCACGCATACTTAAAAAGAGGGAAAAATACCACTTCCTGGCAAAGGCCCTGACTGCAAAAGGAATATACTATAAATGGGAAATTCCGGAAGGAATTACCTTTACCTTCAAAGGGATAAGAAAAAGAGTGGAAACAGTAGAAGATGCAGAAAGATTCCTGAGAACATATAAAAATGATTTTGTGGGCGATAGACAAATAGTAGAAAGGGAGCCCAGCCCTAAAACTTCAAGAAAGAAACTCACAGAGCAGGAGAGAAGTGAAGAAAGTGATTAGAGGCAAGAAGCGAAGAAAGAACTCAGAACAAAGAAATTGAAGAGCCAAAGAAAGAAACCCAGTAGTTCATGTTTTAATTTTGGTTAAATAAAGATGATTTTAAAAATACTGACGTGGAATGTCAACGGCTTAAATGACAAAAAGAAACGGAATAAAATAGAACATATACTTTGTAAACAAAAAAACGACATTGTGTGTCTGCAGGAAACACACGTAAATAAAGAACACAAAAGAGTGTTGATTAATGCCAAATTAGGAGACGAATTCATTGCAGCAGACCAAACAAAAAAAAGAGGAGTGGTGATGTATGTAAAACCAACATTGGATCCCAAATTAATATACTCAGATGCAAATGGAAGAATAGTGATAGTTAAAATAACACATCAGGGGGAGGAGATAGTAATAATGGGATTGTACGCACCAAATGAGAAAAAAACAGCCTTTTATAAAAAAATAGAAACAAAACTGATGGAATATATAGGAAAAAAATTGATAGTTCTGGGAGATTTCAACGGGGTGGTAAACCCGCAAATAGACAGATCAGGGAAAACAAGAAGTCAGGGGAAGATACCAGTAGTTTTCACGAACTTAGTAGATAATCTGGATCTAATAGACTGTTGGAGATATAAACATAGAGAGGAGAGGGACTACACCTTCTTCTCAGACGCAAAAAAAACAGCCAGTAGAATTGATGCTATCTGGATAACTAAAGATTTGATAACAAGAATTGAAGAAGCATCGATACTCCCTAAAACAATCTCGGATCATAATCCAGTTATGTTAAAATTGAAACCAAAATGGGTCTCTGGAATGAGGAGATGGAAATTAGATGAATCACTGCTAAATAATGGAAAAATAGTAGAGGAAGCAAAAAAAGAATTAGAAAGATATCTGGAAATAAACAGAGAGGGGTATGACAACATAAACATGATTTGGGACGCGGGAAAGGCAGTCATGCGGGGCTTTTTCATCAAACAAAGTATAGAGGAAAGGAAGGAAAAAAATAGAGAGAAGGAAAGGATTTTGGAGGAAATTAGGAAAAAAGAAAAGGAGATATTAAAGAAACCGAATCCAGAAAGTATTAGGAAAGAAATAACGCTCCTACAAAAAGAATATGAGAGGAAAATAGAACAGGAAATTGAAAAAAAGATAAGATGGTTTAGACAAAATAAATTTGAATTTGCAAATAAGCCCGGAAAATACCTTGCGTGGCAACTGAAAAAGAGAGAATTGGGAAAACAAATAAATAGAATAAGAGTGGGAGAGAAAACAATAGATGACCCCTTCTTAATAACTAAAAAGTTCGTGAAATTCTACGAAAACCTATACAAACCGGAGGTAGGAAAAGAAGAACAGATAGGGAAATATCTACAACAACATAAAATACCTGACATAAGAGATGAGAAATTACAAAAATTAAATAACCCAATATCGGAAACTGAAATAATGAGAGCAATACAGAAATTAAAAACAGGCAAATCACCGGGTCCCGATGGTCTACCATCGGAATATTACAAAAAACTGGCAGAAATATTGACAACGCCGCTTAAGGAGATTATGAATAAAATTTTAGAAAGTGGCACAATGCCTGACTCTTGGTCAGAGGCGTATATTACTCTTATCCCCAAGCAAGGAGGAGATTTGGAACTGATGTCAAACTTCAGACCAATCTCGCTTCTAAACTGCGATTACAAAATTTTCGCAAACATACTTGCCAATAGATTAAAGGAAGCCTTACAGGAGGTTATACACCCAGATCAAGCAGGGTTCCTTCCAGGAAGATCAATAACAGACAACACAAGAAACATCGTGGACATAATAGAATTTCTGGAAGTTAACAACGAAAGAGAAGCAGCATTGTTACTCCTGGATGCAGAAAAGGCATTCGATAATGTCTCGTGGCAGTACATAAAGAAACAACTAGAAATAATGAACATCGGGGAAAAGTTTAGAAAGGGAATAGGAGCCATATATAGCAAACAATCAGCGAGATTACTGGTTAATGGTAATGTGACAGAGAAAATCAAAATAGGTAAAGGAACAAGGCAGGGCTGTCCAGTATCACCCTTACTCTTTATTCTAGCGCTAGAGCCCCTTCTACAGGAAATTAGAAGTAAAGAAACTATATTAGGAATAAAAGTCGGGGAAAGGGTGTATAAGTTAAAAGCATTTGCCGACGACCTGATCGTAACAACTCAGGACCCCCAACAGAATATACCAGTGGTGATGGAAACAGTTGTAAATTTTGGGAAACTAATGGGAATGAAAATAAATCTTCAAAAAACAAAAATGATAACCAAAAACTTAAGACAGGAAGAGAAAAAGAAACTACAGGAAAAAAACAGGACTAGAAATAACAAATAAAGGAAAATATCTAGGAATTTGGATATCAAATAATAACTTAAATCTATATGAAGACAACTATAACCGAACATGGAAGGATATAAAAAGAAATATGGAAATGTGGAACAAACTGCACCTATCACTATGGGGGAGAATATCGGCAGTTAAGATGAACATCTTGCCAAAGATGATGTTCTTATTTCAAGCCATCCCAATATTAGGAGGATCTAAATGCTTTAAAGAGTGGAAAAGGGAGATAGCAAGATTTGTGTGGAATGGCAAGAAGCCTAGAATAAAGCACCAACTTCTGATTGATAAGAAAACAAGAGGAGGATTTGCCTTGCCTGATCTAGAACTCTATCACGCAGCAGCAGGATTAATCTGGTTGGGAGAATGGATTAAATTAGAAAGAACGGATATTTTAGATCTTGAAGGCCACGACACGAGGTTCGGATGGCACTCCTATTTAATATATGGGAAAATCAAAGCACACAGGGGTTTTTTAAATCATATAGTAAGGAAATCTTTGTTTAATATTTGGACCAAATACAAAGGAATATTAGAACCAAAAATTCCACTCTGGACATCACCGCTAGAAGCAGTAGCGGTGAAAAGAAGAAATATGAGAAATGATTGGCTAACATATAGAGATGTATTAGAAATCAAAGAAGGAAAATTAGTGTTGAAAGAACATGAGGAAATCAAAAAACATCTAACGGATTGGTTTCAATACTTTCAATTAAATCAAAAATTTAAAACAGATATAAAGGAAGGATTGGCAACTGAAACGTCAAAATTTGAAACAAATTTAATCAGGATTAAAAAGAAGAATATTTCCTTGGTATATGATTACCTCCTGGAGTGGGAAACAAAGGAGGAGCAGACTAAAGCTGTGATGATTAAGTGGGCCCAGGACATACAAATGGATCAATGGGAGAAAATGTGGGCTGATAATATGAAATTCACAGCATGCTATAGTCTGCAGGAGAATAATATGAAAGTATTCTATAGGTGGCACTATACCCCAAAAAAACTTGCAAAAATGTATGGAGGACCAAGTCCCCAATGCTGGCGTTGTAAAAAAGAAATTGGAACATATTACCACATGTGGTGGACCTGCCAGGAAATTAAAAGATATTGGAATAATATATACGAAGAAATCAAAAAACTATTTAAACAGTCAATAAAAAAAAGGCCGGAACTATTCTTATTAAACATACTACCACCAGAAACTCCAAAAGAAACAAAATCCTTACTGCTGTATGCAATGACCGCGGCCAGGGTACTAGTGGCAAGAAAGTGGAAGAGTGAGACCTTACCCACTATATTGGAGTGGCAAACACTTATGCTAGAATATGTACAACTGGCTAAACTCACTGACTCAGTAAGAGAATCATCAACACAAAAAGTATCCAAAGAGTGGAAGGTCTACAAAAAATACTTAAAAATGTATTATCCTAATAATTCCATATTGGCAGATATAGATTAACGTTTGTAAAATAAAAATGAGATTAAGGGAAAATAGAGAAGAAAGGAAGAAAGTTATAACGAAGACCCGTAGAAAACAAAGAATTTGGAAGTGTAATATTGGAAGAACGGGAAGTTTCTAAGAAGGAAGAAGTAGGATTTAACATAAAGATAATATACGGTTCACATTGCGAAGAAGAATTTATTTTGTATTTTGAATTATGTATTTAGTTCTTCTGTATTTATTTATTTTTCTTTTGTATGAGATACGACGAGGAGGAAACTATCGTTGTATTCATATCATGCATATGTTCTACTCTGTATTATTTTAAACAATAAAGTCTTTTTCAAAAAAAAAAGCACAAACCTTTGGAGTATGCAAGCCTGGATGGAACTGCATCTTCAAGTCATCGGGCAAGAAATCTAACCAATCTTCCACTTGTTTCTCAACTTCTAATTACATGCCAGGAAAGAGCGTACCTCCACATAACACCAACCATTTGGTCCCAAAATGGTCCCAGACAGCAGTGGGCCAGTGTCTCCAGAGGAAAGTATCTGGAGTTTCCCCTTTGGAGTTCACCTAATAATAATATAATAATAATAATAATTTATTATTTCTAGCCCACCCATCTGGCTGGGTTTCCCCAGCCACTCTGGGTGACTTTCAACAGAACATTAAAAACAGAATAAAACTTCAGACATTAAAAACTTCTCTAAACAGGGCTGCCTTCAGGTGTCTTCTAGAAGTTGGATAGTTGTTTATTTCCTTGACATCTGATGGGAGGGCATTCCACAGGGTGGGCGCCACTACCGAGAAGGCCCTCTGCCTGGTTCCTTGCCTGAGGGATTCAGTGAAGCATCAAGCCTTCAGCAGGACAATTCAACACCTAGTTTCAATCCAAGCTGTTATCTCCAGGATATATTTTGGTTCCCCACCCCCCCACCCTACCCCTTTGGTGCTTTTTATAGCCTAGCACAGGGAACGCCTACTCAGGGACCTCTTGCACATTTCTAGGATTGTGGGCCAAGTCCAAAATGCGTAGCTTGTCTGCTGGGTATGTTGAAGACAAGAGTTTGTGGCTTGCATACCCACTATGGCATAAAGAAGCCTTCTAAAAGTGAAGCTGTTCAGGGATGCCAGAAAGCACGTTCAAATTGAGATAGCCCAGGGCTCTCTTCTTCCTTAGAGAACTTGTCTTAATATCAGGGCACTTCAGCAATGATGGTGGGCTCCCTTCCGGGCTATTTGGTCAGGTCAGGCAGGAGGTTGATTATGTAATGAATGGTGGTTCCAGATTCAGTTTTCAAACTCTGGTAATCCTGAGTTGGCTGGGGCCAACTGCATGGCATTTGTAGCACTTAGCCAATGGATGCCAGCCCCTCAGTTTGCACCCTAGTGCCTGTATTACTTTAATTACCTTTATTTAAATTATCTGGTTCCCTTGTACTGTATGTTAAAATGGTGTTTTCTTGGTATTTTGCCTTTAGGAAAAGAGAAAATAAGTCCAGGGCGAGTTGCAGATCAAAATCAAGCAGCTCCAGACAGCGAGTCTGTCATTGTGGCTATGGAGAGAGTTTCTGTTCTTTTTGACAGGTAGGAAATGGTTGTTTTAAAGAAAATGTAATTGGCAGGGTTTGTATTTATAGGTGAGATTAAAGATATGTCAGATATGCCCCACAAACACTTTCATGGCAGGTTAGGAGGATAGATTTTTAAGAATCTTCAGGGGAGGTGGGTTTTATCTTGAAAGATGAAGTGTCCAAAATATTCACACACACACACACACACACACACACACACACACACACACACACACACACTGCCTTCCTTTGGGAAAAGAAGAAAAAGTGGCAACCTTTTGGTTGATCCCAGTAGCCTAGCCATCTTTCTGGGACAAAATGCCATGATGAAGCATACAAGTAAATTCCATTTCCAGGAAGATGAATCTAATGTAAATTCAATGCAAAGATTTTGGATATGTGCATATATATCAAGTTAATACCTTTGTTATCTGAAACTAAGTCTCTTAAGATTGATTTAATTGCTGAAAATACTACACCAAGTCAATACTCAATGTGTCAACAGTGGAACAACCACATATATATTTATTAGAAATAATCAAGCATGTATTTTATGATCCTTTAAACCATGATTGGAATTGATCGCACAATGTAGTTGTAGGTTTTCCAGACTCACTTTCTTTCCCCTACATCAGCAGAATAATACACATTTGGAGAAAGTGCAATATTTCCATTTTTAGAGCCTATAAGTCGCAGCTGAAAAACAAAACAGCTGAAAAGACAAACATCTGTTTATCAAGTGGCTACAATGTGATGGACATACATCCACGTAGGCTGTCTATGACTTTGTGCCCTGTGAGAAAGCAGAAGAGAAGATGCTGCAGCTGGAATGCTTGCATCATTAGCTCCAGAAGGAACGGAACCAGCAGTGGCCTGAGAGCACTCTGCCCTTCCACATTCTCCAGGATCTACATCACCTAGAGAAGTCCTACTGTTTTTTAGAATACTTTTAAAAACTCATATTCTGTTGCTAAAAGTGCTGACTGAGAAGCTCATTTGCTCCAAACTAGCAGCCTGAGAGTTCCAAAATAGCTGTGATGGTTCATTAAAAAGAATTTGTGCTATGAACCCCTCTTCAGTTAAGAGATTACACTAAAGAATTTATCAGCACTGGATGGAGTTGGGAAGCCCTTTATGTTGTGGTCACTGACTGGGATGAATATATCTTGATACATGAAGCTGAATATTTGAGAAATATGATAGTTGCTTGTTATTACATGTGTTTGTTTTTTAGGGTTAGAAAAGGATTTCCCTTTGAAGCCAGAGTCGTAACTCGGATTCTCCCTCAGTTTCTTGATGACTTTTTCCCCCCACAAGATGTAATGAATAAAGTCATAGGAGAATTTCTATCTAACCAACAGCCATATCCACAATTTATGGCAACTGTAGTATATAAGGTAAGATTTTTAAAACTGTATTTTTTTCACCTCTTTTGTTTGCTCACTTCTAACACTTTGTTGGTTTTCCGCTTTCCCCTTTTGCTTAGACATTTTCACTAGCTCACTAACTGTGACTACTAGGGTGAAACAAAAATTTTTGTCTGCAAAGTATGTGGCAAATTATTCACAGCAAGCAAGCAAGCAAGCAATGACAGTCTCTGAGGATCAAGGCCTTAACCCTCCCCTGCTTCTAAAAAGCATTTGATAATCTTATATTGGGGGGGGGGGAGGCACAGATAAGACCCCATTTAAGTAATAGTTCTTAAATGTATTTGATACTGATTCCAATTTAATGTTCAAATCAAATTGAGTAGCCCATCATGTTAATATTTAGTCTGTACTGCTTTAATTTTTTTGTGTTTTTATATTGCTGTACACCACCCTGATATTTTATGAGAGGGCGGTATATACGTACTTTTATAAACAAAATCATGTAAGAAAGGCACAAAATTGTATTTTAGAGTCAACAGCAGTCTAACTCCACACAAACGGTATTTGAGATCTGTCGTGTTGTTTCCTATGGGGTCTCAGACCCATAATAGCACATTCATGCATCTTTTCCACAGCTCAGAATCCTTTCTATGTATGAAAATAATGGAATAATTAAAGCAAGGGTGGCAAATTAGCCGCAGAGGCCACACTCGCTCTGCTGATAGAAGTTGGAATCCATCAGCATTTGGGCGTGCAGTCTTTCATTCTTCCCTTTCTCCCCTAACACATTTATTTACGTTGGGATTGTGCTGTTAGTGAAATCTTTTTTAAAAATAGTCAATTGTGGGGAAAGTGTTGAAATACTGAAACATGACTTCGTAACTTATAAAGTAGCACTATATGCGTTGGCAGCTAAGAAGATCAGTAGAAAAGAACTAAATAAAATAGCCATCAACTGCAAAGGTGATTCGGACATTTAAGCTAGCACATTCTACCTGAGAACCCCTTGCTATTCTATCGTATGCAACAAATAATTTTTAGGAGAAGTGATCATGGTTTATTGTATCTGCAGGGCCTGATGTTTTTATGGTTATGTTGCTTTTCTTTTTGTTACCTTTGTGAATGATGCCATGGCCTTTGGCTAGTGTAATACAGTTGATGATGATGATGAGAATACTGAAACAAATTATTTATTTACTGCAAGAGTACATGACATATGATGTGGCACTGCTTAGGAAAAAAATAGGTTTATATTGCTTTTAATACAGCATTAGAAAGATTAATCATGGTTAAAGAAACAAGTTATCGTACTGCTCGTTCCCCCCCCCCCCCCACACACACACTTAATCAGGGTTTGGGTTGTCAGCAGGGAGTGAGGCCACATTGCTGACATGGCTTCCCAAAGCTGTGCATCTGAATTGTTCATCTCCGTGACTAGCAAAAGAAGAAGAAAGCAAGCAGATTTTTTAAGCATACACAACCCAAATAGTTGTGAAGCTTGTAAAGGCTTTTTATTTTCCCGAGCCTTCTAGATTTGTTAGCTTTAAGTCTGTTTTGTGCTAGTATTCTGTCTGCTAATTAATGTACAGTACATGTTCCTTACGTAGTTTGTTTTATAATTTATGGATTATGAATCTGAAAAGTGACATTGAATTGAATAACAGGATTAACAGCATAAACACAAAACCAGCCCTGCGGTTATATATAACTGGGTATGGTATATCTGTGTGTTTGTTGCAGGAGAATCTTTAATAAACATTTTCTTTTGCATATGATCTATCTGTTTTAACTCTTGCAGGTATTTCAGACATTGCATACCACTGGCCAGTCATCCATGGTCCGTGACTGGGTGATGCTGTCACTTTCCAACTTCACGCAGAGAACACCGGTCGCCATGGCAATGTGGAGTCTGTCTTGTTTTTTTGTCAGTGCTTCCACCAGCCAGTGGATTTCAGCAATGTATCCTAAACAGATTTTTTTTAAGACCTCATTTTAAAGCCTTTCATTTTCCAGTGGTGCTGGGATAGGGCAGTATTCACTTTGGGAGGGTGAGCTTTCAAAGAATCACTGAGTTGTACAGCTGGAAGGGACATCAAGGGTCATCTAGTCCAGCCCCCTGCAATGCAGGAATTTTTTTGCCCAACATGGGACTCGAGCCCATGACCCTAAGATGAAGAGTCTCATGCTCTATCGACTGAACACCAGCGGGAGTGGG
Organism: Zootoca vivipara; assembly: GCF_963506605.1. NCBI lineage: Eukaryota > Metazoa > Chordata > Lepidosauria > Squamata > Lacertidae > Zootoca > Zootoca vivipara. Next base: position 73,079,511 of record NC_083284.1, read on the forward strand.
GGTTTGCCCTGGTTTCCAGAATAGTGAGCCATTAGCAGTTAAAAGGATTTCTGCAGAACTCATCTCCCGCTCATAAATTCTCTTTTTTTATCTCCATGTTCTGATTTGTCCATTTCAGAAGAAGTTGCACTTAACTTAAATCAACCACTGCTTTCAGCGCAGGAATCTGATGTTTGACTTCAAGATGATCTGCAGTGTTCACAAAGCTCATTTTAAGCACATGGCTTCCCTCAAAGAATCCTGGGAGCTGTAGTTTAATACAAAGCTACAATTCTCAGGACCCTTAGCAAACTACAGTGCCCAGGATTCTTTGGGGAAAGCCATGTACTTTAAGTGTATAGTGTGGATGTGACCAAAGTTATTCACCCTGCCCCCCAAATGAAAAATCTAGATGAAACACCCATCAGTTTACCTGGTCTCCATCAGAGATTCAGTGATGTCTCATCCACAATATTTTGTCTCTGCAGCCACAGAATCTGTCAGAACAGCAGCAAGTGATCATTTGGAATCTGATGGGTGAAAAACTCAATGCCAAAAGCTCCCATTGCCTTTTTAAAAGGTTTTTATTGGGTTTATCAGCAGGATGCAGTGGTAAAATCAATACCAAAAAAAATTGGTGGCGATGCTTGAATGTCACAGTAGGTCATGGTCTATTGTGGCAGGACTTACCATAGCCTATAAGCTTCTCTCAGTTTCACGCCACCTTCTCCACTGGTATGGCTGCAAGGAAGAGTGCAGAAGGTTTTGCTTCCACACAGATTGTGTGGTTCACACATGACGAGGGGTGTGGCAAAGTATGGCTAACGTTCACTACGGTCTCTTTGTAACAAGCCAACTTCAAATGGTGTCTTATAAAGGTGACTTGCTTCAACAAGCCATAGCTGTGATTCACCACAGTTTAAGGCATGTCTGGGGGAGCAGCTCCCAGACCAGATCCAAGGTGCTGCTTGCTTTCATCTGGCCTGTGGCACGTACTCCCTCTCCCCACTTGACCTTTGCCTCAATAAATGGTGGATAGGGAAGGAAGTGTTGGATGCCTTTGAAAGCGTGGAGCTTACAGCCAGACTTATCCACACGGTCAAATCTGTCCTCGGTGCCTGGGAAGCCTTGTGCCCGAGGACAGAAGCTTTTGAAAGTGCAGACTCACTTTCAAAGCTCCCCAAACTTGATTTTAGCCAACAGATATGTTTTATCAGCATGTTGAATAACATTTAACACCATCTTATGCTGAGGCTTGATTCTGTTCCATCAGTTCTGCTGAATTTTAATACAGAATACTTAGGCCTCGGTCCAGTATACCTGAAGGAGCGCCTCCACCCCCATCGTTCTGCCCGGACACTGAGGTCCAGTACCGAGGGCCTTCTGACGGTTCCCTCGTTGCGAGAAGCCAAGTTGCAGGGAACCAGGCAGAGGGCCTTCTCGGTGGTGGCGCCTGCCCTGTGGAACGCCCTCCCATCAGATTTCAAAGAGAAAAACAGCTACCAGATTTTTAGAAGACATCTGAAGGCAGCCCTGTTTAGGGAGGCTTTTAATGTTTAATTGTTTTATTTCATTTTTCTGTTGTAAGCCGCCCAGAGTGGCTGGGGAAACCCAGCCAGATGGGCGGAGTATAAATAATATATTATTATTATTATTATTATTATTATTATTATTATTATTATTATTGGCGGGATATCTTTATCCTCACAGTCCACTGGGTGATTTATTTATTTATTTACTAGAGGTCAAAGAGAACAATTACCAGACCTTTAGAAGGCATCTCAAGGCAGCCCTGTTTAGGGAAGCTTTTAATGTTTGATGGATTTCTGTATTTTAGAATTTCTGTTTTTTGGAAGCCGCCCAGAGTGGCTGGGGGAACCCGGCCAGATGGGCGGGGTATAAATAATAAATTATTATTATTATTATTATTATTATTATTATTTATTATTTATTATTATTTGCCATACATGTTTCTGTTAAAAAAAAAAGCTGCTGTATGAAGCAGTTGAGAAATGAGCCAAAATAGGAGATTTCCTGAAAGCCACTATATTAGGTTTCTTTACGCTGATGTGCAGAGTAAAGTTTACTTTTGAATCCTTTTTCCAGTGGGGAGTGGTGTGGTTAAAACTCATAATGCTTTACATGATGCTTTTGGTTATGTCCTTGACTGTTTTGAAAGTCTTCCACATATTATCAGCAGAATGGGAAAATCGGAGCAAGTGGACATAAACCTCTTCTGCTTGGTGGCCATAGACTTTTACAGACATCAGATAGATGAAGAATTGGATCGCAGAGCCTTCCAGTCTGTATTTGAGGTGGTGGCATCGCCAGGCAACCCGTATCAACGCCTTCTAACTTGTTTGCAAAATGTCCACAAGATAGCAACGTGCTGAATCCGGGACAGTGGTGGTATGAAGAAATGGAATATTGAAACCTGATGGGTTGATTGGCATATGAGGACAATTGAACATTTACAAATGTCCAGGTCCCGTCCTGGGTTTCGGTTTTGTCAGTTTATATTTTTCCATCTTCCTTTGCATAAAGCTGAACTACACAAACGACATTAAATTGGACATGGTATTTACCAGGGTCGTGCTAAAAGAATGTCTGGTCACATTTGCTGCAAAGTTTGGGATAAACTTTAGCATTACTGTGTAAGATAACGGACAAGTACTGAACGCCAAGCAACTTTTTAATGTCAACATAAGTCACCTTATTGTTGCTAATAGTGAACCTGATTAATCACATCCTGTCCCGCAAGGCAAGCTACAGGCATTTAAAAACCAAAATGCTTTAGGTCTTTCTTTGTTTTTTTGTAGTTGTACGTATTCATTTGTGGCATAATACTGACCAGAGGCTTCCCCCCCCCCCCCCTTAATACGTCTTGTAAAAAGAAAAAAAGAAAGAAAAAGTTTATACTCAGCATGTAATACCGTGTTTGGATGCTCTCTGACCTTATTGTCGTGTTCTGGGGTGGGGGTGGGGTGGGGAGAAGAGTAGACATACATAACCATACTTCCTTTTTTACCTCAGGATTTAAAAGTTCAAACGATATATTGGTTAAAAAAAAACTTCTATAAATATTTCTGTATCATGTATAGGATGTAAAGATGTAAAATGGTGCAGCACAGGAAAAGCACTTGCAGTTTGAAATTAATAAGAGCCCCTCTAGCTGAGTATCTTGACACCATCCCTCTGTTTCCTATTGGATGTTCTTATATATATATATATTTGAAAATCACTTTGATGTACAAGTCATCTTTAAAGCCCTATATTACGTCTCTTGTATGTCACTATTTGAAAAACTGGAATTATATATATTAGTTTAAATTGGTTTTAAATATCATTAATTTTCTGCAGATGCTTTAGGTTTCCTTTGAACCAGTGAATGGGGGAAATAAATTAGCCACTCCTTTAGTGCAAAACATTTTTAGGAAAGGAAATTTTTTTCCTGGTAAGCAACAAATCATCAGATGTTTTTAGATAAGTCTTTTGATTGGAAAAAAATGCAGTCCATGTACTCTGTATGCAGATTAAGAACGAGGTCTAACTATGATTTCTCTGGAGCTGGCTCAAATATTTGATAAATATGCAAGCATTATTCTATGGCTCAGCACTTTGCCGGTACAGATGTATAGCATAAATAGTAATTCATCTTAAAATTCCCCATAAATAGTATTTCTAGGAAAAGAACATTGACTTCACATATGGAAAAACAAGGTGGGGGAAGTTCAATATTTTGATTTTCTATTATGCTGTATTTTTATCCATCACCAACAAAACAATAGTTTTATCAGGAGGAATGTGGACTGTGCTTTTGTGTATATAATATATGTAAAATTATACATGTGACTGCATTTGATGTATACATGTGTATATTTGTATTTATTAAACTGATGGATTTAAACTGTTTCCTGTTCTTAAACATCTTAAAGCATTATTGCATCTGAACATAATTTGATTAAAAAGCAATTTATCCACATGTTGTTTTTTCTTGTTTTCATTTTGGCAAAAGCAATTAACAATAGAAAGACTCCACCCCCCAGCAGAGTTGATTCTAGTGAGTACTTCTGTTAGGCTACTGTCCATAATCAAGGGTCCATACTATACTTACAAAGTGGTCCAAAGACTCCTTTTTCTCCTAAGGCATTTTAAGCTGCTTCAAGCAGCGCCATGGTCACATGATTTTAAAATACTCCCAGGAAGTGACTGCGCATGACAACATGCAGCCTCTTCCTGGAGAACTGTACAAAGAGAAAGATGACTGCCTTCCTCCCATCTTCCTTTTTATCCATACAATGCCCCTCATAGCCTTACAAGGCTGGGTCTGGTGGGAATTGTAGTCTGGATGGCACCGAATTTGGGAAGGATACTCTAAGCCAGGCATAGGCAAACTCGGCCCTCCAGATGCTTTGAGACTACAATTCCCATCATCCCTGACCACTGGTCCTGTTAACTAGGGATGATGGAAGTTGCAGTCCCAAAACATCTGGAGGGCCAAGTTTGCCTATGCCTGCTCTAAGCAATTACGAATGATTTACACCTTTTGCGCACAATATCTGTATCGTGTCTTCAGTTACTATTTGTGGCTTGTTTTGAGATCTTTGCCATGGATTCCCTTGATTTTTTAATATACAGTAATAACACTATGGTACATTTCTGTTTGGAGGTTAAGCCACTCTCGCCCAGTTCATATGCCTCAGTAAACCATGGCTAAATGTGAACTCATCTCTCCAGGCTGCTTGTCTCCTTCCCGCTAATCATGGGCTTAACAGCCAAGCCAGGGATCACGGTTTATTGTGCTCCCCAAAAAACGCAATCTGTAAACCAACAATTATTTCTATAGTTCGTGGTCTGTTGGGGTGAAGGATTAAGTACTGTATTGGCTCAGTCACTACAGCCTCATCTTCCCTCACAAGGGTGAGGAGTCTGCAGCAACAGCAGTGCAAGAATTCTTGGGAGGTCCCATCCCAACACCAACTCATTACTCTCTTTCCATGGAGAGCCCAGACATGTGAGCCAGGCAGGGCCTGGTGCTTATTGGGGCCAGAAGATCCAGGGGCTGCAGTCTCATTACCACTGAGAAGAGATAAATTGCAGTATAAATAAATTGCAGAGCCCATCTTCTATATCTTCTTCTATATCTAGACACCTGTATCCAAAAGATTATGTTGGAGCCAATCTGCAGCTGTGTTACAGCAGAACATGCAACATTTTGATCAGTGAGTTGCTGCCCCATCCTTCCCCAGAATGGGATGGTGGTTCTGTAGTTAAACTAAAACAGAGGGGGAGAGACAGGTTAGTGCTTTCCTATGTGATTTATTGAGTTTGACTGAGTTTACATATATGTCACTTTTCCACAATGAGCTTTGCCCAAAGCAGCTTACAGCAAACACTCAAAAACATCCAAAAACAGAGCACTGGAAATACAAATATACAAAATACAGGCCATGCCAGTAAATTCAAAAATGATGAAAATAAACAATTTGGCAAACAGCGGAATAAATTCAGCAAAACGAAACAAAACATCTAGGCATAAATACGTAGCAGAACAAGAGTTAACCAACAACCAAGTTTCTGGCACTGCTAAGGAGCCTGGCTTACATGAGGGGAGGGGGAGGTAGCATACAGCTGGTTCCCATAGGCTTACTCCAGAGGAGGCTGACAGCAGCAAAAGGCAAATGTGGGGTGGTGGGGCGGGGCGGGTGATGGTCAGTTTCTTCTCCAGTCTCCTGGAAACACCAACTGCTGGTGCAGTCCTTATTGACTATGTGACATATTCTGTGAAGAACTACCAGTCCCAGAGTGCCTTATGCCTGCTGCACAGGCAAGCGGAAGGGACAGCTTGCGGGTGAGACAAAGCACCATAATTGACCCCTAGGGCAGCGGTAGCCAGTGCTGCTGGTCGTATTTAGGGGCCCCAGATATTTGCAAGTGAATGTCTAGCAGACATACATATGTACCATACGGCCCTAACTGGCTGTAATGCAAACCAGACTGGGCAGCTGGAAAGAGCAAGGGGGCTCACAAAGGGAACGGAAAGAAGCTACACGCAGGACACAAATAAGTCCGTCACCTTTTCAAAACGGACGAGGCCTTTCAGGTAATTCACTGAATAGGAAAGCAGTTTTTTTAAAAGCATCCAGAATGAAAATGGGTTCAGCGTAAAGACTGTCTGTGGCAAGTTATGGAAAAGGCTGCCAGATGCATCATGTGAGCCCACTCTGGTAATATTGTTATTAGTACTACTGTAGCTAGAAGATTTGAGCTGCTACACTATCTTATTTTTTTTCTACCAAAGATCCAAAAAACGTAACAGATAATTATGACTTTGCAATGTAAAATGCCAGAAAAACAAGGCTTTGTGAATTGGGCTGTTTATGTATATTTTGCAGCTGCATTGCTCCATTGCAATTTCTTTTTTAAAAACCCCAACAGATCTTTTTAAGGACCAACCAAAATAGTTTCAAAATTGTCAGGAAGCTTTTTCGAACTCTGTTTCAGACTGAATGTCATGTAAAACAAAGCATGCAAAGAAAGCGTCACAATGTAATTTCAGAAATGTAGGAAATGTAATTTCAGAATTAAGATAGAAATGTGTGAGATTGCATAGTATGGAATTGTGGTGTGAGTTTGCACTGGGTTTCTCCACCCTCCCCCAAAATGCTGCAGCCTTTTCTCTGTGTCTCTCTTGTCCACAGGCAGTTCCGCAGCAGGTACACCTGTGTTCAGTGTTCAATGTGCAGACTGTCCTATGCAGACAGACACAATGCCTAACCAGAGGGCCTGCCAGCCTCATGGGCTTGCCAAATGGTTTTGCAATAAGTGCAGAGAAACTCAGCATGGAGAGTCTAGGGTTGCCATATTTCAAAAAGTAAAAACCAGGGCACCCTAAAATTGTTGAGTTTTTGTTTTTTTAAGGAAAACCTAAAAGTTGTTGGGGCTTTTTAAGACAAACCCTAAGGTGTGGAGCAACACAATTTTTCGATCGACTTGCCTAAGATCCAGGACAAAGCGCCGCCTTTTGGAAATCCCCCCTGGATGTCAATTCCACCTTTGAAATCCTGGTAATGTCCAGATGCATGGCAACCCTAACAGAGACAGAGTCCTGGAAAACACCCCATCATCAGAATCTGGTGCCTGTTATACTCAGGTGAGTGGATGGCAAAGCCTCAGACATACCTACTGTGGTAGCAGGTTATGGGAGATGACAACAGCAGTGTGTTCTTGCTCTCCAGTTTAGTGGGTCTTTTTAACTTACATCACTTATGGGGTAGGAACCTGCCCATCCCTTAAGCTCAAGAGAGAAAGCCCTCCTGTGGATCCACCCCAGGAGATCCATCCAGTGACTCCTTTAATGGGTTTTCACCATCTCTTAAGCCAGGCATCCCCAAACTGCGGCCCGCCAGCTGTTTTGGCCTACAACGCCCATGATCCCTTGCTAGCAGGACCAGTGGTCAGGGATGATGGGAATTGTAGTCCAAAACATCTGGAGGGCCGAAGTTTGGGGATGCCTGTCTTAAGCTTTGTTGTTTCAGTAGGCATTTAAAAATCTTATTTATTTGTTCATATCTTCCCATCTACCACTTTATATACTGTAAACTGATTTTTTAAATTGTTTTTAAATGTTGCTGGTGGATCATGTTGTATATGATGTTCTTAGGTGGAAGCAAGGGTTTGAGGGCAGGGGCTGCAGCATGAAAAGGAGGCAAGCAAACCAGCTAAATTAACCCCTTCCGTGGTCCTCGTTGCATCATCAAGAATAAGTCTTTGTTTCCTGGCTAAACAGCCCTATGACCTCTGCAACTTACTAGTGCCTCAAGCAGCTCATTGTAATGGATAAGAAGGGGTGAAAATCAAGGCGTCAGACCAAGTTTAAGCCAATAAGAAATGTGCTTTAAAAAAAAGACTATGACAAGCAAACAATTATTATAGTCGTAATTCTAGACAAACGGGACGCAGGTGGCGATGTGGGTTAAACCACAGAGCCTAGGGCTTGCTGATCAGAAGGTCGGCAGTTCGAATCCCTGCGACGGGGTAAGCTCCCGTTGCTCGGTCCCAGCTCCTGCCAACCTAGCAGTTCGAAAGCACGTCAAAGTGCAAGTAGATAAATAGGTACCACTCTAAGCGGGAAGGTAAACAGCATTTCCGTGTGCTGCTCTGGTTCGTCAGAAGTGGCTTTGTCATGCTGGCCACATGACCTGGAAGCTGTACGCCGGCTCCCTCGGCCAATAACACGAGATGAGCGCCGTAACCCCAGAGTTGGTCAAGACTGGACCTAATGGTCAGGGGTCCCTTTACCTTTTTAATTCTAGGCAACCCCTCCCAGCCCACCCAGATTTCAAAACCATTTTTGTAATTACCCATAAGAGAAACTAGGGTATGAAAATACCATGGGAAAACAAAACAATCCTTTCCCCTGCTTAGGAGTTAAGCGGTTTCTCTCCGGCCCTCCTAGCCAGGGCCGGCCCTATGGCAAGGCTGGGTGGCGCAGGCCGCCGGGCCGCCAGGGGGGTGCCGCGCTGCACCCACCAGACAGCCGCGCTGGGAAACGGGGTGGAGGGGGCACCGGAGGGATCTTCGCACCACGGCGCCAGATATGCTTAAGACAGCCCTGCTCCCAGCCCATTGACAATGGATCTTTTCAGCTCAACTTCTGTTTTCCATGGTAGGTTTTTGGATCCTCTGCAATACTCTCCTTATGATTTCAAGCTCCCTTCCCTCCTCATTCTCTAGCAACTCTGTCCTGTGTGTCTGTCTGCCAGCTTCATTTGTTTTCACACGGTGCTTGGCCCACAAGGGCACACTGGGGAACTTGGTGAAAATGTCGAGGGCACAAGTCACAAAACGGCTGCACTGGGGGCCTGAGGGTGAGGTGGAGGTGCCCGATTAAAGGAATCAGACCAAGATTTAAAACCTACAGTTAGTCATGGATTTTATTTGGCATCGTATTTGTGCAGAAGCAAGATTGGTGGGTTTGGGTCAGTTGCTGTGAATGCTAGGTGTGATGGTCATTGCTGCCACACGATGCTTTTCAGAAAACCTGTTCAGACATTCAGCACTTCTGTGAATGTGCAAGGCTAGGCCTGCCCAGTCACTGTTGTTGTATGTGTTGGTCACACCCCAGGCATTACGCCAGCAGTGCTAGTCTGAAATGAGCTGCTTCTAGTGCAGCATTCGCATCCCAGTGTTGAACGCCTGACCCACAGAAATGCATAGCTGCCAAGTTATCCCTTTTTTACAGGGATTTTCCCTTATGCTGAATAGGCTTCCTCGCGAGAAAAGGGAAAACTTGGCAGCTATGGAAATGGCCCCCTTCACACGCATGCTGCCACAGAGTCCTTCAAGTGTTTGAGAGGAGAGCTTCAAATATCTAAATGGCTGTCACATGGAAGATGGAGCAAAGCTGTTTTCTCTTGCTCAAGATGGTAGGACACAAGCCGGTGGCTTCACATTACCAGAAAGGAGATTCAAACTTAACAGCCAGAAGAACTTTCTGACAGTAGCAGCTGTTCAACAGTGGAACAGACTCCTTCAGGAGGTTGTGGACTCTCTTTCATAGGAGGAAGAGGAGGAGGAGGAGGAGGAGGAGGAGGAGGAGGAGGAGAAGAAGAAGAAGAAGAAGAAGAAGAAGAAGAAGAAGAAGAAGAAGAAGAAGAAGAAGAAGAAGAAGAAGAAGAAGAAGAAGAAGAAGAAGAAGAAGAAGAAGAAGAAGAAGAAGAAGAGGAGGAGTTTGGATTTGATATCCCGCTTTATCACCACCTGAAGGAGTCTCAAAGCGGCTAACATTCTCCTTTCCCTTCCTCCCCCACAACAAACACTCTGAGAGGTGAGTGGGGCTGAGAGACTTCAGAGAAGCATGACTAGCCCAAGGTCACCCAGCAGCTGCATGTGGAGGAGCTTGGATTCATTGGTACAAGGCAGTATATAAATGCAGCAAGTAAATAATTGGTCTCTCTAAATATTTATTCCAAACCTCTCCTACTTTTCACAATTCTGATTTATCTGTGATTTGGTTGGGGAGATATATCCCTGAGTAGGAACCATTTCAACCATCATATTCTTTATTCCTCTAAATAACTTATAAACAAGTGGACCAGCACTGTCATATAAACCATAGGTGAAACAAGGGGTGGTTTAACGTGAATGCACATTGTACTGGTTCACAGTGCTGCCACACAGTTCATTCCTGCCACACCACAAGGACTCAGGTCTGGGTTTTGATGTCTGAATCTGGTCTTGTGGTTTGCTTGGGGAAAACCACAAACGCGGGTTCAGATGTCATTTGCTTCCTGGCAGCGCAGCAACAGCAAGAAAGGAGTGGAGTGAAAATTCATTCACATTACAGTTTGTTTTCAGCTCTGTTTAATGTACAGTGGTACCTCGGTTTAAGTACACAATTGGTTCCGAATGTCTGTACTTAACCTGAAGCGAACTTTCACATTGCAAGTAATGGAAAGTGGATTAATCCTTTCCAGACAGTCTGCGGAGTACTTAAACTGAAGCGTACTTAACCTGAAGTGAACTTTCCCATTGAAAATAATGGAAAGTGGATTAATCCATTCCAGATGGGTCCGTGGAGTACTCAACCTGAAGCGTGCTTAACCTGAAACAAACTTTCCCATTGAAAGTAATGGAAAGTGGAATAATCCGTTCCAGACGGGTCCGCGGAGTACTTAAACTGAAAGTACTCAAACCGAAGCGTACTTAAACCGAGGTATGACTGTAATGTGCAAACTAGACCTTTGAATGTAGCGTTCAGTAAGCTTATTTTGTTATTTCCAGTTAGTAGAAAACCGGATTTTAGCCATGCAAAAATCAGCATGTCCTCCAATCAGGAAAAAGTCATATGGTTTATCGGAAATAAATGAGGAAATATTCCAAAGCATTTCTTTTGCATGCACTTGCTCTTAGTTTCTTCCTGTCTTTCTCACGGCTTCCTTCTTCCACATGTTTTGACTCTCTGCTCCTTTCAAGTGCTCCTTTCCCTCGCTTGGGAGCTTCCGCCATCTTGCCACTAGCTTCTACTTCCAGTTTGTTCTGCTTACCTGCTGGGTGGCCCACAGGATAAGAACGGAGCAGCCGCTGTAACCACAATTCTTCCCACACATGCTGCAGTTGTGCCAGCTGCTCTTCATACACACACACACACACACACACACACACTGCTCTTCTCTCACGTGTAGCTATACCACTCTGCAGAATCACAATCGTGGACCACCAGAATGAAGCTCATGGGCAACTGGTGGTCTGCAGCCCACACTTTGAGAAGTCCTGCTTATATTCTTCTGTAAGCCACTTTGCAATTCTGGAGGAATCCAAACCCATGCAGTTTGGGAGGAATGCATATTTACATTTGTGGGTCAGACACATGCTGGCATTCACATACCTTTGGCTAAATTGCAAGAAGATGTGGGTACAAATCCTTCCCAACCCATGCCTTCTTTGGATAGATCTATACATGCAACAGTGGCCTGAAAACAACTCCCAATCTTTTCTCCAAGCCAACCACAGTTAAATTTGGATGTTATCATTGGTGCTTCCTGAGGCAATGCTTGGAAAGTCTGAAATGCACACATGGAATGAAAAGGAGACCCTGCTTCTAGTTAATCCTCCTCTTGGCTGCCATCTGTCACCTGGTCACATGACGCCTCCCAACTGGGTCTCTATGATATATTCCCCCCGCCCCCGGCCAGCATACAGTGGCACTTTGCCAGCCTTGAAAGGGTTGTTTTGCACAGGACCACTGACAGTTGCTGCTCAAAAGGTGCCTTTTGAGTGCCAGATTCTTCTATAGGAACCTGTGACATATCAACAAAGTGAATTGTGTTTTTTATTCGAACAGCATTTAAACCTTTCTCTCTCTAGGAAACCCTGATTCTGACTTCCTTACATTAAAGCACTACAGTGAAGGGGGGGGAGCCATTAACAAGGAATGGAACAGGAGGTCTGTGTTTACAGCCTTGAAAAAGGCATTTTGTGACCTCCTCTTCCTTCCGGATCCTGTGCTTTTCTGCTTGTTCAGATTGAGCAGGTAATTATTGTATAGGATACTTAAGTGTGGACTAAAGCACGTGAGAACCTTTCCTGGGGATTAGCAGCCTATGGAGTACATTATTTTCTGCTTCCCATTAATCTCTAGGAAACGCCCAGCACTGAGGTGCATATTGCTGTCTCAAAAATGAACACACACACACATTTTTTTTCTTCCCACTGCTATCTGGTATTTCTTTTAAAATGTGAGCAGTAGTTTCCTTTCTAATACAGAGAATTAATGCGCTGTGCATTAGCCATCAGCATTGCTTCACTGGATAAAGTGCCTGGACCTTAAAGCCAGAGCTGAGTCCATCATGTTTGCCACAGCGCAGACTCTGGAACGGTGCTTTGGGAAAAGAGATGCTGCGTTGCTATTATAACAGGGAACAAGATCTAGCCTTCGTTCTGTATGAAGAAAACTACTACATAAAAACGGCAATTTGTTTAGAGTTTTTAATCCTCACGCCGTTCTCCCCATTTCCAGTTGCTTTTGCACAGTAAATAATCTTTATGGGTTCACCATAAGGCAGATTTAAAATGCCTCCGCTGCAGTCCCGAGGCTGCAGCACACGGCTGAATAAAAGACTCCAAACAGCATTGAAATTGTTCGGATTGCAAATACATATGTGGTAATATGAACCTACAAAAGGCAAATTCATGCTGACAGGGGTTGCTTAGCGGCAGACAAGCATCTTGGAGCCCAAACCGGCCCCTGGCTCTCTCTCTCCCTTGCACACACAAATCTGTAAACACAAATCTGTGTGCATGTTCCAGAAATAGGAATCTGGCACCATTTTAGCTGCTTAACTGTTTTCAGTGCTGCTGTTATATACTTCAGATGCTAACTATGCTTCCCCAAAGGTGTGAGACTTTTTAGACACAATTGTTGCAAAGGGGTCTTTTTTTGTGTACATGTCTTTCCCTCAACCTAGTGAATCTGTCAAGGCACAACTTAAAAGCTCATTCAGACAGCAGCCATGACCCCCTGCTTGCAGCAGATTGCCTAAAAGGTAAGGGGGGGAAAATCTAAAAACAAGTAAAAACTTAAAAGTAGCTTCTCAAAGGCTGCATAGATCTTTTGTTGTTGTTGTTTTTGTTAAACCTAAAGTGTTTAAAAGCTTTAATATTGATGGCCTGTCAACTTTGTCCTGATTCTTTGGCTTTCAGTTAAAAGGTTTTTGTTGTTGTAGCTTATGCAGTTGCTCTGTTGCTATGGAAACGTGACATCAAAATGACGTTTCTCTGTTTAAAAGCTTTTAACTAAATTCCTGCCTGTCAGATGTAGGCCCCATTTTGTGCACTCAAGCTTCAAGCTGTTGCAAAGAGGTTTCATGTGTTCTGTTGCCATTCAAATCCTGTAGCTTCATATGCATGCCTTGCACTGCAAAATCCTAAACTAAAAACTGAAATCTATATTAAGTGTTCTCTTTTAAAACCCTTTTAGGTCAATCAGGAATGGCTGCTGCAGAAATTCCCACTTATATTGTTTCTTCTCAGACTGAGAAGCACAGGAGGGCCAGGAATTGGACTGATGCAGAAATGAGGGGCTTAATGCTGGTTTGGGAAGAATTTTTTGATGAATTGAAACAAACTAAAAGGAATGCCAAAGTTTATGAGAAAATGGCTAACAAACTCTTTGAAATGACTGGAGAAATTCGACATGGAGAAGAAATAAAGATAAAAATTACAAACATGACATTCCAGTACAGGTAAGCTTCAGTTAATTCCTTTTATTTGGGTGATTTCTAGATATTAATCAGGCTCTTTGCCTTTCTGAAAATATATCTTGTAAAGAGAAAGGACAGATGAAAGATTAAAGGTTGTTCATAGGGCTCTTGAAAATCACTCTTAACAGCACCATGTTATCCTTCTTAATTTTTCTCCTTACTGCTTTCAAATGGTAGCATAACTTTGGTGGTGGTTTTTTTTGTTAATTACTGCTTTTATGAAACAAGGGAATGCAAAAGATAGTATGAATTATTGTTGTTTATGTTCTTATTTTTAGCTTTCACTTGCACTTAAACTGGCACAGCTTAGATCAATTTTGAACTGGTCTTCTCAAATGTAACTAAATACAATTTAAATAAAATAATTATTGCTAAAAAAAATCTCTAAATTTTGCCATCGCAGACTGAGGAAGTTACCCTCCGGAGGACTAAAATAACTGCATGCCTCACCACTGAGTGACACACGTTGCTATAATTGTAGCTAGCATTAGCGAAGGAACAATTACATTTGCAGACAGAAATCAGTGCACACTGTAAACACTGTTCCAGCTGGGGGAGGAAACTGAGGTATCTGAAATGAGATAATGAAGTATTTAGAGCCCATCAGGAGAGGAAGTTGGCTTAGGAAAATGAAATATTTGTAGCCTAGGGACAGAAAAATATTTGCATGGTGTTGAAAAGCATTTTCCTATTTCTAGGCGACATCTGCTTTTAGCTATGTTCTAATTTGTGACAACATGCAATCTCTAATATGGATCTGTTGGAGGTTAACTATAATTCATTAATCTGAAATACATGATTCCTTTATTTAATCTCTATTCAGTGCAGGAAAATAGTGATTAAAAAAAAGTAACAGGCATCCATGTTAAGTCTGCTTGTTTTGGGTTTTGTGGGCCTGGGTGGGTTAGGTTAGATTTGTTAGAACATAATTTTTTATATTTAAACCATATGCTGTGCAATCCATGACTCCCTATTAGCATTTATAAATTTGTGTCTTCTTTTTCACTTTGGCTAGATCATCTTAAGATGGTGACCTCTTAAGTTATTACGTATAAGTGTTTTGCATGAAACGGTGGATATTCTCAAAATGATGTTTTCACTTACATATCACCTTGCAGGATGGCACCAGCATCATTAACACATGTACACTCTGAAACACATAGTTTGTGCCCTTAGTCTGACAAGAGAGTGAGAAATCCAGAAAAGGTGGGCTGAAGTTTTTAGAACCCACCTTTGGTTCATAAATTGAGATGGTCCCCAAAGCATAAAGGAAAAAGAGATGAACATATTCCATGTCTTTCTCTCACACAACACATGAATGTGTATGCATAGAAATATATCTGCATACACTATCTCTCACACACATAAAATCCATATTTTTAAGAACCAAAATGTTTTGAAAGTACAATACTGGGAGCTTTGACACGACCCTCTGACCATGACATACTCACAGTACCTTAACCGCTGGGACGGGACCCAGAATACAACTGGAATTGAGAGCATCCTACTCTATTTCTTTTGCTCATAAACTTAAACTGTGCTAAAAACAAAGACATCTAAAATATTTGCAGACTGAACATTCAAGTTTAAATATTATGGCTCTGTGTACATGAATGATAATCTGGACACATACAGCAATACCTTAATTAATTTCCAAAAAAACCCTGAAATGTTCTGAAGAGCTCTGCTTCACTTCAGTCCAGTAGCTAAGATTCTACAAAGCTTGATATAGACCAGAAGTAGAGATTACTAGAGGAATTGCAATTTCTTCCCCCACTGCCTTATTGCATTCAGCTGCGGCTGAGACTGTTCTAGTTCACAAGGGAAGGTGTAAATATCAATTATTATTCATCATGCTGTTTGCAAAATGGAGTGATCTGGATGGGCCTCTTCCCGAGAGAGACTTACGGCAAATACCACTTTTGGTGCTTCCCCTTTTCCATGTTCACAATCAAAAATCACCAAAAAGCACTATCAAGTATGCATGGAATTTTTAAAAGTGATAAACAAGACATTTGTAACACTTGTTAGCATTTGTAACGTTTAATTTTAAAACCAGATGCATGCATATAATTGAAGAACCAAGCAGTGATGCAAGAAGAGCCAAGTGGTCACTATCCAGGCAATACATCTTCCCTCTTACTAGTTAGGCACCGTCACACGAGGAAAGGTCCTTGCTTGAGTGAGGAGTCATCCCACGCTCTCAATTAATACTTGAGCTAAGTGCTTAAGATTTACATAGTTCAACTTTTTTATAGATAAACCAGAGAAAACTAGGTATTGGAAATATGCTGTAGATCAGGCATTCCCAAACTGCGGCCCTCCAGATGCTTTGGCCTACAACTCCCATGATCCCTAGCTAACAAGACCAGTGGTCGGGGAAGATGGGAATTGTAGTCCAAAACATCTGGAGGGCCGAAGTTTGGGGATGCCTGCTGTAGATCCTGCAATAAGCCTACGTGCAACATATAAATGTATAAGAATTCTTCTGCACTTTGGTTTTCTGTTGTGGTTCGTTGTGGATAGAGAAAGTGAGAGTTGCACATCAGAGTTGCCGCCTCCCGCCCTCCGTCAGACTCTCCTCTTGAACTGGTAGCATGAATTGCGGAGTGGCTGGGAAGGATTTACCATATTATATAAGTCTAATAATAATGAGGATCCACTGTTATTTCAAGTTTTGTTTTAGGAAGACTGTGAGAGAAGGAGGAAGAAGCATCATCAGGTTTTCAGTTTGACCACGTAATTGAAAAGGGCATTGTTTTGCTCTACTTATTAAAAGTATAAGTGCCTCGGTTTATTCAAGCAAAATAATTACAAATTACCTCCCACCACCCAGTAACCTTGCTTGCCTAGTTGAGAAGTACCTGCGGCAAAGACCAGCTCCTTGGCAAGGCAGTGAGGGTGTTCTGGGCAGCTGTGACTTCAGGACTGGACCTCCTCAGCTGTAAAGCATCCAGCCAACATGATGCAGTGGAGCAACGTTGACAGCATGACCCCAAAGGGTGCCATGCCCTTTTTGAGTTTTATTTTGCTGGCGTAAAAAATAAAATAGAAGCTAGGCCTTTGTGTAAAAGTGTTGAGTTGTATGGAATGTTAATTATCAGCCGGTGGAGATGTTAGGAAAGAGAGATAACAGTTGTTCCATACTCCAGCATGTGAGCCTGTTCTTGTGGATCCTGCCCACTGCCCACCACCCACCCATTCCATGCTGGGCTTGCAGACCTGTGTTCCTTTTCTCCCTAGGCTCTGGTTATTGTAATGTGGATTTAATGAGTACTTTGTTGGCTGGTTGGCTGCAGTACAAAACAGAAGTGGTTTCTGCTCTAGTATGAGAGCCTGTTAGTGGAACCTGCCTGCTGTGTGAGAGGCAGGAGAAACACCCAAGGTGGGCTAGAGAGAGGGGGGGCTGGATTGCTGCAGGGGTTGCTGGAGTTCCATATATCCAATGTGATTTGTGGGTATTTTGTATTATTTTGATTCATTTATGGCATTTTTCTTTCATGTTTATATGTTTTCCACTGCTTTGGAGACCTTTTGGTCAAAAAGTGGTAGACAGGCAAATCCCCATTTGCGTGCGATGGGCACTTGTGCAACCACTGATGCACACACCGTTTTGGCACCGAAAGGGGGCAGGGCGTACTTGTGCACGTCCGACTGACACATGCGGTGGATAGTAACGCAAGTTATATATGGGGAGTTATCTAGCACAGCAACAAATACCATATTTTTCCATCTATAATACGCCCCCATGTATAAGACTAATTTTGGTGACTCAGATTTAAGAAAATGGGGGGAGATGTATCCGTGTATAAGATGCCCCCTAATTTTTGACATTATTTTTTTAAGGAAAATAGTCTCATACATGGAAAAATATGGTATATCCAGAGTTAGAGATGGAGTAGCAAGCACATTAAGGAAGCCTGAGGAATTTTTTCAGGACAAATTCCAAAGCAGCCCACCTGATCCACACCTTCTGGATTAATGTGTATATAGAAACATATTTATCTTTCGGAATCCCCCCCTTGAACAAATTTGACAAGGTGGTCTGGAGGTTACTTTTAATTAAGTTTTACAAATGTATATATTTACAAGTACGTTGTTAGAGGCTGCAAATGGAGGCAGCCATGTTTTTTCCTTACTTTATCCCTGGGAGGGACAGCGACATCCTTGCATCTCTTTGTTCCAGATGAATTTGCGGCCTTATTTTGAATGTGTGTAGTGCAAACAGAGGTAGCAGCTCTCTAGCTGCTTGGAGTGATGACTTGGATTGGGGGGGGGGGGAAGACAATATTTTATGAAATACCCAATCAGTTCTTTTTCGTAAGAATTTTGTTTGGAATTTTGAGGGAAGAAATTACACATTAATTGAGAAAATGGATAGAATAATCACATGTGAAACTAATACATACATTGTTGTTTATGGAGGAGCAGTCTACAGTATATGGGTATTTAAATTGCCTAGTACTATATATTATTTTACAATGTTACTAGAAACCTTTTCTATTAGAACCAATTTTTGTAGAAGTAAAAGGTGTCTAAAACATTTTTGTTCTGTTTTTTTTAACAAACCCTTGTGATGTGTAACAAGTAACTAAAGAGTTAACTGTGTTCTGTATAGCACCTGACCACTGAGGAATATCATGTTACAGAATGTACCAGAAGTGTTTCTGTATGTTGCAGTTGGTTTCGTTTCTGCCTGGGAGACGGTCGCAAGATGTCTGCGCTCTCACCAGGTTGTTTGTTATTTTCTCTCTAGAATAAACTTAAGTAGTTATTAGAACACTTTGGACTCTGTGTGTTCTTAAGAGGCTTTTTATCCAACGGCTATACAAGCTTTCGCTGTGTGAGAAGAATAACTCTGCTGTGTGTGTGTTTTACTGCCAGCCCGGTTCTACGTAAGCAGAGAAGCTGAGAGGAAGCGCGCCGGGCGATAATCAGAGGCTCCTAATTGAGTCATAAACAACTCAACGGAGCCCTATACCCGTCACAGGTTATGGATCATAGGTCATGGGCCACCTGTCACAGGTTCTGGGTGACAGGTTATGGGAGATAAGAGGTCCTGAACCTGATCAATCACCAAAGCAATAAAAGGTGATTGCAGCTGTAAAAGCCGTGGAGAAAGCCGGTGTAAAGAGCTAGCTGGGAGAAACCTGTTGTTTTGCAGTCGGCAATCAATAGATGCACTCGCTAGCAGAAAGACCCTGTACCAGAAGGCTGGGATCCGCAGTCTACCCGGAGGAGCAACGTGAGCTATTCTGAGTGAGTACACAGACACGGAGCCCGGGGGTGGACAAGATGGCGGAGCAGCTACAGGAGTCATTTGTCGTGCCGTTCCAGAGGTTGAATGGCGACAACTATGCAGAGTGGAGAGAAAGGGCCAGAATGTGGTTGCTAGGAAAGGATTTGTGGACTTGTGTGTTAAATCCTCCAACCCCTGTCGCTGATAATTCAGCAGCTGAGGCACAGAGGTTTGCAGCAGAAACCAGGAAAGACAATAAGGCTCTATGTGCCATTGCCATGAGCTGCGATACTACGCAACTGCCCTATGTGCAAAATGCTGAGAATGCCAAGCAAGCCTGGGACAGTTTGGCGGATGAGGAACAGAGACGCCAGAAAGAATCGGCTGAGAAGGGGGGCCATGGGCGCAGAGAAGCCAGTGGGGGTGCAGTAAAAAGCACTGAGGAATCCACTGTGAGTGCGTGCGCAACAAGGCTTTGTTTTCGGTGCCAGGAGCCGGGGCACGTAGCGAGATTTTGCCCAGCTCCGGAAGCAGCCAAGGTCACTCAGCCAGGTGCCAGGCAACCCAGCGGACGTGGTCGTGGGACCAGCCAGCAGCGCCGAGGCAGAGGACGTGGGAAAACTCCAGATAAGCCTGTCAGCCGTCTTTCTGCTGCCTTAGCAACGATTCGAAACAAAGGACAGGACAGTTTCACTTTTATTATCGACTCAGGCAGCAGCCATCATCTTGTACCTCCTTCAGGACAGATCCTGAACTGCAGGCCACTTGAAGATGAAAAGAGCCTGCATCTTGCTGATGGTTCTTCTGGAACAATTAAAAACAAGGGTGTTTTTTATATGCAATGCTTAGACACTAACCTTGATGTTTATGTTGTACCAGGCATGGAAAATGGTCTTTTAAGTGTGTCTTGCTTATTGTGTGAGGGCTTTGAAATAAGTTTTGCCAATGGTGTTTGCAAAATTGCCAGAGATGGGGCTGAGCTGGTAAGTGTTACTGTTGGGTCTGATGGTCTGTTTGTCCTAGATGGGAGGGGGCAAGCAGGTGGAAGTAACACTGGTGATGCTCAGGCTAAAAGTGCCAATACCCCAAAGGGCACAGAGGGCGCTATCCATAAGGATTGTATTCATGCTTGGCACAGAAAATATTGTCACATGTCTTTTCCTTATGTGAAAAAAGCCCCTGATTTTGTCAAAGGTTGCAGGTTCAAGCCATGTCAAAAACACCTGCAATGCCGAGCATGTGCGAAAGCGAAGACGAAGAGATGCTCTTATCCTAGGTCTGAGAGGAAGAGCACAAAGCCATTTCAGTTAGTGCACTTGGATATTTCTGGGCCTATGTCAACGTTAAGTTTAGGTGGTTCAAAATATGTTTTGTGTCTTCTGGATGATTTCAGCCATTTTTCCTGGGTCATAACACTGAAAGAGAAGGGGGAGGCTGCCAAAGTGATACAGGAGTGGGTAGCCGAAGTAGAACTACAGTTCTCCGTCACTGTCCAGTGTTTTCAGAGTGACAGGGCGGGAGAGTTTTTGAGTGCAGAACTACAAGGGTTTTTCCGAAGCAAGGGAATTAGACACAGAAAAACCGCTCCTTTTAGTCCACAGGAGAATGGTTTAGCTGAAAGGAAATTTAGAACGCTGTCTGAACTGGTGGAGGCAACGTTGTTTGATGCAGGACTACCCCAGAAGTTTTGGGGGGAATGCTATAAATTTGTGAATTATTGTTCAAACCGCGCTTTTAATTCAGTTGTGGACAACACACCCTACTACATGTTGTATGGCAAAGTTCCGAAGGTGCACTATTTCAGAACTTTTGGGTGTGAGGCTTGGGTTCTAATTCCAAAGCAGAAGCGCAGAAAGGGAGGATCAAGATCCAGAAAAATGATCTTCTGTGGTTACGAACCAAACTCAAAGGCTTGGAGGTTTGTACCAGCAGAGGGGGACCAAACCCGCGTTCACATTAGCAGGAGTGCTACGTTCTGTGAACAAGAGGGCTGGAGACGCATTCATGCTAACCCCGAAGTTCTTCTTGACTGGTCTTCAGGTTTTGACCAGGAAGAGGAAACTCAGGTAGCTGATGCTGGAGTTCCAGGTGCTGCAGGACCAGATCCAGGTCAGGCAGCTGGTCCAAGTGGTGTAGCTCCTAAGGAAGTGAAGCAAGTAGTCAGAAGCGCACCGACTTCACCCCAGGTCAAGCCTGGGAAGTACAGCAAACGTGGTAGGTCACCCACTTCACCCAAAGCAAGCCCAGAGGGGGCTGCAAAGCGTAGTAGGTCTCTTGACAGTGCTGCTAGTCCGAGAGAGCCACAGTCAGAGACAAGCAGTTCGGATTTAGAGGGGGAAGATGTGGGACCAAGGCGTTCAAAACGCACCACAAAAGGTAAACCACCTGAAAGGTTTTCAGCTGTCAGTGTATGGGCGAACCTAGCAGTGTGTGAGCCTGAAAGCTTTGAAGAGGTGCAACAGTTGTCAGTGGAGGAAGCTAGGAAGTGGAACGTTGCAATGGAGAAAGAGTTGAACTCCATGCAATCTCTTGGTGTGTATAGCCTAACACAGTTGCCAGAAGGTAAGAAAGCAGTCAGTTGTAGGTGGGTCTACAGGCTGAAACCCACAGTGACTGGAGAGCCTCAGTACAAGGCTAGATTAGTGGCTAGAGGTTTTACTCAGAAGAAAGGAATCCACTACACAGATGTCTTTAGTCCGACTTCGAGAGCGGAATCTTTCAGGATGCTTTTAGCGACTGCAGCGCAGAGAGGCCTAGTGGTCAACCACTTTGATGTGGACACCGCTTATTTGAACTCTGACCTCCAGGAGGAGTTGTACATGTTGCCTCCTCCAGGGTTTGAGAGTGACGTGCCAGGTCAGGTGTGGAAGCTGCACAAGTCGATCTACGGTCTGAAGCAATCCGCTAAAAATTGGAATTCATGTCTTGATTCTGTTTTGAAGAGCCTAGGTTTCAGGAAGAGTCTAGCTGACAGTTGTCTGTATCTCAGAGGTGAAGGAGAACAGCAAGAACTGTTGCTTGTCTATGTTGATGACTTGATCTGCTTAGCAAAGAGCCAGATGCAAGTGCAGAAGTTTGCAAAAGAGCTAGGCAAGAGGTTCAAACTCAAGAATCTAGGTGCAGTGAATGTTTATCTAGGTGTGCAGATAGACAGAACTGAGGATGGAAGTTTCTTGCTCAGTCAGAAAGGCAAGATTGAACATTTGCTTGAGAAGTTCAGAATGTCTGACTGTAAAGGGGTCAGAACACCCATGGAGACAAACTTTGTGAAAGAGTCACAAGTGAAAGACAAAGTAGCGTTTGAGAGTCCTGAAGTGTTTCAGTCAGCGCTAGGAAGTCTGTTGTATTTGTCACAATGGAGCAGACCAGATATTGCTTTTGCAGTCAATTTGCTCAGTAGAGAAGCATCGAAACCTAGCGTGCATGCTTGGAATGGCATTAAGAGAGTGCTTAGGTATTTGCAGGAGACCAAAGAGTATTGTTTGGAGATGTCAGCGCAAGGTGAGCCACAACTCACTTGTTTTGCAGATGCTGATTGGGCCAATCAGGAGGACAGGAAGTCAGTGACTGGTTTGGTAGTCAAGTTTGGAAATGCCCTGATTGGTTGGCGGTCGCGCAGGCAAAGCCTAATAGCAATGTCTTCCACGGAAGCCGAATTCTGTGCGTTGTCTGCGACATGCACTGAATTGGAGTACTACAGATGTTTGGTCCAGGAAATCTGGGGTGATTGTAGCCAGCCCATCACTGTTTGGGGCGACAATCAACCATCTTTGAGACTGGCGGAGTCTGGACAGTTCAAAGCCAGAACCAAACACTTAGACATCCGCTTCCGAAACGTATGTCAGAGCATACAGGTAGGCTTGGTGAAGTTGAGGTATTGTCCAAGCCAAGAGAACCTAGCAGATGGGTTCACAAAACCCTTGAGTTTCCAACGGCATGGGGAATTCTGTGAAGGGTTGGTTTTGGGGTAAGTTTGGATACCCGCTATCCCCAGTGTTCAGGTGAGAGGGGGTGTGATGTGTAACAAGTAACTAAAGAGTTAACTGTGTTCTGTATAGCACCTGACCACTGAGGAATATCATGTTACAGAATGTACCAGAAGTGTTTCTGTATGTTGCAGTTGGTTTCGTTTCTGCCTGGGAGACGGTCGCAAGATGTCTGCGCTCTCACCAGGTTGTTTGTTATTTTCTCTCTAGAATAAACTTAAGTAGTTATTAGAACACTTTGGACTCTGTGTGTTCTTAAGAGGCTTTTTATCCAACGGCTATACAAGCTTTCGCTGTGTGAGAAGAAGAACTCTGCTGTGTGTGTGTTTTACTGCCAGCCCGGTTCTACGTAAGCAGAGAAGCTGAGAGGAAGCGCGCCGGGCGATAATCAGAGGCTCCTAATTGAGTCATAAACAACTCAACGGAGCCCTATACCCGTCACAACCCTTTCAGCTGTTATTCTAAAAGATAAAATAAAATTTAAAAATCCCTCCAGATTTCCAACTTTCCAACTTTTTCCACTGGGAAAAAAGTGAAATAAAACCATCAGAGGAAAAAAGAAGTCCAGGAACCATTTGACCCCAATCTTATTTGTTGTCCCCTACTCTTCACATTTCTATTCTCAGCTCTGTTTACAAGGATATTGAGAAGGAAGGAAAGAGGAAAGGACACCTTTATTTCCCCTTTGCCAGGAATCCTTTATCCTGCAATGGAGCAATAAAATGCTCAGGTTCAAGACTGACAACCAGCCCCAAATCTGAGCCCTATAGTGATAGGTTGTACAGCACAGGAGGTGGGAAAGGAAAAGATGTGTCATCCCCCTCAATATGTCCTTTTTTTAGGAATGGAACTTGCTGGAATAAAGTATTGCACCTCATTTTTCACCCCTCCAAAAGTTCTGTGTAAAGCATCCTTGTATATCTAATTTCCACACTTCATAAAATGTGATCCATATTTTTTAAAACATCAAAATTTTCTCAAGAGTCGCTGGGTGCAGGAGTTCACTATCTAGATCCTTGCTATGCTTTTCAGTGTGGATTCTTTGATGTCGTAATTGGAGAGAGAGAGAAATCTCCCAAATTGCTTCAGAAAGTTGCATTTGAATATTTTACCAGTTTTCTCTTCTATTTGAATAATTCATTCATAGCAGAGACACAACTTAAGTACTGCACTTTTGCTCCTCTCTTCCCTTTAGCCACCGATTGGCACATGAGCGATGTTATTTATAATTTATTTTGAAAGCTTTTTTACAAGCCTCCAGAGATTAATCTTGTTTTCATTCAGCAGGTCAAGTAGAGTATTAGCAAACAAAATACCATAATAAAAAAAAGAGAATCCAAGAGACAGGAATGCTATATTTTGAATGGAAAGAAACTGGAATGTGTATATACTTTTATTGATTGATTGATTGCACTTGGTACTTTGAAAAGCATCAACTATATGAAAAGCCAGGTGTAAACCCTAGGATCCTAGGATTCACATAAGGATGTAACATTGCTTCGTTACTCAAGACTTGAATACTCACAACTGAGTGTGGGAACTCAAGTTACTTGCAGTTATTGAAAGGTTATTTAATCGTACATTTCATATACTGCTCAGTATAAAAAGAAATTTCTGAGCAGTTTACATAAAGTATAACCAGAAAAATAACGCAGTTCATATAAGAATACAATAACAGCATTCAAATAAGACTTCTTAAAAGCTAAATAAAAAGAGCAGAGCCGTATAATGTTACTGTAGGTAAAACAGAGCATTACATAAACAAACAAACAAAAAACTGGGAATCAGTGTATAGGGAAAACTTGTGCAAATATATATGACTTTAAGAGGTGCTTAAAGCTGGTTGCTGTGTCTGCCTCTCAACCCACCTGAGGGAGGCCATTCCTAAGCATCAGTGCTGCCACCAAAGAAGTCTGCTTGTCTGTTGTCACCAAGGGACAATCCACTGGTCCTTAGACGACTAGTTGGATTTCCTCAGAAGGTCTTGGTCTGTACTGGGGGAAGCAATCTGCTAGGCAAAATGGTCCCCATTTCTTAGAGTACTGTTGGTCTATTTAATTTTTTTGATGGCTTACATCAAAGCCATCAGAGAATTGTAGAGTTGGAAGGAACCACGGGCTCATATAGTCCAATCCTATGCAATGGAGGAATCGGAACTAAAAAAAACCATGCAACCTCTGCTTAAACTCCTCCAAGGAAGGAAAGTCCACCACCTCTCAAAGGTGTGTCAAACAGCTCATACTACCCGAAAGTTCTTCCTGATGTTTGGTTGGAATCTCCTTTCTTGTAACTTGAATCCATTGGTCTGGGTCCTACTCTTCAGAGCAGGAGAAAACAAGCTTGCTGCATCCTCCATGTTGACAGCCTTTACATATTTGAAGCTGGCTAACATATCTCCTCTCAGTCTCCTCTTATCAACCGTTCTTCATAAGGCTTGGTTTCCAGACCCTTGATTATCTTGGTCGCCCTCTTCTGCATAAGTTCCAGCTTGTCAATACCCTTCTTGAATTGTGGCGCCCAGAACTGGACACACGACTCCAGGTGTGGTAGGACCCAGGGAGTTATCTGTTGACGCTGCAGCCATCAAATGATGACTGTGTGAATGTTACAATGTTATTAAATGAGGATGTGAAGTTCTATTGTGGGGATTTGAACCGCCGACCTTCTAATCGGCAAGCCCTAGCTAATATGTAGGACTACAGCCTAAGGCTACATCCCAATACTCTCTCACCTGGAAGTAAGTCCCATTGAACTCATTGAGACTTTTCTGAGTAGAAGTGCACAGAAGTGTACTGTAAGTGATGGATAGAGGTTCACCTGCTAATGTTTTGTGTGTAATGCAGCTGCTAAAGGCGGAGGAAGCTGCCCAAAACAGAGAAAATAATTCTTGGCAACACTAATTGTGCAAGAGTGTTCAGTTCTGCTCCAGCTCTGTCAAGGGTAACTTACATAAATGTCCTCAGGGGCAATTTTTCTAGGGAGTGGAGACATTTACTTGTTAACTGGCATGAGTGGTGGACACACAAAATCAAGCTGTAACTGTTAAATTTTATTTCCATAGTAGTTTTAAAAAGTGGGATTCGCTAAGTTTTACTCAGAGTAGATTCACTGAAATTCCAATGGCCTTGACTAAGTTAGGTCCATTAATTTTAGTGGCTCTTCTCTGAGTAAAACTTAATTTAAGCACCCAAACAAACCAAAGTTTCATCCTTTATCCCATTAGTGGTGTTCTTCATGAAGACTTCTCTGAGAAGACTAAATTATGCTGTTCCTAATGTAAATGATATATGCTATGAAGGATATTTCCTCACTATTAATTCAAGCACTTAATTCTGTCGTTCTTCAGTATTGTCTCTCTGGTTTTGTTTGGACCTGTGTAATTCTTGCTAAATGCCAGGTGTCCTCTTCATCTCACACGCAATCTTGAAAGCCTCCTCAATGGAAAAAGCAGATAACTGGGCACTTGGTTAGAGAACGACACAGTTAATTATGAGTATGGGGTGTCTCCAGAAAAACTAATTTGGGGCCATGAAATTTGTATCTGTAATTGAAATAGGGGAAGAATTGCTTTCACGTTAGACTGGTTCTTTTTTATGCTTTAAATACCCCAGCCTTATTTTTCAGTCAACAGGATCATGGGGAGCACATCAGAAATATGCAAAGGAAAAAGCGTTTCAAAGCGCCAAAATTCTGACATGCTTTTTCCATTCAAAAGGTGGCAATCACCTACCACCAGCACTTGAAATGTTTAAAGCTAAACCCCTAGCACAGTTATTATACGGGGCTCAGATTCGGACAGACGCTCACCTTGGATCTTGGGCCTTTGCGCCACGGCGCTAGTCGTGCTTAAGATGGCCCTGCCTGTGTTCCAAATGCTTCATTGCGCTTGGAGGCTAATCTCCCCTCTGTTTAATAACAGATTTGGTGTAGGATTTAATTATTGGCTTCGTCTAAATTGAAACCCCACCGGTCTACTACCCTTAGTATCACAAGATTGCCATGAAAGCGCTTGGACTAAAATTGTCAACCAAAAGCTTTACGCGCCTTCACTTTTGCAAGATTGAATATACTGTACTGCCTTCGGCTGTACTTGAGGGTCAATTTCAAAAAGTTCCGCTGGGAAAACAGTTATGTCCCTGTGGAAATGGCAGTATTGAGTGCTTCTGGCTTGCACTCTTTCTAAAGTTTTGAGGAGTGAGGTCATTACCCCTCTACTTTTATCCATGACTGGTTGCTCAACCTTTGCTACTGTGTCCTTTTTTCTAGCAGATCAAGATGATCAGGTGACAGCAATAACTGCAAAAAACCAATAAAAAAGCAGGGGCAGTTAGAATAAGATCTATTACTTGATTATTGATGGAAACCTCCAAAATGTATTTTGTATAGTTAAGTTTTAACCTCTATCTTCAGTACATTTTATTTTATTGCTATGGCTAGTGGCTGATGCAAATAAAGATTCTTCTGGTCATCTATCCAATCAGGCTTTTGCCATAGCTGCCAAGTTTTCGCTTTTCTCGCGAGGAAGCCTATTCAGCATAAGGGAAAATCCCTGTAAAAAAGGGATAACTTGGCAGCTATGGCTTTTGCTTAGGTAGAGGTGGCCTTTCCTTATGGATGTGCTGATCTTGTTAATGTGTTATACAGAAATTGATCTGTTTGGTCTTATTGTTTATGATGTTTTTAGTGTAATCTGCTCTGAGATTTATTTTTAAAATAAGGATGGGCTCTAAATTCTTCAACTAAATAAACAGTAATGCCCACCCTGTATGAATACACTTCAGCCCAATGATCAAGACATCGGGACTTGTGCTAGTCCACTATGCTGCCTTAGATAATTTCTGCTAAATTGTTTATTTATTGTTTTTAGAATCCACCTTTCAACCAGAAGGTTCACAGAACAATACTCAGGATTATATTAAAAGACTATGAAACATAATATAAAACCAGTACGTCTCATAAAAAACAACCAGCATAACAGTAAAAAGAGAATTCATTAGTTCAGCTGGCCCCAAACATCTGAAAGTGTTTCATAATACCAAAAAGCTTCTAATGTGGAGGACAATTGTATTTCATTTAACAACCAGAAAGCAAGGAGTTCCTGCTCCATGTTGTCATGCTATTAACCATAGTTGTTGATAGAATTACAGCAGTGTATCTCCCATGGACCTTAAAGCCCAGGTTGGAAAATGATGGAAGTGACCCTTCCTCAAACACTTGTGTGTTTGAAGAGCATTTTCTGTCAAAGTGTTCTTTCTTGGCCTCTTAGAATATTACAAGTTCTTCAGCAGAACTGACAATTTCAAGAAATCGTTGCCTCTTGCAAAAGTTTGGAGTCAGAAATGAAGAACAAGTATTTGGTTTGCTTGAATGGGAGTTCAGTTGGAAGTCAATTAATCAGCTGAGATGTGCACATTCTCCAAGGCCAGTTGGATGATGTACAAAATGCATTTGAGATATGCACATTCCTTAGGACCTTTTGGAGATTATGTATACTGACCAGGAAATGTGCACAATTAATGAACAGATTATAATGTGCACAGCTCAATTTACATCCCTCCCAACACACACACACACACACACACACATTTTTATAGTAGGGTTTTTTAAACCTGCATGAAATTACTGAGTTTTCATGATTATTTCTTTCATTGCAGGAAATTAAAATGTATGACTGATAGTGAAACGCTTGCACCTGATTGGCCTTACTTTAAAACCATTGATAGAATACTCTCTAAAGTGTCAGAGCACAATGATGTGAAAATGCATGACAGTCAGCTGCCAGGTCCTTCAACATCCCAGACTGAGGCATCACAGTCACCATCTGCCAAGTCTACTCCACTCTATTTGCCTTATAACCAGTTCACATATGAAGGGAGAGAAGAATTTTTTGAAGATGAGCATTCTGAGAGCTCTTCCAGCTTACTTTCTTATAAGTTAAGGTAACAGTTATGTATTACTTTGATCTTTTACATATTGGGCCCTATGTGGGATATAGGATAAAAGCTGCAAAAATCTATTTCTCTAAGGACCACTTAATTTGGGGGCTTCAGGGGCTCTCTGTTTTCTTCAGCTGTGAAGGGTCTATTAGTAGTTATAGTTTAGTCAGATGTATGCAAAGGGTTGCTGTCTTTTAATGTGAAAAATTATAGGCTCCCATTTGTGGGATTCGAGACCATCTCCATCAGCAACTCACAGGGAGAAGTGATACAGTGAGGTCTCCCCCATCAATTGGACCCAACCTCCATCTGATCCTCCCCTCCTAGAACCATCACAGGCTTATTTTCCTCTTCCCTCACTGTCTGTCCCTTTTTGTATAGTGATCTACCGGTAGAACATTGGATGTCTCTGGTAGATCACTGGCTCCCCCCAAAGCAGCTGAACAACATTGCATTTCCCCCCTGCACCCCAATGAAACGGGGCTTTCTCCCCCCCCAAAAAAGGGGGTAGATCACCACCAGTTTTTAACTCTGTGAGTAGATCGCAGTCTCTTGGGAGTTGGCAACCCCTGTAATGTATCATAGCTGCCAAGTTTTCCCTTTTCTCGCGAGGAAGCCTATTCAGCATAAGGGAAAATCCCTGTAAAAAAGGGATAACTTGGCAGCTATGATGTATAGCATTGAGTTACTTGTAAGCCGTTGTTTTAAACTGTGAGTTGTCTTGAGGGCATTGACACAAAGACAACATATACTGTAAATGTGGTAAGTAATTAAAAAGGTAGTCCAGCTACCAAGACTCAAGGGGTGTATTTTGACCATGAATGAATGGCAAGACTAGTGACCCTGACAAAGCTCATAAAGTGACCTATTTTGAGTTCTATCTATCACTAGATAGAATTCACTAGACAGAAATCGTAATTCTCAAACTTATAACAAACCATGACTTTGATCTTAAAAATAATAATAATCCATAATTCAAACCAAGATTAATTATGAGTTACTAGATATTAACTTGCACCTTAGTCATGGTTGGCCTGACTAAGCAGCCAAATTCTGTTTCACTGTATCTGAAGAAGTGTGCATGCACATGAAAGCTCATACCAATGACAAACTTGGTCTCTAAGGTGCTACTGGAAGAAGAAGAAAATTTATTTTGTTTCGACTGCCCAAGACCAACACAGCTACCTACCTGCAGCCAAATTCCTTCACCTTTGTGCATGCTCAGAAAATTATTGTTGTAACCATTTAGTTTCCAAAGGAAATGAATAATATCTGTTCGCAATATACATGTGTGTAATGATTTTACTTTAACCCTTCAATTGCTCATTGACAAAAAATTTTTTGGGTGTGCATGTCAATGGAGCATCAAGCTTCTGTATGCATTTGAGCACTAACTAGATTTGGGATGGGAGGGGACAATTTTCTTTTGTTTTTTTGAAGGGGGCACTTGTTACCTAATTCCATTCTAGGATTTCTGAGAGCATTTCAGTCTATTTAAAATGGAAATTAAAGGAATGACAGAGGTCAGAGGAATATTTTCAGTCATCATGTGATGAACAGCTTGTCAATAAAAATATGATTGACATGCTGATCTACATCTACCCTAAGAATCATAGAACCATAGAATTATAGAGTTGGAAGAGACACCAAGGGTCATCTAGTCCAGCCCCCTGCAACGCAGGAATCTCACCACCTCCCAAGACAGTCTATTCCACTGTTGAACAGCTCTTACCATCAGAAAGTTCTTCCTAATGTTTAGTCGGAATCTCATTTCTTGCAACTTGTAGCCATTGATTCGGATCCTACCCCCCAGAGCAGGAGAAAGCAAGTGTTCTCTATCCCTTGAGATATTTGAAGATGGCTATCACACCTCCTCTCAATCTCCCTTTCTCCAGGCTAAACATACCCAGCTCCCTCAACCATATCTCATAAGGCTTGGTTTCCAGACCCTGGATCATCTTGATTGCCCTCTTCTGCACACATTCCAGCAAGTCAACATCCTTCTTAAATTGTTGGGCCCAGAACTGGACACAGTATTCCAGGTGTGGTCTGACCAAGGCAGAATAGTACCACTGCACCATGACTTCCCTTGATCTGGACATTATATTTCTGTTGATGCAGCCTAGAGGAGCATTAGCTTTTTTGCTGTTGCATTGCACTGTTGACTCATGTTAAGCTTGTGGTCTACTAAGACACCTAGATCCTTTTAGACCCCTAGTACTCTTCTATTGAAGGGACCCAGGTGGCTCTGTGGGTTAAACCACTGAGCCTAGGGCTTGCTGATCAGAAGGTCGGCGGTTCGAATCCCTGCGACGGGGTGAGCTCCCGTTGCTCGGTCCCAGCTCCTGCCAACCTAGCAGTTCGAAAGCACATCAAAATGCAAGTAGATAAATAGGAACCGCTATAGCGGGAAGGTAAACGGCGTTTCCGTGTGCTGCTCTGGTTCGCCAGAAGTGGCTTTGTCATGCTGGCCACATGATCTGGAAGCTATACGCCGGCTCCCTCGGCCAATAATGCGAGATGAGCGCGCAACCCCAGAGTCGGTCACGACTGGACCTAATGGTCAGGGGTCCCTTTACCTTTACCTTTTACTCTTCTATTATAAGTTATTTTAAATATGCAAAGTTTTTCACTAAAAGATACTGCTATGTTCCACCACAATCTCTACGCAGTGACAGACTCCAGGTGTTCCAAGTGCTTTTTCCACGGATTTAGGATATGTGGTTTCATTTACACATATATACGACCTGAGCATAAGATGGATTAGCAGCATCAACACCCCAACAGATCTTGTTCCTCCACTAGTCACAACTTAAGATCCGGCACAGATCATGCACACCTCTCTCTCTCCAGCTTCCAACTCTCACACACAGCTCTGGCTGTTGTTCACCTATGTAGCAGCCCGTTTGGGCGGGGCGGAGGAGAAAAGCCCACCTCTGCAAAGGAGCTACAGCATTTTGTCTAGCTTCCCCTTGCATTATGCTCTCATAGATATAGGATTGTAGGCCTGGAAGGCAAACCAGGGTTTCATCCAGACTGACCCCACCCCAAACTCTAAACTATACTAAACTATAAACTAAATTAGACTGTTTTTGGGTTTTATTTGCATTTCTTTTCTCTCATCACTCCTTGCGTTGTTTTCTCCACACTAGGTACATATACAACCAGCAACAAAAGATAACAGCTACAGTGAAGTGGGCTCTAGTCTGTTAAAACATATGGCATAATATACTTGCTAGTCTTTAGGTGCCAAAGACACTCTGTTGTTTATACTGCCTAACATAGCCAGCCCTCTGGCTATGTTATATAAAGCTTTATTTTCGGATAGAATCATAGAATCATAGAGTTGGAAGAGACCACAAGGGCCATCCAGTCCAACCCCCTGCCAAGCAGGAAACACCATCAAAGCATTCTTAGGAGGAGGAGGCTTGGGACCTTGGGTTGGTGGGATGTGCAGACAAACAGTATTCCCTGTGAAAACAATGCCAAGTGCTGGGTGAGTATATCAAATAATGCTTCCAGCTGGGTTGTAGGGGGGCATGGAATACCCAACAAGTTTGAAAGAAATTTGAGAAACTACAGGAGTGTTCCCTTGCTTTGCCAGGGTCCCCAACAGGGCAGCCCTGCTTTCGCCCAGGCCACGTGAACATTAAATATTACCCAACCATGTGATATAGCGGATTGCAAAAGCAGATTTAATGCCCAAATGTTTGCTTTTCAGAGCTGAAGAGAGACCCGTAAAGAAAAGGAAAATGCAGAGTTGTAGCTTTCAAAAGAAGAAACTAAAGCTAATGGAAGCAATGCTAGAGGAACAAAAGAAACTGAGTAGGGCAATGGAAGAGACTTGCAGGGAAGTGCGAAGGATTCTGGATCAGCAGAACATCATCCAAGTTCAGAGCCTGCAGTTGCAAGAGAGAATGATGAATTTATTGGAGAAAATGATATCTAAAGCCAATGTTTAGTTTCTTTTGCAGTGCTCCTGAAAATACAATATTTATCTATTTTACAAAAATTGCATATCCTAGGATTGCCTCTTCCTTCCAGGTAAATAAAAAATTGTAATGTAATTATGAAGAGTTTAATCAGTGTAGGAGGTGAGCCATCTAGACAACTGGGTGTTTCTTAATGAAATAAAATGTGGTATTGCTTTGTGAATTTTTTTTCTAGATTCTAGACAGTTTATTCGAATTGGGATGCTCAATTTAGGGCACCCAACTATTTTCTGTTCAATGACCTTGGAAATGACAGCACTTCACTCCCAGGGGCAGATGCAGTCCTCTTCTCAAAGCACACGGGAGCTCTGAAAAAATGAGGGATCACTTTGTCTAAAGTGCAGGGAAAGACTCAAAAGTCATTTGATTTTCTTTGTCTCACCCTCTGCGGTAGCAGAGAGGAGAAATCACCTGGTGTGGAAACAGTTGTACTTACATTGCCGGGAGACTAATCAAAATGCAATTTCATGATACATATTTTGAGAGGAAGCATATTTAAATGTAGCTTTTCATGTCTATTTTTTAAAAAAACCTGAGAATAATTTAGAAACTGGATAGAATGGATTTATGAGTGAACAATCTGTCTGCCCCCAACACAGGAGAGAGGAAGAGGGGTTGGCGCAAAAATCGCCCCGGAAATCTGCCTTCTGTTATCTGTGTAAGGTCATGAGCTTTGGCAACAGCCGGAGCTGAGCAGTAGGAGAAGGGGCAAGGCAGTTGGAGACAGTAGGACGCTGGAAGTGTATGACGACGCAACTCTGCTATCACAACAAAATCAAATGCAGGAGAAGCTCCCCATCCTTCTCACACTGCAGCACATCGGCGTGTGAATTTTTCACCCTTCCTCGTCACCTTGCCCTCTTTCCAGACACACCAAGTACTTGGGTCACTATTGCAGTAAAGTGATGGGGGGGGGGAAGGGCACTGCCAATACAGCTCCTTGCAAAAGGGACCCCTAGGTACACCGCTGATCACCAAACAGTACCAGTTGTGTGGTCTGCTGCAAGGAAGTTTGGGATTTAAACCAAAAGAGGATAGTCAGTATGCCCTTGAATCCCTGTTGCTGGGACCTTCAACGCAAGAGAGTGGCCACTGCAGCAGGGCCGTCTTACCCATAGGCACTAGGGGTGCGGGGCACCTGGGCACCGGGCTTTCAGGGGCGCCAGGCTGAGAGTCAGGGGCCAGAGAGTTGAGTCCAGGAAAGAGCCTGCCCGTTGGTTGGAACACCGCAGCGAGCTTTTCTGCTGCGGGCAGCTCTGCACCGCGAGTTCGGGGGCAACCGAGCCAGCGAGACACTGAGGCGGCTGGCTGGCTCCGCCCTCCTGCGTGCCTGGGACTGGGCAATCGGGGGGGGGGCAGGCAGATCTTTGCACCCTGGCACCACATATGCTTAAGACAGCCCTGCGCTGCAGTCAGATGCTGCTTGCATTCTTCTTAGGGGCATCTAGTTGGCTCTTGTGAGAACAGGAAGCTTGACTAGACGGGCCTTTGGCCTGATCCTGCACACTTTTCCTACGTTCAGTATGTGTAAAAACTTCAGACCTTTAGGTTACATTGGATGTCAAGAGATGCAGAGAACCAACCATGCACAATATTGGGGGGTATTAATTAAACACTGGCTGTAGGCAGTTTTAAATTTAATAAAATGCTGGTGGCTTGGTCTGTTTAGGACCAGGTTCTCCTCTGACTGCTGTCCTGATAGACTGGGAGAGCTTGAAAGATTTGTAGCTCCATCTCTCCCCTTGCATTTATCTACTAATTTTGTTCCCTGCTAGATAGAAAAGCTCAGGGGGTAACATTTGGCTGACCTGAAGAGGCTGAGAAAAACAGAGGGGTTGGTGGTCAAGGCCTTCAGGGACTGGTAGCTGTGTCCCATTCCAAGGAGGAGATCTCCCCTGCTGCCATGGGGTGGGTGGGTTTGGGGAAGGAGGGCATCACCGAGGAAGAGGGAGAGAAGCAGTTATCCTCATGTGCCAGTGAAAACACTCCAGGTGGTGGAGAGATCCTGGCAGTGGTTGTTTTCACATAGTATATGTTCATGGGGTCTGAGCTCGCAGTGACTGACCAGGAATGTGACCTTGGGGGCAAAGTGGATAGTTCAGTGAAGATGCTAGGGGTCATTAGGAGTGGGATTAAAAACAAAACTGCCAACATTATGATGCTCTTATGCAAATCTATGGTGTAGAGTTCTGGTTGCCTCGTGTTAAGAAAAGGATATTGTAGAGCTGGAATGGGTTCAAAAGGGCAGCCGGAATGAACAGAGGAATGGCACATGGGATTTTTTACTCAAAAGACCAGTAAGAGGAGATATGATAGAGGTATATAAATTATGCCTGGTGTAGGAAGTGGAGATATATATGTGTGTGTGTGTGTGTGTATATATATATATATATATATATATATATATATATATATATATGTATGTATATTCTTATTCTGTCTTCCATAATAGACTGACTAGATTGAGGGCTCAATCAAGAAACCATTTTTCTTTCCCATCACCCTTGAGCTATTCCTCTACTGTGCTATGGCTGCCAAACCCAAACATGAGTGTTTTAATTGCTGTATAGAGAAAAGTGAGGCCTCTTTCTTTTTTACCTCGTGACAGCCACCCCCTGCTTCAGAAAACTTAATATTAAATGTTATCTTCCAATCTCTTCATTCTGTGCCTCATCTGCTGGCAACCACAGACTTAACTGCTGGTCTCATACAGTCTGCCCAGCTGAAATCCAAATTTTAGCTTACCTGTGATTGGGCAGCAGTGCCCCCCCCAAAAAACCCACCAGTACCGGTGAAGAGTAGTTTTTGTACATGATGTAAACCATGAAAGTCCCTCTCTAGACAATGGGTGTGTGCGTTACTCTAATATTCTTTATCTCCATAGTTTTGGCTGCTATTGATCCTCCTGCTATCAATATTTATGAGTATCTATGTTCCTTGTTCATGACCTCTTAGAGCAGGGGTCAACAAACTTTTCCAGCAGGGGGCCAGTCCACTGTCCCTCAGACCTTGTGGGGGGGGCTGGACTATATTTTGGAGAAGAAGAAAGAACGACTTCCTATGCCCCACAAATAACCCAGAGATGCATTTTGAATAAAAGGACACATTCTACTCATGTAAAAACACGCTGATTACTGGACCGTCCGTGGGCCGGATTTAGAAGGCGATTGGGCCAGATCCAGCTGCACTAGTTGAATGTTAGATCACAAGCCCAAAGGAGTAGACTTCATGCTTCCCTGTTCAGTTTGTTGACTCCAAAATTGCAGTACAGTAAAGAATTCTCTCTTGTAAGTGTTTCCCAGAATTCCAAGTAAGGCATACTTCCTGCACTGGGGGAACTCTCTATAAGTGAGGGGGGTAGTACTTTTAAATGGGGGGTAGTGTTAAAGCAAGGTAAGTACTCTGCAAATGTTTTGCTCTATTGATACCTATCCTGTTTTTCTGCTTCCAAATAGGAGAGGGCCATGTCAGTTCAGCTCTAGCGCTAAGCACAGCATAGTTACTGGTGACCATAACGACTATGTACAGCCCCTATGTTGCAGTGCCTGATCCTGACCACTCCCACACTCTGATTACAAAAGAAATCCCCAAATTTCAGGTTTTACACAATGGCTGCAAGGTATACATTTCAATTACTGTGAGTTTTTAGTTGAATTCTCATCTATGTGAAAATATGTGTGTATATCCTGTATATAAACACATATAAAGGTTATAATTTCTATTTCTGTTGTCCTTTCTTTTAGAATAATGCACATTTTTGTGGGGTAATGCTTTGGGACCTTTTAAACTGACATAGCTTAGGGCTTCATCATCCTTTCATCCAGCCCTGGAACAAGTCCATTATTGTGAAGCAAACAGAAAGATATGGAAGAAACAGGTGGAACAGGGTGCCTTTTAATGGCAACACTTAGTGTTATAAACAATGACGGTGGCAATCCATAATTTTAGCAAAATGTGAAATGCTTCATCTGGGTAAGGAGCTACGGCTGCTCTTTTGGAGGCGGTTTATCTTCTCATTTATCCAGTCCACGTATTTTGTCACTCTTGTATAAACACCAGGCTTCCTAGCCTTGCCACATCCATCACCCCAGCTGATAATGCCATACAGGTAAGATACGCCATCCTTTTCACAGGCCAGGGGGCCGCCAGAATCTCCCTGTTTCAAAGATAAATTCAAGGACAAAAGTATTTCGCTACAGTTCCCATTATTTGGAAAGATTGGCTCATTTTATCATAGGTTTCGCAAATGACCATTTCTGTGTTTTCTGAAATATTTTTGCTTGCTGTAAGCTCAATAACATTGCAAAAGGAGACTAGCTATACGGCTGCAAATAAAACGTTTAAAGTGTGTTTTAAGTGCAATATACAATGTGACACTAGATGGAAATGGTGAGCCTTATGGAAAAGTCAATGTATTTTTTTTTATTTAAAAAAAGCAGTTTCTAATCGGTTTTTATTTGTGTCTAGATTCCACCTGGAACACAAGCTGTGTAATAAATTGGAAAAATGTAAATAAGAAAATGGGGACCAAGCATACTCATATTCCTTACCAGTGTCATAAATTTCCAACTGTGCAGGACACCGAGAGGCCTTTCAAAACAATTGCCAGATAGTTTGGGCCAAATAATTAATGCTCATATGGTTAGAGTATTTCCTTGAATATTTGGGCATGGCCTTTAGGTGCTCACCATTTATAGTGGAATAGTTGCTGGGGGCAGGGGCAGTTGGCCACACAACATTGGCATCCTTCAGCTAGTAGTCAAGAATAATGTACTAACAAACCCTGCCTTTTTTATACCACAAACCCCCAACTTCTATGAAAGATCTGGAGTGGATCCTCAATACTTTCAGTTGTGGGGCATGTGACAAGGGTCAGCCTGAGGAAACTGCAGGACAATAAATTGCTCAGCTCTAACTAAAAACTCCAGGAGGCAATGAAGTGGCATGAGAGGCAAGACCCCAGGCATCAAAGAATGCTTTCAGCTCTAAACCTGAGGTGTGGCCCTACATGTAGAACGGACATACTTCACTTCAGTTCCTTCTTTGCAAAAGGAATATCCTCTGGAAATAGGGAATTGGACTTTTTAATGATTTGCACCGGGCAGTCTCAAGCAGGTCGGGCGCCCCCTGGCTCTGAGGCACGGAGATCGCTCCGGTGCCCCCGCCCTCGCAGTGTGCAGCACCCCACCTGCCGGCCCAGCGCCCTGGCGCCCCGCACTGCCAGGACTCTACCTAGAGCCGGCCCTGATTTGCACCCATTGATGGCTCTGCCCATGCATTTTTAAAAAGTAAATGGTGGAGTTGATAGGACTCATAATAGCACTTAAAATGTGGAATTCTCCAATCTCCAGAGGAGTCAAGGACCCCCCCCAAAAAAAATGTTTCCACTTTGATTTCCCTATATACCGTATATATCACACACACTCTATCATTCTGGATTAGTGCAAGGGCACATAACTGGTTAGGAGTGGTGAGTTCAGATTTTTGAAATGGAGATCTCAATCTCATCTACATAGTCTACATCAGGCATTCTCAAACTCGACCCTCCAGATGTTTTTGGCCTACAACTCCCATGATCCCTGGCTAACAGAACCAGTGGTCAGGGGTGATGGGAACTGAACATCTGGAGGGCCACGTTTGCCTATGCCTGGTCTACATTTCAAATGGGATTTATCTCCCATTAAGCAGAGGTGGCCGCTCCACCACCCCTTACACCAAATCCAGTATTTTTTGCATTGCCTCAGAATTGATGCTTTTGAATTATGGTGCTGGAGGAGACTCTTGAGAGTCCCATGGACTGCAAGAAGATCAAACCTATCCATTCTGAAGGAAATCAGCCCTGAGTGCTCACTGGAAGGACAGATCGTGAAGCTGAGGCTCCAATACTTTGGCCACCTCATGAGAAGAGAAGAATCCTTGGAAAAGACCCTGATGCTGGGAAAGATTGAGGGCACAAGGAGAAGGGGATGACAGAGGACAAGATGGTTGGACAGTGTTCTCGAAGCTACGAACATGAGTTTGACCAAACTGCGGGAGGCAGTGCAAGACAGGAGTGCCTGGCGTGCTATGGTCCATGGGGTCACGAAGAGTCGGACACGACTAAACGACTCAACAACAACAACAAAGGAAGGGGGAGGAAAGTTGTGCTACACAGCCCTGCCCCCCCCCCCAAAAATCCAAAAACAAAGGGTGAACAAAACAGAAATGCCAAGAGGGATTCCTTGGACCCTCACATTCCCATTCACTCTCTTGTACAAATCTAATTCAGGCAGAAACTCAATAATATTACCTGGCAGGCATCTGATTTACCATCAAGGTAACCGGCACAGAACATATTTTCACTAATGTCAGCTCCATAAACATCATAGTTTTGACATTTGTAATCAGGGATGATCGGAACTGGTGTTTCTTGCAACACTTTCGAGTAGCTGGATGAATCTGTGGAAATAAATTGTATAGAAAACAATTAATTCTAAGTAGAGCAGAGTAGATTAACATGGAAAGTGTTTAAAGTGCTTTGCCAAGCACTCTCCCAAGGGTTGGATTCAATAGTAGCACTACTCCGAGGAGACCAATCGAAATATGACTAACAGATCCATTTAAAAGGGTCTACTCTGAGTAAAATTTAGTTTGCTTTAGTTCAGGAAGCGGATCCCGTTTGCAAAGTCTCCCCTCTCGAAAGAGGAGAGATCTTATGCTATGGTTTATATGCTACTTTTTGGCTCAGATGCCCCCCAATGCGGTGAATGGAATATTTACGCAAAAATAACAGTAATAAAAGTACAATAAGTGCAGTAAATTAAAATAATATAAAATAGCAAAATGAAATGCAGTCACACTAGTTATATATTTGCGAGCTGGATTCATGCTCAGACACATTTTCCCCAGGGTGGTGTAGTGGTTAGGGTGTCAGACTAAGATCAGGGAGACCAGGATTCAAATTCCTACTCGATCGTGAAGCTCACTGGCTGACCTTGGTCCAGTCCAGTGTCTCTCGGCCTTATCTAGCTGTCAGGGTCATTGTGGGGATTGAATGAGGAGGGAGAGAACCATGTGCTCCTTCAGCTCCTTGGAGAAAATGGCAGGATATCGGTGCAAACCAACCAACTAACCAACCAAGCAGACAAATAAATACTATTCTCACTTGGAAGCCAGGTTAACTCGCATCCCCGCTGCCCACCCTAGTCCAGCTGCTTCAGTTTCGCACCTAGGAGCAGCAAGCCCACCCACAAGCAGTCGCCCGGGGGAGTGCCCTCACCCTCATCACACCCCAAAGGAGAAATACTCGGGGGGGCGGGGGGCTGTCCCTATCATTGCCATCCCACCAGGGCTGGCCTGCCCGTAGACACTCACTGCCCCCAAAACCTGTCAAATAGGCTTCGCCTGGAAACAGCTACAGCTGTGGCCAAGTTCTAACTCTTGCTCTTCGTAGGTGGGGCCAGCGGGCCAAGCCTTATGCAAGACGAGGCTTCAGCAGTGTGCTTAAGCCTTTAACTTGACAAATACTCCATTTAGATGGGTGGCATATAAATTGTTATTGTTATTAATTGGGAGGGGTGGCTAATACCCCAGAGGACAGGATCACACTTCAAAATGACCTTAACAGATTAGACAACTGGGCCAAAGCAAACAGGATGAATTTTAACAAGGAGAAATGTAAAGTACTACACTTGATCAAAAAAAAAATGAAAGGCACAAATACAGGGTGGGAGACACCTGGCTTGAGAGCAGTACATGTGAAAAGGATCTAGGAGTCTTGGTAGACCACAAACTTGACATGAGTCAACAGTGTGATGCAGCAGCTAAAAAAGCCAATGCAATTCTGGGCTGCATCAATAGGAGTATAGCGTCTAGATCAAGGAAAGTAATAGTACCACTGTATTCTGCTCTGGTCAGACCTCACCTGGAGAACTGTGTCCAGTTCTGGGCACCACAGTTCAAGAAGGATACTGACAAGCTGGAACGTGTCCAGAAGAGGGCAACCAAAATGGTCAAAGGCCTGGAAACAATGCCTTATGAGGAACGGCTTAGGGAGCTGGGTATGTTTAGCCTGGAGAAGAGAAGGTTAAGGGGTGATATGATAGCCATGTTCAAATATATAAAAGGATGTCATATAGAGGAGGGAGAAAGGTTGTTTTCTGCTGCTCCAGAGAAGCGGACACAGAGCAATGGATTCAAGCTACAAGAAAGAAGATTCCACCTAAATATTAGGAAGAACTTCCTGACAGTAAGAGCTGTTTGACAGTGGAATTTGCTGCCAATAAGTGTGGTGGAGTCTCCTTCTTTGGAGGTCTTTAGGCAGAGGCTTGACAGCTGTATGCCAGGAATGCTTTGGTGGTGTTTCCTGCTTGGCAGGGGGTTGGACTGGATGGCCCTTGTGGTCTCTTCCAACTCTATGATTCTATGATTCTATTGTTGTTATTGTTATTGTTATTGTTATTGCTATTGCTATTGCTATTGCTATTGCTATTGCTATTGCTATTGCTATTGCTATTGTTATTATTCCTGTATAATCCCATTCACAGTCATGGTTGACTGCCATTGCCTTTTGATCCAATAACCATTTCTTTCTGGCCCCTAAATTTCCTCTCCAGCCCTTGTTTCTTTCCTATAGATATTCTGAAGGCTCCAATTCCCATTTCTCTCCATATCCACTGGATCATGTACGAGGCAGAAAGGCAAAGGACCACTGTGCAGGACCAGCTGTAGGGAAAAAAGTCCCTGCGCATTTCAGCCTCTGAGGATTTAGTGGCTATTTCAAAAGAGAAACTACATTTTAAAACTGAATGCAATGTCTAGAAAGCAGGTGCCATACTTTATGCTGCACTGTGCTAGAATTCTGTGGCAAAAGTCAAAGGACATTTCAGCAAAACAGAGATAAATCATGCTGTCAATAAAATAATTAATGGGTGATATGTCTTCTTGAATTGGCCAAAGAAGTGATTCAATTGACAAATCATCTCCTGAAGACTAAAGTGATCATAGTTCTAAGTCTTCCTACGTAGTTAGAACATCTGGTTATGTCTCTGGTCAGTATCACTAGCACACATAAAAGCAATATTCTAACTTACTTTCGTGTAAGTGTCCCCATCCTGCAATTTGGCATTTCTGATTATCTGGAAAGGTCATTCCCTTTTCTGGCAGGCAGATTGGTCGAACAAACTGGGACTTCACTGCACAGCGATGATTCGCCTTCTTCAACTTAACTAAAACTGCAAGAGAAAATAACTTTTAAAAAAAAGATCACAGAAAGTGACTGGACTGGTTCACACAGACATGAACTTCACTTGATTTTGAAATCATCAAGCAATGACCACACATGGATGACCCAGCCCTGCAAGTGAAGAGCTGAGATTTCAGGTACTACCTTTTTTGGGTCTCTCACCTATGTTCAAAAAAGCACTTTACCACTAAGAATGGGTGGAATCATAAAGTTCTGGTTTTTATAAAAAAAGCTTCCTGTAGCAAGGAGAACAGATCCATTCTGATCTGCCCAAACTTTATAGAGTGGATTGCCCTATTGAGGACGATGCCTGCAGGTCAGTCTGGCCAGGCACAGTGAGCCATAGCTACACTTCCAGGCAGGGGCGGAGGAAGGGGGGTGCAGTGGGTGCGGTCAGCCCCAGGTGTCACCACTGAGGGGGTGACAAAATGCTGGGTGGCACTCACCGTGGGGCCTGCAGTGCGCCTGAGCCATGCGTCTCTCCTGGGAGTGACACAGTGGCTTGGACGTCCGCAGGCTCTGCCCTGCCCAAACGGTCCACCAACTGCCTCCCCCTCCAGCTGTAGGGCAGCTGAGGGGGAGGAGGCAGGCAGACTCCGGAGGCCCCACGGCTTGCCTTGCCCCTATGGGTGGCTCGCCCCAGGCGCCCGAGTGGCTTCCTCCTCCACCGCAGCTTCCAGGTGTCTAATGGGTGGAAGGGATGGCAATATCACTGCCCACTTGCTGCACCCCAATCCACACACTTGAAACTAAACCAGAAACAAGAAAAAGGCTCACCTATATCATTTTCAGTTGGGTTGTATACTGTGAAGTCAGGGTGCAAGAAGTACTTTTCCACATCAAATTCTTGAGTAACATCTGTTGTTATATTGAAAAAATGTTGTCCCAAAACAATTCGAATTGTTGACACCAGCGGACTGAAGAAAAGAGGAAAGAGAATGATGAAGAGGATGATGGTATTAAGCTATGTGATGCATTTTAAATATTTTATTCTTATTTATCTGTACAGTTGAATGATGTTGTTATGACCTTAACAAATACACTTCCTTCCTTCCTATAGGTAAGGAACAGAATATTATAGTATTATAATATTTAAACTGGCTGATCCAGCAAATAACATTTTGATTGGGGTGTCAGGGTGCCAATGTAATGTTGTGAGTTGCTGTCATGATGCTATAAGCCAACTGAAACTTTGGCAGTAGCCCAGCAGCAGCAGAATGAATAGCAGAAATGGGCATGGCAGGGCATGCTCACCAAATGAAGAGTAACATCCTGTGCTCATGCACAAGAAACTTGCTTCCAAAAACATTTTGTTGTAAGGAAAATGAAGGGGGGAATTCAGAATAGCAACTGCTTAACATGATGTTGTATCACCTCCCCATTGGGGAGGAATGCTCAGTAAATGGGTTACCTGGAAGTGACCTTGGTTTGACATAACCTTTGCTTCCATCCTGTGGATTTAGTTCTGCCATTGGTCTGCTGAACTAGTGAGGATGTGCTGCATTGATTCCTTCTGATTCATGTGGATACAAATAAGATTGCCAGCCAGTCTTTAACTCATAGCAGGGGACCATAAGACTCTGGGTGGGAAGCTGAAGGGCCTTGGGGCACAGGTGCCTTTTTCACCACCGCTTCCTGTTGAAGGATGTGACCCAGGAAGACAGAGGAAAATACTAGAAGTAAACCACTGACTTTTGGTGTTGTCAATAAGGATTTGGCTTCTTGGACCATGGTCTCCGCTTCCTTGAAGAAGGACTTCTGGCAAGACATGGGTTGCACCTCATTGTGGAAGCCAACAGTTGCAAGAAGGGTTTCTTTGGCTATGTCTGAATCAACAGGAAGAACAAGCAAGTAGTACTTCCTCTGCATGGAGAAGACAGAGACATGCTATAGGATGACAAAGAGAATGTAGAACTGCTCAACACCTTCTTTGCCTCTGTCTTCACCCAAAAGAAAGGAGTGCCCAACCTGGTGATAACAGAATACATGTTGCAAGGAGGGAGCTGAAGCTCAAGATAGGAAAAGAACACCTAGCTCCTAGCTACTTGAAATGTATTCAACTCTCCAGGGCATGATGCACTACACTCAGGGGTACTAAAGGAGCTTTCAGATGTCTAAGAACTTCTGTCTATAATCTTTAAGAAATATTGGAGAACAGATTAGGTTCCTGCAGAGTGGCAGCAGGCAAATGTTGTCCCCCACTTCAAAAAGAGGAAAAAAGAAGACCCAGGTAAATAAATACCAACAAGTCAGCTTGACACTGATACCAGAAAAGGTCCTGGAACAGATAATTAAATGGTCAGTCTATGGGCACTTAGTAAAGGATGCTGTGATTACTAAGACCCAATCTCGTTTCTTTTCTTTTTTTGATAGAGTTACAGGGCAATGGTGGATCAGGGCAATGGTGTAGACATAGCATTTC
Source organism: Zootoca vivipara (assembly GCF_963506605.1). Classification (NCBI taxonomy): domain Eukaryota; kingdom Metazoa; phylum Chordata; class Lepidosauria; order Squamata; family Lacertidae; genus Zootoca; species Zootoca vivipara. The sequence continues at coordinate 73,124,051 of NC_083284.1, forward strand.
TTGATTTCAAGTCCCCCATGATATTCTGGTGGAGAAGCTGGTGAAATGTGGGCCGGATGAGGTAAATGTTAGGTGGATTTGTAGCTGGTTGACTGGCCAAACCCAAAGAGGGTATACAAATGTTTCCTCAACATCTTGGGAAAAAGTGACAAGTGGGGTGCCGCAGGGTTTTGTCCTGGGCCCATTGTTGTTCAACGTCTTTGTAAAGACTTGGATGAAGGAATTGAGGTGATGCTCATCCAATTTGCTGATGATCCTCAGGGTCCCTTCCAACTCTACAATTCTATGACACCAAACTGGGAGAGATAGCTAATGCTGCACAAGACACAATGGGGATTCAATATGACCTTGACAGATTGGAGAACGAGGCATGAAAAACCAGCTGCACAGATATAAGATGGGGGACACCTGGCTTGTGAAAAGTGAAAAGTGTCTAGGGCTCTTAGTAGGCTGCAAGTTTAACATGAGTCAACAATGTGATGCGGCAGCAAAAAGGCTAATTCTATTCTAGGCTGCATCAACAGAAGTATAGAATCCAGGGAAGTAATAGTCCAGCTCTATTCTGCCTTGGTCAGACCACACCTGGAGTACTGTGTCCAGTTCTGGGCACCACAATTTAAGAAGGATATTGACAAACAGGATTGTATCCAGATTAGGGTGACCATGAAGATAAAGGGTCTGGAAACCAAGGCTTATGAGGAGTGGTTGAGGGAGTTGGGTACGTTTAGTCTGGGAAAGAGGAGACTAAGAGCAGATATCTGAGCCATCTTCAAATATCTCAAGGGCTGTCACATGAAAGACGGAGCAAGCTTGTTTTCTTCTGCTCCAAATGGTAGGATCCAAGCCAATGGCTTCACGTTACAAGAAAGGAGAGGACGATTAAACATCAGAAAAAAACTTTCTGATGGTAAGAGCTGTTCGACAGTGGAACAGAATTTGTCAGACGGTGGTGGACTTTAGCAGAGGTTGGATGGCCATCTGTCATGAATGCTTTAGTGGAGGTTCCTGCATTGTAGGGTGTTGGACTACATGAGCTTTGGGCTCCCTTCCAACTTTACAATTCTATGATTCTAGATTTAAACTGTAGAATACATAATGTCAGGTATGCAGCAGATAAAGACATGACTGGGTCAAAAGCGGGTTTGTATCCGCTTAGTGCCCAACATTGCTCTTTGGAAACCCCATTGTTCAGGAGATCATTGGAGCTTACAAGGAGCTGCAAGTGGCACTTTGAAGCATCAGAGTTTCAAAGCAATGCACACACATCTCTGCAAGTACCGACAATCAGCTGGTCCCCTGATGATCAGCAGATAGCGGTGAAAGGAGCTTTAAAGTCCTGGCAATCAGCGGTTTGTTGGGACCCCAAAGTGATGCACACCATACTTGTCAAGCTTGGACACAGAGGGTGGGGGAAATAAGGATCCAGCTGCCAGACAGTTTCAGTCCACTCCGCTCTGATAGATGGGAGTTGAGTTTCGCTATATTCCTGTCCTTGCTTCTTTAACATAACATCAGCTGCGCCTTGTGGGAATTACTTTTTATTTATGCTTGCTGTTCCTAACTGCTAAATACTGTTGGAAAATATTAAAAGTTCTGAGAATCCCATGATGCTTAGCTGCGAAGTATCCCGTTTTTCACGGGAAACCCCCGGATTTTAATCCGTTTCCCGCTGTTCTCCCGAATGGAGAAAAATCCCGGAAATCCCCCGGATTTCCTACCTGCCAGGGAGCCTCCATTTTGGGTGCCGCTCTTCCCATGTGTGGGCACTGGAAATCAAGATGGCCACCGGGCATGCGTAGAAGCGACTTCTGGTGCCACTCTGCCCTATTTCTGGTGCCCACACATGGGAAGAGCAACCCCGGAAGTTGCTTCTATGCAACTTCCAGTGCCGCGCCGCTGCTGATCCCGCATTTTTCAGAGGGAGACTTGGCAGGTATGATGGCCCATTATGACACCATTCCTTTACAGTCTTTATGATATCTGCAGGCTAGTGAACATGCTAAGAGGCATTATCTTTGTATTATTGCTTCACAGGGCCCAGGGCCTGCTTCTAGAGGTTCTGAGCGTTAGGGATTCTTGGCTCAAACTTTATTCCATCTTCACTCAGGGGTCTCACATGAAACATTTTGTTTGATTTAAAAGCAGTTTGAGGCGCATGCAGTGAATTTCAGATGAAATCAAAGCATAGGCTCTACCTATCAGCAAAACAATGTGCAGATGTCACCACCCAACAAGAACGAAGAAGGCTTCCAGCACAGAAATTTTTCCCAATATATATGCTGGCCAGCCAGGGATGTGATCCTGGCAAGGAGGAAGATCCTCCTATAATTCTGGGTCTTAAGAAGTTTCGCTTCTTATGTCTTCTCCCACATAAACTCTGGGCCACGGCAAAGTCATCAAAAGTTTCCGGGCGTGGGGGTGGGGGTGGCGGCCGCCTTCTTCTGCTCTCTGAGTAAAGAAAAGATATATTTAATCTTTAACCCATTTTTACTACTGAACCTTTACTATTTACTTTAAATAGCTACGGAATATGATTACAAGGCAAAGAGCTCTTTTCTGATGATGGCATCTTCAGAGTGGTGGAGCAGAAGTGGAGCAGCTTAATTTAGGCTGCATCTTCTCATTCTGGGCTTCCTGCTTGCTGCTCAACCTGATGCCATCCCAGAGTAACACCAGAGTTAGAAACTGCATAGGAAGGGTATAGTCACCCTGCTTATTTCATTCCTAGTTCAGCCTTTGATGTTAGCATTGTTCTTCCCTTCCCTGTACAGTAGTTACTGTATATGTTCCTTTGTTGTTGGACTTGGGTTGGATTGAGCCATTTTATTCATACTAGCGAACAGGGTCTCAAACTCAAGCACTTATCAGGCAGGTGCACGCCAGTCCTTCAGAGCCACATCACGCGCACACAACCTCATAAAAACCCATCTCTTAGTCTCTCAGTCCTTCCCCAGGAGCAGAACTTGGGCAGGCTGAAGGCCCCAAGTCGACCTTGCATGAGAACTGACACAGTGGGCACAGAAGTCTTTAAGGATTCATCCTTACAGCACAGTATCAGAAGTTGGTCTGGAGAGGCATATACTGGGCTGGAGTGGCGGAGACAGACAGGACTATCTATGGAGCTGTTGTGGCAACTGTTATCTGCTCCAGAACATTCTGACCTTAAACATAAGAAATGGCACGTGAGCTGCATATGGAAGGGGGAAGAGACTTGTTCCTTCCTAACTTCAAAAAACCCCATGGATGCAAAATGTTACTTACGACATAAAGTAACATTGCAGTATTCCCAAGATACTGAGTTTTCTTTGACTGTGTAGCACCACGGCCCCTGGTCTTCATCTGGGTTTCTAACGCAGTGGGGAAGGAAAAACATTTGCCCCTTAATGTTTTTTTCCTCTTATGCAAGTTTTAGTTTTCTTCATATACCTTCAGTTCTCAACCCAATTTTCTCTCTGGTTTCTGTCTGTATCATCATTCAAGTGGCTTTGCTAACACACAACACCGCACATCTATCAAAGTAGAGAAGAACATGTGTGCATGTGCGATCAGAGAATCATTGGGTTGAGAACCAGGGTGTAACTCACAAATGTCTCTATTTTTACTTGTATTTTCCTCTAGCTACCAGCTGATTTTCTTACCGGCAGTATGAATGTGGTCCCAGTCCCAGTTGCACAGGGTTTTCAACTATGTCAGCATGAAGCTCTTGGCAAAGGAGATCTGAATTCCATGGCAGACAATTATCTCCAGAAATTGTCTTTTTCTCAATGCCCCTGTAGTTTGTCCCATTACCAGAATAGCAATGTTGGCTAGGAACTGGATAAACATACAGAAGTCTTAAGTAAACATCCGCTAGCATAACATTATCCACTTATTTCTTTGAGGGAGAGGGTGGTGCTATGGTCTAAACCACTGAGCCTAGGGCTTGCCGATCGGGAGGTCGGCAGTTCGAATCCCCATGACGGGGTGAGTTCCTGTTGCTCTGTCCCAGCTTCTGCCAACCTAGCAGTTCGAAAGCACGTCAAAGTGCAAGTAGATAAATAGGTACTGCTGTGGCGAGAAGGTAAACCATGTTTCTGTGCCCTCTGGTTTCCGTCACAGTGTTCCATTGCGCCAGAAGCAGTTTAGTCATGCTGGCCACATGACCCTGGAAAGCTGTCTGTGGAAAAATGCCGGCTCCCTCGGCCTGAAAAGCCAGATGAGTGCCACACCCAATAGTCATCATTGACAGGACTTAACTGTCCAGGGGTCCTTTACCTATTTACAGTGCTTTTTTCTGGGGGTGTGTGTGCAGGGGTACACATACCCCTAAACATTTTGTGAATCTAAGTTTGACCTCATTGAGGGGCAGTGTTTCAATATGAGTAGGAAAATGAGAGTACCCCTTTACATTTTTTAAGAAGAAAAAAAGGCGTTTCCGTATACTGCTCTGGTTCGCCAGAAGCGGCTTAGTCATGCTGGCCACGTGACCTGGAAGCTGTATGCCGGCTCCCTCGGCCAATAGAGCGAGATGAGCACCGCAACCCCAGAGTCAGTCACGACTGGACCTAATGGTCAGGGGTCCCTTTACCTTTTTATCCACTTATTATTTACACACACACACACACACACACACACACACACGTGTGTGTGTGTATTACTTTTATATCCTGTCATTCTTCCAAGGAGCTCCAGGTGGCATGCAGTGATCTCTCTCTCTGCATTTTGTCATGACAACAGTCCTGTGAGGTAAGTCCGGCTGGAAGATAGTGACTACCGTAGCTCAAGGTTGGCAGTGAGCTTTATGGCTATTTTTACCTTGGTCTCCCACTTCCTAGCCCAACACTCCAGCCACTGGTTCTCTCTTGGTCCATATGGGCAGTTGGTCTACATCATTTATGACTAACCAATATATAAGTTAGTGATAACAGTGGCATAGCGTGGTTTGCCAGTACCCAAGGAAAGGCAAGTATTGTGCCCTCTAACCAGCGGCTCCTGTCAGGGCTGGATAGAGGCAATTGGGGGGGGGGGAGAGAATCTTCCCAGCAAGGAAAGGGAATCTGGGGAGGAGACAGTGGCTGCAGCCTTTATTTATTTAGCAACATTTTTTCATCACTTGATTATTATTATTTTTTTAAAAAAGAAACCCTCAGAGTGGCTTATTTTTCTTTTGGAATTTTGCCCCCCCCCAAACTTTGTGTCCAGGGCAACAGACCCTCTGACCCCCACATGCTACACCACTGAGGTTTGGAAATGACCCAAGCTGCTTCCAGAAAAACTGGGAAACATTTCAGCATATTGAGGCAATCCAAATTTGTTTTACCCTACCCCCCCCCTCCACATCTCAATGTGACCCTAGCCCCACCCAGCCCCTCTTCACCACGCCCTGATTTCTCCAGCCATCTTTTCTCCTTTCAGCTCTATTTTCTGGTCCAGCACTATTGACAGTGGACCTGGCTGTAGGCCATTGGGAGAGAACATCATTGCCTTTACATTGCAGCATTCCTTGGTGAAGCTACATTTTCCAGGGCAGGGCCACTTGTGGCACTGTGTGCTGCTGTACAGTAAACAGCTTGGATAGAATGAATCCTGTTCTCACTATAAGCATCCCTGACTGCCCAAGCTGAAACCTATGACCCACACTTTTTTCTTTTTTTGCAATATGCCTGAAGAACTATGAGTGGCAAGCATGGTGTAGTTCTGTTGCTTTGTTGAGTATTTAACAAACTCAGAGAATTGAGCAGTTTTATTTCACTATGTTTGCCTTAAAATGTATCTCTGTTCTTGCAGCTGTTCTTAGTCTTGCTACAGTACTTTCCTCCCTTTTAAAGCATTAAATTCTGCTGGATTTTGCCACCTAGTGGTAAATAATAAGAACTGCAATTTCTTATCTGCAAAGTTTCACATCATCTGCACAATATTTGAAAAAACATTTTTAAATGATCTTTTGTGGATGAACAACGATCATGACAATGAAAATACAAGGACTTCAGGGCAGCATTGATGATGATGGTGGTGGTGGTGGTGGTGGTAGTAGTGGGTTCTCCTCTGCTTTTTGGCCCTCTTTACAGCAGGGGTTTAGATGATAGCCAAAGGGAGAGCAACTGTGTCTGCTAAGGTGCTGAAAAAGCAGGTTAAATGTGATGGCCCCACACAGTGAATGAAGAGTAAAGTGGTCATTGTAAGAAGCAAATATCTGATTATCTAGCTAGACTCCTTGCCCAGCTTAATCAGTTGCTATTTTGTCCAAAAAGCCTCTAGAAAAAGCATGAAGTTGTTGGCTTGGTGGCAAAGAGGAGTGATTTGAATCCAACCTAATCCAGTTTCTAAACATTTCACTAGGTTGGGCATATGGGACAGTTCTAGAAATCAACGCTATGAGGAGTGGGGAAGGCATGGCTGCTGCCCACCCCATCTCCTGTCCCCACCCCACCCCCTGCCCTCCGCTAGTCTGTTTGTCTAGTAATCTAGCCAGCCTTTCCTTGTAGCCTACCTGTCTAAGTTAACTCTGCCCCTAAAAGCTGAGCCATTTGGTTTTTTTCTCTCCCAGCTTGTTGAGACACAAAGTCTGCTATCTCTCTCTCATTCAACTCTGATTCTGTAAGTAGTTCCTTTCAAGATAAATCTGTTCCTGCATGAATAAAGCCTTTGAACTCCAAAAACAGTAAGTGATAATTTCAATCTCATTCACTTGAGCTGCAAGCTCTCCTAACAGTAGAAAAGGTAGACTTTGCCATAGGCATGCATGCCCTAGGACAGACTACATAGGGCTGCCTTTGAAGACAGCTTGGGAACTTTAACTGGTACATAATCCAGCTGCTCAAGGTGTTTGTCAGGTTAGTCAAAGCATATGACATAAACTCTATACCAGTTGCACAGGTTGCCAGGATGCTGCTGGGCCCAATTCAAAGTCCTGGTTTTGGCTTCTAAAGCCCTAATTGGTTTAGAGCCAGGTTAGTTTAAGGGCTGCTTACTTCTGTATGGACTTGACTGTGCCTTAAGACTGGCATCAGAGGCCTTGCTTGGTAGGCCACCATTAAGGTCAATCATATACCCTTCCAAAACAGGTGTGGATGGCTTAATCAGTTCTGGCTTTCAAAGAAACAAACTCTGAAATCTCATATTTTCCAAATGTATTTTGATTAATAAAACCATTGCTGCTGGCTTGCAGATTATGATCTTTTAGACTGATCTAGATTTTTGTGCTGGGTTGATTGATGTTTCAAAGGATTTACTAATTGTAGTTACTCCTCTTGGCTTTTGACATTTGAAGATGGTTCTTTAATCTATCCTGTTTTTCTGGAGTTAGGTTTTAAATACTATATTGTAAGCCACGTTGAGAAGTCAGAGCAGATAAAGGCTCCTGTAAAGCAGCCAAAAAATAAACATGAGTAAATAAAATGTCCATATTGACAGACAAGCTGTACCACAAGAAAGGGCAGCAAGAGTCCAGAGTTCCAATAATTTTAAATCTAGTCCATTCACCTCACCAACAAGGAGCAGGGAGGTGTTTATCAAATTCCAAAACAAAATTTATGATTACTTCATATCATCTGGGATATAGCATAAGCCTCGGCGAATGAGGCTTAAATTCAGTGGAATGAAATACGGTAAGTCAAAGAGCGAAACTGAGTGAAAGTAGAATACAACTCACCAACATTGCAATGTTTTCCTGCCCAGGGTGTTTTGCAGTCACAGACTGTTTCGTTAGTGAAGACAATCTTCTTGCAAGTACTGCCATGGAGGCATGGATTGACGGTGCAGCCTGCAAAGTGAAGCAGAGGACTTATCCACACTGACCATTTGCCCTGCTCTGTCCAGGCAGAACCCTGCACTTTATCGCTCCATGACCAAGCATTTCCTACCCCCCACCCCAGTTTCCCCCCACAAAAACTCTTTAAAGAGTTTTTGCAATTTAAACTTCTGTGTCTGAGAATCCTCTCTCTTTCCGCTCTTTAAAGTTCAGTTGGGGCAAATGTCAATCCATGGGAAACCTGAATTGACGTTTACTATGATTCACCTTTAAAGAGCGGGTTTTTAAGCTCCGGAGCCAGAAAAGGGGTGCTTGGACACAGAGCATTAATGTTTGAACCTCTGCCTGGAAGGTAAGCCTTAACATGCACACAATACCCACAGAAATGGCCTAAAGTGTTTTTGTGATAACTGCTGAGGTGCACATTACTAGTAGGAAAATCCAAAGGCAAATTAAAACTGGACCAACCCCATATTAAACCCAGAGTCTCATAGAGTACATACAGTGGAACCTCGGTTTATGAACACCTCGGTTTACGAATTTTCGGTTTACAAATGCCGCGGACCCATCTGGAACGGATTAATTCACTTTCCATTACTTTCAATGGGAAAGTTCGCTTCAGTTTATGAACGCTTCAGTTTATAAACAGACTTCCAGAACCAATTACACCCATGCTTCGGATTAAGTACGCTTCAGGTTGAGTACTCCGCGGACCCGTCTGGAACGGATTAATCCACTTTCCATTACTTTCAATGGGAAAGTTCACTTCAGTTTATGAACGCTTCAGTTTATGAACAGACTTCCAGAACCAATTGTGTTCATAAACCGAGGTACCACTATATAGAGATTGAGATATATAATGTCAGTTGAATTCTAACTGGAATAGAATAATCTTCTTCCTGAAAAATACTTTAAAAATCCAAGAGACTCAGGTATAAGAGTCTGAGGTAGGAGGAAACCCTGGTACTTTCAATGGCTGCACCATGATTGACCATGAACACACCAAAACAATACAGTGGTCCCTCGGTTGAAGAACAGCCCTGTTTACGGACTATTTGGTATATGAATTCAGCAAAACCAGAAGTAAGTGTCCTGGTTTGCAAACTTTACCTCGGTCTAAGAACGGAATCCGGTGGAAGGGCACCGGCAGTGGGAGGCCTCATTAGGGAAAGCGCACCTTGGTTTAAGAACGGCTTTGGTTTAAGAATGGACTTCCGGAACGGATTAAGTTCGTACCACTGTATATATATACTTACCTTCCAAGTTTCGGACTGCAGAATCCGGGACCGGCAGCCGTGTGACACCGGAAGTTGCGTCGACGTAACTTCCGGTGTCGCTTTGCCCTTCTATGGGCATCAAAAATGGCTGCCGCTGGCTTCGAAAGTCGCTTGTACGCTTGTCAGGAAGTGCATTGACGCAACTTCCGGTGTCGCTCGGCCCATCTATGGGCACCAAAAATGGCCGACGACGACACCGGAAGTCGCGTCTATGCACTTCCGGACATCCGTAGATGCGACTTTTGAAGCTGGTGGCGGCCATTTTTGGTGCCCATAGAAGGGCAAATCGGAAAGAAAAAAAATGGCCGCCGGCAGGAGAAAATAACGGAGAAAAACGGGAGACGAAGTGATACGGGGGACCACCGGGAAAAGGTAAGTAAAAACGGGGGTTTCCCGGGGGAAACGGGGTACTTGGCAGCTATGATATATATAGGATGATTTTAACAAAATATATTTTCCCCTCTCCTACTCCGCCCACCCCAAGTTAAGTTAATTTTTACATTTATAAGCTTGCTTTTCCTCCCAAGGAGCTCAGGGTGATTCATGTAGGCCTTTCCCACCTGACACCCTATTTTCCTCACCACCAGCCAGAAAGCAGCAGTGCCCTCCATGTGGGCACACACAAAGCTCTGTACGCATATGCACACACACACACACACACACTGCTTATAGGGAGGAGGAGCAGCACCCGGGGCACACTGCTCCCACCCCCCTTGCGACGCCACTGCCCCCCCAAACACACACACATTGCAGAGTGTCTCTCTTAAAGTGACTGAAACGGCCACTTCACAGAGGCAATCAGCAGGACGTGCAACTTCCTATTATTATTTTTGCCAAGAGAGAAGAAGGCAGCGCTGTGCACAGTGTTTCTTGTTGCTTTCTTTGAGTGTCTATCCCTTCTTGCAGGCAAGGAAGCTGGTGCTGCAGTTCAGAAAGGGGCTTTAAAGCCTCTCCTTCTTCTTCCCCCTCTCCATGGCACCAATGATCCTCCCCCACTTTGCCAAGAGGGAGAAAAGATCACTTCCCCCTGTAACCTTTTCAAAGCGACTGTCGCTTGGGTGGGGAGCCGAGTGAGGAACTATAAACCCAGGAGAGGGCAAAGAAACAAAGGGCCCCACCCAGCACCTCCCTCCTGCCCATTGGGTGGATGCGACCTTCCCAAGGGAGCAGCTCTTCAAACATAGGGAGGCTGCCAGTGGAGGCAACGCCAATCCATGGGATTCCCATGTATGGAGCAGGACAGAGGCAGGGGGTGCAAAAAATGATACAAATGTGATTGTGCCTTGAGAAATTCATTTGTGAAGGCAGGACCATCAACTATTCCGAAGAGCTGCCCATGATCTGGTACAAAACCACATAAATTGTTGAATAACTTTTATAACTTTCAGTCAAATTCAATCTGTGAGCAGCACATTATCCAGAAAGTCCAGTACAGTTAGGGTAAATTATTAAGGATTTGAAAAGTGGAAAGGAGGTGAAGAAGATAAAATCCTTTCAGGAAACTTAAGAGAATACTTGAAATTGCTTTGATGAAGCCACTTCACAGATTACATTTTAAGAGGTATACCTTTTAATTGCTGTAAGTGATTTAAGGCTGAGAGTATGACTTCTTCACTACAATATGCATTATTTAATGCAATTCAACTTCAGTGTCTCAATCATTTTATTTGTTTTATCATTTCACTGGACTACATATAAACAGATGAGCAAACATACTAAAATAAAGCATACAGTATAGAAATACCTGTGTGCTGTGCGTATTGGCAGTTAATGAGGTTGTTAACACATGTGCATTTCTGCACTATCCCTTGGTAGATTCTTGGCCAGCTTTCTCCAGTTGCAAAATACTCATGCAGAGTTTCATCAAAGCATTTTTCTGCATTTAAAAAAATGCAAAAGAGCACATTAAGCCTTATTCTTAAATCTTTTTTTTCTTTTTCTTTTGCTATAAAAGAAACATTGCTGGAGAGCACATGAAGATGTTCCTGGCTTCGGCCCATCTAGTCCATTAAAACCTGCAAGCAGGATCTTCCCCCCTTCTGCAGTTCCCAGCAGGCCCATGTGGAGCTTGTCTGAGGCCCGGGGTAGGAGCAGGGGCATAGCTAGCTGTTCCGGCACCCAGCGTGCTGGGGGCAGGGCGAGCTGCCCACGGGGGCACTGCTGCAATCCGCGCACGGGGGCGCTGCATGGGGGCGGCATGGTGAGCTGCCCACGGAGTCTGCCTGGCGGACACAAGCCCCACACTGCCGTTTCAGGCAGCGTGGGGCCCTGAGCCACTGCGTCACTCCCAAGACAGACATGTGGCTCGGGCGCGCTGCAGGCCAGGCCCCGCGGTAAGTGCCAACCCCCATGGTGTGTCATTTTGTCACCCCCCTCAAGGATGACACCCGGGGTGGGCCGCACCCCCTTCCTACGCCCCTGGGTAGGAGTCTTGTTAGAATAAAGTATAAACTCAAACAAAAAAGCAGCCGGTCCCTGGCGCTCCATCCCCCCCCCCCAACGGCTTAGCCCTCTGGGTGCCCCCTCCCTTCTGCATGGGCCTGGTTCCCAGCAATGCGTGTTCAGAGATATGCTGCCTCCGACCTCCAAGAGCATAAATTACGAACCCTAATATTTTTCTAGGGAGTAAATGACAGTAGGAAGTTCATTATATTGGAGGGACTGCAGTATATTGGGCATATGTCGCCCACCGCCCTGAGGCTCCTAGAAGCAGAGAGACTATCCATTTCCATAGCCATGAATAATGTGGGCGAACCAGAGCTGGGAGCAGAACTGAGCACTTCAAGAGAATTGAAGACCTCCTTAGCCCAGCCAGAGGTGGTGCAGAGGAGACGCAATGAGGAGGTCACCTTCCCAGCCCTGCGAGGCCTTGGGGTGCCACTTTGTGGCGAGGATGGCAAGGTGGCTGACCCCCTTCTCATACTGTGAGAGCTAAGCAGGATGGCTCTCACTGAGAATCCAGCCTCAGTTGCAACCAGTTTGCCATGTCAATTCAGCCGGATCATGGAAATAACCCCTTGGAATCACATCTTGGGATCCATCTTGGAAGCCGCCCAGCGAGCAATTTTACACACTGTGAAAGCAAGCTAGGAAGGGAGGGAGGGAGGGAGGGAGGGAGGGAGGGAGGAAGGAAGGAAGGAAGGAAGGCTTAGTTTGTTTGGGAGGCACATTAAAGTAAGGTTACCAGATTTTTTTTTCAATGAATCCGGGGACACTTTTCAACTTCAATGGATTTTGTATGGGGACTGATTGGTAAATCCGGGGACTGTCCCTGGGAAACGGGGATGTCTGGTAACCTTACATTAAAGCATCTGTGGTACCTCTGGAGTAACGAACTTCATGTTTGGATTCTCCTGGCTCAGTACCACAACTGCTACTTCCTTCCTACAAATAAAACAATGAAGAACAAGTTTGCATTTACTGTATAGACAGGATTTTATCAATACAAAGTTCCTATTGGCAGAAGAGCAGCCAGGGATTGCCTCTTAAAAACAACTAAATCGTCTGAGGCACTGAGGCAGCAACCTATGGCAGCCTTTTAGCTTCTGCCTCTCTCACGCACATTAACCTTGCGATAGGCCTATTAATACATTTGGGAATGCCCTGCAGTTAGTTGGGAGCCCTATTTAACATCTATATCTAGACTTGGATGAAGGATTTGAGGGGATGATCCTATAATTTGCACATGACACCAAACAAGAAGGGATGGCAAATGCCACAGAAGACAGAACCAGGATTCCAGATGGCCTTGGGAACTGAGCCCAAACTAACAAAATGAATTTCAATAGGGGCAAATGTTCTGCGCTTAGGCACGAACAACCAATTACACATATATAAGATGGGGGGGGCACCTTGCTTGTCAGTAGAATATGTGAGCATACCTGCCAAGTTCCTGCCTGAAAAATAAGGGATCAGACCGGAAGTAGCATACCGGAAGTAGCGTTGCCGCCATTTTGGGACTGGGCGGAGCATGCTCAGAAGTGACTTTTGATGCTGCTCTGCGCAGTTCCAAAATGGCCACTGCACCGCACCAGAAGTCGCGCTGCAGCCATTTTGGAACTGGGCAGAGCAGCATCAAAAGTCGCTTCTGAGCATGCTCCGCCCAGTTCCAAAATGGCGGTTGCGCCAGAATAAACGGGGGAAAACAAAAAATTCTGTTTTTTGGCTGGGAACAGCTGGAAAAACTGGGGTTTCCCGGGGAATACGGGAGACTTGGCAGCTATGTATGTGAGAAGGTTCTTAGTAGGCCACAAGCTTAACATGAGTCGACAGTGGATACAGTGGCAAAAAAAGAAGACGCTACTGTTATTCTAGGTTGCATCAAGAATAGCACTAAGGGTAGTAATAGTCCTGCTCTCTTCTGCTGTAGGCTGCCAGCCAGAGCCTAGTGCAACATGGCCACCGTGGAGGAAGAAAGGAGTCAAACGACACCGGGTGCTTTAGAGAAAAGAGCTTTTTATTTCTGCCATGCAAGCAGGGCAAAAAGGTGATGCGTTCAAAGCAACACACTGTGTTGAGTTTGTAGCTACATTATATACCCTTGTTCCTGTGGGGTGGGGCAGTCCTACCCCTCCGTTCTGGAGTGCCACGTTGATACATTCCAGCCTTGGCTGCGTTGGTACATTCCAGCCTTGCGTTGGGCAAGCCGGAGGCCCCCCACAGCGGGGGTCTTGTAAATTCCCATTAAGCAAGATGATGGGGCAAAGTATTTCCTTATTATATTATTTTACAAGCTCATATATTGTCCATGGGAGAGTCATGGCTTGGGGCCCCCAGAAATGTAGCCTGACTAGCATTTCTTTCCTATCTTTATGGAGTGCCTTTTTGAGGAACAGCTTAGGGGGCTGGGTATGTTTAGCCTGGAGAAGAGAAGGTTGAGGGGGTGAAGGGTTGCTTTCTGCTACCCCAGAAAAGTAGACACAAACCATGGATTCAAACTACAAGAGTATTCCACCCATACGTCAGGAAGAACCTCCCGGCAGCGAGAGCTGTTCAGCAGTGGAATTTGCCTGCAGGTAATGTGGTGGACTCTCCTTCCCTGGAGGTTTCCATGCAGAGGCTTGATAGCCACGTCAGGAATACTCTGATGGTGTTTCCTGCCTGGCAGGTTGGATTGGATGGCCCCCTCTCCATGGCCTCCTCCAACTCAACTCCTTTCTAATGTGAGAGAATATTTTGCCAATAATTTGAACTTAATGAAGTGGGGAGAAATCAGATTCAGTTCTTGCTCAAAGATAAACTTAACACACACGTGCACTTTACTTTGTAAGGAATGTTGTCCCTGCAAAGATGTGTGCCTTGCCCACTGTCGCTGCCAGACCTGTTTGGCAGCTGTTCTTGCGGGGTAGGTATGTGATGATCTTATCTATAGCCGAAGGCTACTTCCTTCACTGCCTTGGTCAGGCCTCACCTGGATTACTGTGTCCAGTTCTGGGCACCACAATTTAAGGAGGATAATGACAAGCTGGAAGGTGTGCAAAGGATGCTTTAGCTGACATTCTTGCACTGCAAGGGGTTGGACTAGATGACCCTCAGGATCCCTCCCAACTCTACAATTCTATGATTCTATGAAAGTCCTCCTTGAGTCTATGCCCTGGCCTCCAGTTTCAGGGCAGCCATGCTTAACGTTCTTTGTTGCACTTTTTAAATGCAGTGTACACCAGTGCCTGGTGCCAAAACACGTTTCGGTTTCAGGACATTTACGGCACATTTACAATATTCTTTAAATATTGGTGGCGCATATTCTAAACAAGCAGGTTTATGATAATGTTGTGGGAAGAAACTGAAGAGGCACACTTACCGTTCGCTCGGGAGCACTGCTTAAAGCCAAAGAGAGGGTAACTACCATGGAGCAAATGTAGACGTTCATCTTTCACCTTTTTATTTCTCTTTTCTTTTCTTCTTTTGCAGCTCCCTGTAATGTTCCTGGAGGAGTGGGCCTTCCAGTGTCTGAAAATCCAGAGTGGGAAGTCTAAGCAACATTGGGGCTTATGGAAACTCCCTGCGTTAGAGAGTATGTTTGACTTTTTAAGCAATCACTCCTTCGGCAATGTTAATAAGTAATGTGTTTGTGTACTGAGGTAAATATTGGTTTCAGAAACATTTCGGGGAAAGCACACACAAAAAGTATGCCACATCCTGAACAGTTAAGAATTTAGGTTAGCTTCCGTTTGGGCTGATTAATATTTGCCCACAGTTTCCATGCCTTTCCATTATTTGTCATACTCCAGAATAACCAGAACAACCAGCAGTGAATAGGAAATCTGGATTGGTATTTAGATGCTCAGGTTTTTGAATAGAGTTCATGCAAAATCTATGAGAGTTTATCCTTATTTATTTATTTAGCACCTCACCCGTAGATCTCAGAGCAGTTCAGTTGAGAAAAACACAAAATACATAATACAGTGGTACCTCAGGTTGCGGACCCAATCCATTCCAGGGTGTCGTTTGCACCCTGAAAAGTCCGCAACCCGAGCGGTGCTTCTGCACATGCCCGAAAGCATGATAGAGTGCTTCTGCGCATGCGCGCATGGCGAAACCCGGAAGTAAACACTTCCAGGTCCACCGCGTTCGTAACCTGGAAAAACGCAACCCGCAGCCGATACAACATGAGGTATGACTGTACATCATTCAGGAGAGAAACAATCAGGTCCGAGAACTGACATTCTGATGTGTTGTAAAGCTATTTTACATTGTTTTCCCTTTACAATTTAAATGGATTTAAGGGTGGAGGTGAACTCCTGTTTGGGAGGCAGATGGATGATATTCATAGATACTTATACATGGTTTCAACGTCACAGTTACAGTTTACGTAACAAAGGTTTAGGTTTGGTATTTTCTCTTTATTGGGGGTGTGTCACGGTCCGGTCGGCGGGCGGTTGAAGCCCTGGCTGAGGACGTCAGGACCAGAGGCAAGATGGTGGTGTAGAAGCAGGAACAGGTGCAGGGTTGAGGGTCCAGTCGCAGGGTCAAGGAGCAAGGCAGAGGCGAAGGTCTGGGAGTCAAGGAGCAAGGCGTCGGCAAGGCAAAGGTCCAAGGGTCGAGGATCAAGATGTCGGCAAGGCAAGGGTCCAAGGAGCAAGGATCAAGAGGCCATATGCAACCAGGCAGGGATAGCGTTGCTGTGGCAAAGAGCTGAAGGGAAATGCTGAGCTTTTATCCCTCCCAGCTCCTGCCACCAGGTGCAGTGAGGTATCAAGTGGCCTCACCTGAGTGGCCACTCCTTGCTTCTCCAGCACAAGCTGAGGCAGGCCCCAGTCCTGCAAAGCACTACAGGCCCCAGAGCCTGACTCCTGCCCATACTCCTGACAGGGTGGTAATTAGAACTCGAACGCATCACTTTTATTAGGAAAGGCATCAGGCCAAGCTTGGTCCCAGTGGGACATTATGCGATTGGGATGCCTTGGAACACTTTCCCTTGTGGAGATGGGCAACTCCACTTAGTTTGTTGGTGGCGTCAAGGAACCTGTGGTGTTGGCGTCCATGCAGTGGTGGCCCCTTGGGGTTTGGGTTCTCTGGACTTTGCTCAAGCTGATGCCCATGTGCAGCTCTCATCCCCTAGGAAAGGCAGCCGGAAAAGACTTTTGCTCCACCCATAGCCACAGCCGTGGATTTGAGCAGAGAGAGCCTGCTTCTTCCTCCGACTTCTAGCTTACACCCCCACCCCTCAGCTCTGGCCTTTGTCTTTTCCTAACTCACTACCAGAGAGTTGAGGGAGGGAGGCCCACCCAGGCCCACCCATTTGCTATCTGGCATGGAGCACTTTTTTTTGTATCCTTATTGCCTCATTCTCAGAGGGCCATTACCATTATTTGTCTGGCTATAATCCTTGCTTAAGGGACGCAGGTGGCGCTGTGGGTTAAACCACAGAGTCTAGGGCTTGCTGATCAGAAGGTCGGCAGTTCGAATCCCTGCAACGGGGTGAGCTCCTGTTGCTCGGTCCCAGCTCCTGCCCACCTAGCAGTTCGAAAGCACACCAAAGTGCAAGTGGATAAATAGGGACCGCTCCGGCGGGAAGGTAAACAGCGTTTCCGTGCGCTGCTCTGGTTCGCCAGAAGCAGCTTTGTCATGCTGGCCACAAGACCCGGAAGCTGTTTGCGGACAAACGCTGGCTCCCTCGGCCTATAGAGCGAGATGAGCACCGCAACCCCAGAGTCGGACACGACTGGGCCTGATGGTCAGGGGCTCCTTTACCTTTACCTTTACCTTTAATCCTTGCTTAGATTTTAACACTTGCTGGATCCAGGAATTAGAAGGTTCTTGGCATACAACCTACTCCCTTCCCCCCCGCAACTCATAACATTATTTAACTGGAGAGCAATCTGAAGGTATTTGAACCTTGCGGGTGAATGGCCTCACAATCCCAATCCCCACCACGAATTGCTGAATTATTATTATTTTTAACCTCATAATAGTAAGTTCAGGCAGTGAGGTGACTCCATCCCAGGATGGCAAAGGCATATGGACAATAGAGACAATTTCAGTAAGGGGCTTTAGCATCTTTCCATGCCCTGGTGAGAAAGGAACAAGAGGTCACAGCCCATTCCTGAAGATTCTGCATGAAGATACTAGAATAGCTTGGACAGCTTCCCCTACTGTCCCTCTTGCACCTTTGCCTTAGTTTGCTAGGACTTAGCTCTCTGCAAAACTTGCACAGGGAGGGAAATGTCTGCAGGGTTGTGGATCATACCCTGAGTTTTCTGAAATAATTATCTATACACGGCTAGATTTCCGAGTGGAATTTTTGGTATTGGCTTTGAAAAAAAACACACATTGTAAATGCACCCACTTTTTAAATTCTGCCAACCAAGTTGAAGGAGTTTAGAATAAACTCATTTGCACTTTTTCAGGGTTACATTTTTAGATGTACTAGAGTTTCTGCTTTTCCACCCACGTTGTTCATTAGCATATTAGACACCCCCACTGCATGTTTCCAATAGGTTTATAGCTTTGAAAGCAAAGGAAGAAAGCTCTGACTATAGATTTGAGTAGGCTGCAGTCTCCTCTGCCACCCTGGGGGAGTTCACATTTTAGCTGTAAATTAAATATGTCCCTTTCGACAGAGCTGTTGACCCCAATAGGTTGTCTTCAGCAAGATCAAACGGTAAGTCAAATGAAAGGAATCTGTAACTGTTGTGTAGGGAAATTCCCCATTTACGAAGGAGCCCTCAGCTGAACACATACACTTGACAATCTGTACGAGGTGAAGCCTGAAGGACATTCAAGAGGCAGGCTATATTGCTGCCCTAATCCACATCAAGGATTTAGAAGAGCTTCATATACTAGGAAGTGATTTTTATTTTTTGCAGGCACTGCACGCTAGAGGTCCTGGCCTGTTTCAACACAGATCCAGCTGCCCTCTGTAATGCAAATGTACTATAATTGTTTTATCCCTGTTGGTATATAGAATCATAGAATCATAGAGTTGGAAGAGACCACAAGGGCCATCCAGTCCAACCCCCTGCCAAGCAGGAAACACCATCAAAGCATTCTTGACATATGCCTGTCAAGCCTCTGCTTAAAGACCTCCAAAGAAGGAGACTCCACCACACTCCTTGGTAGCAAATTCCACTGCCGAACAGCTCTTACTGTCAGGAAGTTCTTTCTTATATTTAGGTGGAATCTTCTTTCTTGAAGTTTGAATCCATTGCTCCATGTCCGCTTCTCTGGAGCAGCAGAAAACAATATTTCTCCCTCCTCCATATGACATCCTTTCATATATTTGAACATGGCTATCATATCACCCCTTAACCTTCTCTTCTCCAGGCTAAACATACCCAGCTCCCTAAGCCGTTCCTCATAAGGCATCGTTTCCAGGCCCTTGACCAAAATGGAAAGACTCAAATGCATATTCACCACATTTTTTATAAATGGGATTTTGCAACTTATTTACAAAATTTCCAATGGAAAGTGACTTGCAAAACAAAGAAAGAAATCCCTAGCAGAGCATAACAACTGACCATGTGGAGACATACTCATAACCCCTTGAGAAAATCAGCAGCAGTACTGGTGGAGGTAATGGACAACCGACTCTTCAAAGGAGAGGAATTGAGCCTTTTAGAGTATCCCAAGAGTTGTTAGTTTGAACTGCCCCACTACCAGACCCATATGTAGCATTTGCCTGAGTGTCGCTTGATGAATGAAATCAAGAGGGAAAGCTCATAGATGGTCCCAAGAAAAAAAGGAGGTGAGCAGCAGGGGGCCAGATCCTCAAGCAGAAGGTCAACAGGACCAGACCACTGCAGACTGAAGAAAAGAGAGCCAAAACTCAAGGAAGCAGCTGTTAAAGTCTTTCCCCTCTAGTCAATGTTTGCTCTTGACTACAGCTTGTGGTTAGCAAGGAGAGAACTTGACCATGCTCAGGAGCAATATACTTTCTTATCCAGGAAAATCAGGATTCGAAGAGCTCACTAGCTTTTCCTGACCTATAACGTAAGCAAGTTGTTTTCATTTTGTCCCGCTGGTAAATACAGCATAGCTTGGGAGCTCAGTACTTAAAGGAATGTCTCTTTCCAAATGAATTTAGGGATATGAGAGGAATCCACTGAAAACTGACTAACAAGTGAATTTCTTTCAGTCCGTCCATTCAACCCCCATTGCAACATTTACTCTGCCTGTGAAAACTATTTGCCTCAGTTGCTTCCGGTGCTGGCTCCCACTCCAGACACAATGGTCCAGCGTCTAACATACCGACGTAGGTTGTCCTACAACACAGCCTCTAACAAGACCAGGTGTCACAGTGGCCGGAGTGGACTACTTCAGAGTAACGACGCTACGCAGCTCTGCATTTTATTCTTTTATTGGTGCTGCGTATTTACAGTGCTCAAGTCATTGCTATTTACACGGAGCGATGTTGTCAGTCGGTTTCAGAACCTCCTAATGGCTTTTGGCGCGTCTTTCTCCAACACAAAAGCTTTGGCAGACCCATCCTCTTGCCCCTCCTCTTCCTGCGTAATTCTGGAGTTGGGGGGATGGGTCTTCCCCCCTTACTTGCCCCTTCCTGTCCCACCTGGGACCCTGGCTCCTCTACCTTGCCTGAGCCTCGGACACGACTTCCTGCTTCCCCACTGGAATCGGAACTCTCCCTGCTTTCCCCTTTGCTCGGGGACGGGCTTGAACTCAGGAGGGGAGGGACTTCGCGATATCCCCTGTCCCTCACATCCACCCCCCTCCCAAGCTCTCCTTCACCCCTCCCCAGGCCCCCTCCATGTGTCGGTGACGACTGGAAGCCTAAAAACTCGGTGCTCTCCGAGCCCGTTGGTGTGAACACCTCCCCCCAGTCCTGCGAGCCCCCCCCTTCCGCCTGGGAGGACGGGAATCCCAAAAAGTCCGTGGCGTCAGAGCTGGTGGGGGTAAAAATGTTTTGCCAATCTGCTCCTTCCTCTGACTGGGTGGATCTTGGCGACACCCATACCTCATCCTCTGGTTCCTCAAACTCCGCTTCCCAGCGCCATGGGGAGCTGCTCTCCCGTGCCTCCTCCTCCTCCCCCTCCCTTTCCCTGTGCCAGGGCTTGGGTCTGTGGGGAAAGAGGGCGTGAAATTCTTCCACCAAGAATTCCTCCTGTATCTGAGTGGCGGGGACCCATTCATTCTGGGACGGTGGAGCATCCTCCCATGCCATGAGGTACTCCAGGCCCCCCACCCCCCACCTTGAATCCAGGATGGCCGTGGCCTCATTGAGTTGCTCCCTGCCTTCCCTCTCCCCCCCTCCCTCGGGGGTTTGTTCGCTGTCTCGGAGCCTGCTGCTTTCCCTGTACGGCGACAGCAGCGATCTATGAAACACTGGATGCACCCTCATGTCCTCTGGCAGTGCCAGCCTGTATGCCACCGGGTTGACCTGTTGCGTGACCGTGAAGGGGCCCAGCCATTTGGGTGCCAGCTTTTTGCACCTCCCCCTGGTGGGAAGGCCCTCCGAGGACAACCACACCTTGTCCCCCACCCTGATGACCTCCCCTTGTCGCCTGTGGCGATCTGCCCCCTTTTTGTACGCTTCCTTGGCCCTCTCCAAGTGTTCTCTGAGCTGCTGGTGCACCGTCTCCAGTTCCTCTGCCCAATCCTCAGCCTGTGGGCCCTCCTCCTCCTCCTCCCCCTCCCTTTCTGGGAAAGATCTGAGGTCGCGCCCGTAATTGGCCTTAAAGGGCGACACCCCTGTGGAGACGTGCACTGCATTGTTGTAGGCAAATTCTGCTAGTGGCAGGCGATCCACCCAGTCCGTTTGCCGCTGGCTGACGTAGCATCTCAGGTACTGCTGCAGAATGGCGTTGACCCTCTCTGCTTGTCCGTTGGTCTGCGGGTGTCTAGCCGTCGACAAGCTGACCTCCACCTGCAGGAGGTTCATGAGCCGCCGCCAGAACCTGGAAACAAATTGGCGGCCACGATCCGAAATAACCCTTAAAGGTAATCCATGCAGTCTGAAAACGTGATCAACAAACAGTTTGGCTGTCTCTTCTGCCGAGACTGCCCTGGCACACGGTATAAAGTGACACATTTTGGACATGAGGTCCACCACCACCAACACTGCAGTCTTACCCCTGGACGAAGGCAGATCTGTGATGAAGTCCATGGACACCACTTCCCACGGCCTGTGTGGTGTGGCTAAGGGCTCCAGCAACCCTGGTGGCGCTGCTCTGACCACCTTCGCCCGCTGGCAGGTGTTACAGCCCCTTACATAGTCTCGAACATCTTCCCTCACCCCTGGCCACCAGAAGTGTCTCATGACTAGGTGAGTGGTCTTGTCCCTTCCAAAATGCCCCGCTGTTGGGTTGTCGTGCATCTGCTTGAGGACCGTACGTCGAAGCTGGTTGGTGGGTAGGTACAGCGCACCCTTGTAGAAAAGCAGCCCTCTGCGTTCTGCAAAGTCTTTTGCCTGCTCCCTCCCCCCTCTCAGTTCTCTGAAGATGCGGTTGGCAAATTCATCCGCTGCCGTCAGTGCTGTGAGTTCTGCCTCGCTCACCACTGCTGCTCCGCAGGACCATACCGACGGGGGGAAAATGTGCCTTGGGGCTGGTGGCGCCTCCTCCTCCATGTACTCTGGCTTGCGGGAGAGGGCATCCGCCCTGACATTCTGCTCTCCCGGGATGTAGTGTATGGAGAAGTTGAAGTTCGAGAAGAACTCTGCCCACCGTATCTGCCGCTGGTTGAGCACCCTGGCAGTTCTCCAGAACTCCAGGTTCTTGTGGTCTGTGCACACCTGGATGGGGTGCTTGGCGCCCACCAGGAAGTGTCTCCAGTGCTGGAACGCCGCGTGGATCGCAAGAAGTTCCCGATCAAAAACTGTGTAGTTTCGCTCGGGCTGGGTCAACTTCCTGGAGAAGAAGGCACAGGGTCTCCACTCTCTGTTGGCGTCCAGTTGCAACAAAATGGCGCCCACAGCCTTATCCGAAGCATCTGTCTCAATGCGTAGGGGCGCGTCCTGAACCACGTGGAACAGGTTCTGGTCTGAGGCGAACACCCTCTTGAGGCTTTCGAACGCGGCTTGCGCCTCTGGTGTCCACCTGAACTTCTGCTTGCCTCTCAGGCAGTCAGTGATGGGAGCCGTAACTCGAGAGAAGTTCTTGATGAACTTCCTGTAGAAGTTGGCAAAGCCTAGTAGGCGTTGGGCATCTTTGCGCGTCCTGGGGCTGTGCCAGTCCAGGATGGTCTGCACCTTGTCCTTGTCCATCGCTAGCCCCTTGTCGGACAGCTTGTAGCCCAGGAAGTCCACCTCCTTGACGTCCTTCACGTGTTGCACTGGGTCGTTGGAGTAAATAAGGATGTCATCCAGAAAGACCAAGCATTTTCTGAAGAGTAGGGACCCCAGGACGTGGTGCATGAAGGCCTGGAAGCATGCTGAGCCCCCTTGCAACCCGAAGGGCATCACCAGATATTCAAAAGAGCCCAGAGGCGTGAACATCGTGGTTTTCCACTCATCGCCCTCCCGGATCCTGATCAAGTTGTACGCCCCCCTCAGGTCTAGCTTGGTGAAAATCTTGCCCCTGCGTGCCGCTGTCAGGAGATCATCCACTCTGGGCATGGGGAAAGCCACTGGCTCTGTCACCGAATTCAGCCGTCTAAAATCCACCACAAGACGGCGCTGTTGCGTGTCCTTCTTGTCCACCCAGAAGACCGGGCTGCCCCCTGCTGCCTTGCTTTCTCTGATGAACCCCCGCTTGAGGTTCTTGTCGATGAAAGCGCGCAGATCCTCCAGTTCCTGGTCTGACATGGCGTACAGCTTGGCTGGGGGTATAGTTGCCCCTGGCACCAGGTTGATCTGGCAGTCAAAAGGCCTGTGTGGGGGCAGGTGGTCGGACTCCGCTTCGCTGAAGACCTCCTGCAGGTCCCAGTATGGTTTGGGTATCGCCTCACCCCCTTTGACGTGCATGGTGGCCACCGTGGCTATCGGAGGCCCCTCCCCTGGTTGGTGCTGCATGCAATGTTCCAGGCAAAAGTCCGATCCAAAAGTGATGCATCTCTGATGCCAACTTATGGAGGGGTCGTGGCGCGCCAACCAGCTCATGCCCAAAACGATTGGGGGGTCTGAGATGGTGGTGACGTTGAATGCCAGTGTCTCTGAGTGCCTTCCAACCGTCATTCTCATGGGGGGGGTTTGATGAGTGATGGCCCCTCCCAGCAGCTCTCTGCCGTCAATGGTTGCCACGTGCAGAGGAAAATCCAGCTGCAGAAGCTGGATCTGGTGCTCTTCTGCAAAGTTCCTCGAGAAGAAGTTCGCTGACGCCCCACTGTCAATTAAGGCGAGGACTGTCAGGGGATAGCCATTCGGGAGCGTGAGCGTCACTTCTAGAACCACTCCTGCTCTGGGAGGGGTGGGCTGGCTCTGCTCCCCTCTGTGCGGGCGGGTGGGCTGGGGCTGTTGTCTGCTGACTGTGCCTGGCTGCCGCCCCTTGTCTCCTGCAGCCAGGCTTTCCCGTTTCCCTGCTGTGGTGCTGCGTCAGTGGGGGAGGGCACAACCGTTCCCGCCTTTCCTTGCCACTCCCTGCGATGTGGGCAGTCTCTGACGAGATGCTGGGGGGAGTTGCAGAGAAAGCAATTCCCACCCCTTCCCTCCTTTCGCCTTGGCGCCGCTGGGGTTTGAAAAGCCCGCGCGCGCGCGCTATCAATCTGCATGGGTTCCTGGTCCTGACTGGCCCCAGGCGTGGCTTGAAAGGGTTGTTGAGGGAGTGGCTTCTCTTGCGACCGTGGGAACCAAGCCCGCTTTGCGCGCGTTGCTTGCTTGTCGCTCCACCTGGATTCCTGCCTCACCCCCACCGCCAGAGCCGCTTTGCTCAGTTGATCCATATTACTGGGCTTTGGACCTCTCGAGAGCTCATCCTTCACCTCCTCATGCAACCCCAAGTAGAACGCCGCTTGCATTGGGGCCGACTGCAGATCCCACCCCAATCTGTGCACCAGCATGGTGAATTTCGCCCAATACGCGCGAACTGTCATATTTCCTTGGCGTAAATTATGAAGTTCCTCCTTAGTCTGGTCCATATGACTATCGGACGAATACATCGTTTTCAAACCTTCTAGAAATAGTTTGACATTCTTCATGCAAGGATTCCTCGTTGCAATTAACGGTCTTAGCCACTCCCTGGCCGCCCCTGTAAGGTGCTCCACAATAAACGCTACTCTGTGCTCATCATCAGGGAACTCATCGTGGTGCAGCTCAAGAGCATACACAATCTCAGTCTCAAAGCCCTGAAACTCCTTCGGGTCTCCATTGAACTTGCTTACTAGGGTCCCGGCTCTCCTTCCTGGCAGCACTTGGACTTGGGGTGCCCCTCCCGCCTTGTTTTTCTCTGCATCCAGCTTGTTTTGGAGGTCTACCGCCACCGCCCTTAAATGCTGCTCTTTTTCCTGAAGCTCTCTCACCTGTTCCGCAAGTTGTAGCCGGTCGTCCTGGACCTTCTTAGTCTCCTCTTTAGCTGCCTTCAATTCTCCCTGCGCCTGCAGCGACAGCTGTTGCAGTTCTAGCTGGGCTTGCTCAGCGATCTGCCGCCACTTCTCCGCCTCTGACACGCTCATCCCGGCAACTCCAAAGTAGCCCAAAAATGATTAGGAGGTTGCTGTCACAGTGGCCGGAGTGGACTACTTCAGAGTAACGACGCTACGCAGCTCTGCATTTTATTCTTTTATTGGTGCTGCGTATTTACAGTGCTCAAGTCATTGCTATTTACACGGAGCGATGTTGTCAGTCGGTTTCAGAACCTCCTAATGGCTTTTGGCGCGTCTTTCTCCAACACAAAAGCTTTGGCAGACCCATCCTCTTGCCCCTCCTCTTCCTGCGTAATTCTGGAGTTGGGGGGATGGGTCTTCCCCCCTTACTTGCCCCTTCCTGTCCCACCTGGGACCCTGGCTCCTCTACCTTGCCTGAGCCTCGGACACGACTTCCTGCTTCCCCACTGGAATCGGAACTCTCCCTGCTTTCCCCTTTGCTCGGGGACGGGCTTGAACTCAGGAGGGGAGGGACTTCGCGATATCCCCTGTCCCTCACACCAGGCTATCCAGGATTGTTTATTTGTACACCAAGAAAGTTGGCAAGGCACCGAAGTCTGCATGCGGCGTGTGCCCAGGAAGACTTCGTGCTGTTCGTGCTGTTCGCCCTAAAGTTCTTATGAAGCTGTCAAAAACAAAGAAGCATGTTAGCAGAGCCTATGGTGATTCCATGTGTGCGAAATGCGTTCATGACAGAATCAAACGAGCATTCCTTATTAAGGAACAGAAGATTGCTGTCAAGGTGCTGAAGGCCCAAGCACAGAGTCAGAAATCAAAGTGATAATTTGTGTTGTCTGCCTAATAAATGAAGATTTAACTTCAAAAAACAACAACTATTTGCCTCAGTTTTATACAAAAAACATTTTTTTAAAAGAAAAAGCATGAACACATTACGCATAAATACAGAAACTGCTTTGTAATATACATTAAATATCCACTGATGTAGCTTCTAACAAGAAGCTACAGTTAGAACTGGATATGGAACAACTGATTGGTTCAAAATTGGGAAAGGAGTACGACAAGGTTGTATATTGTCTCCCTGCTTATTTAACTTACATGCAGAATTCATATTGCGAAAGGCTGGACTAGATGAATCCCAAGCCGGAATTAAGATTGCCGGAAGAAATATCAACAACCTCAGATATGCTGTTGACACAACCTTGATGGCAGAAAGTGAGGAGGAATTAAAGAACCTTTTAATGAGGGTGAGCGCAAAATATGGTCTGAAGCTCAACATCAAAAAAACCAAGATCATGGCCACTGGTCCCATCACCTCCTGGCAAATAGAAGGGGAAGAAATGGAGGCAGTGAGAGGTTTTACTTTCTTGGGCTCGTTGATCACTGCAGATGGTGACAGCAGTCACGAAATTAAAAGACGCCTGCTTTTTGGGAGAAAAGCAATGACAAACCTAGACAGCATCTTAAAAAGCAGAGACATCACCTTGCCTACAAAGGTCTGTATAGTTAAAGCTATGGTTTTCCCAGTAGTGATGTATGGAAGTGAGAGCTGGACCATAAAGAAGGCTGATCGCTGAAGAATTGATGCTTTTGAATTATGGTGCTGGAGGAGACTCCTGAGAGTCCCATGGACTGCAAGAAGATCAAACCTATCCATTCTTAAGGAAATCAGCCCTGAGTGCTCACTGGAAGGACAGATCCTGAAGCTGAGGCTCCAATACCTTGCCCATCTCATGAGAAGAGAAGAATCATTGGAAAAGACCCTGATGTTGGGAAAGATTGAGGGCACTAGGAGAAGGGGATGACAGAGGACGAGATGGTTGGACAGTGTTCTCGAAGCTACGAACATGAGTTTGACCAAACTGCGGGAGGCAGTGCAAGACAGGAGTGCCTGGCGTGCTATGGTCCATGGGGTCACGAAGAGTCGGACACGACTAAACGACTAAACAACAACAACAACAACATCCACTGATGTACACATGTGCCTATTTGTTTTTCTTCTTTCTGAAGTGTTTGTTCCCAAAGGCAGGCTCTGTGCACCAAGACTGCATTCCTACCCACGGCCAATGAGAAATAAATACCACTGAACGCTGTGAGGTTTACTCTTGGGTAAGTGGGATTAGGATTTCAGCCTTAATTTCCTTCCTATTGTAGATTTTAAAAACCAATGTAATGCATCACTCCTCATAGTTCTTTTCACATGGAAAGAACAGGAAAGACTGAAAGATTTAATATTGCTTTAATATCATACAAGCAGATTACATGGCCATTCGTATATTACACTGTAGACTGATTCCTTAGCATCATTATGACAAGATGTTGTGTTCTTAATTAAGCTAAACTGAATTCTTGTTTTACACACACAACTGGATTAATTCTGAAGCTCAAATTGCATTCATTTCTTACTTCAAACAAAACAAAATTAGTATTTTAAAATAACTGATTTATGCAAGTTGCAATAACAGATCATTGTAAAGAAAAAATTGCAATAATAGATCATTGTAAAGAAAACTTTTTTTTGAAGAGGGATGGGCAATCTGATATTTAAATTACATATATTTCCCAATGACAGATTTTTACTACTCAAATTCCGAATGAAAATTTAAGATTGGTTCCAGAGGGCAAAATATTTGCAGTTGAATAGATCATTAATTAATTGAGATGAAAAAGCAGTTGACACACCAAAATAGTTTCTTTCTTTTTCTTCCACTTATATGCATGACTCTCCAGATTCAGCAATTATACTGACACTAATATTTTCCTTTCTCTGATGTCCAGAAACTTTACCCTGGTTTCTTAATATTCGTGCACATTACTTGGCTGGAGAAATGCACTGCAAAATTCAGAGAAGTGCCAATTTCGCAGGGTGGCTGGGTTTGGGCTTGTGTATTCTTCTGGAAAATGCTGATTGGGTAGGATTGCTTTTAAATTCCAAGCCTATTGAATTTCTCTGCCTTCCCTAGCTAAAGGTTGTGTGTCACTTGACTGAAGACCTTTTGTATAAGCTGAAATTTATCCAGTCAGAAGTGGGGGCAAATACTTCCAGGTAATTTATAATTCTCAGATGGAGGGTGGTATAGAAATAATAATAATAATAATAATAATAATAATAATAATAATAATAATAATAATAATTCTCAGTGGAGGGGTTAGGTTAAGTAATATGTTTGATTGCTGAATGTGTAAGTATATGTCTGGAAGCAATGGATAATGGTTATTGTATTTCCATTTGTTTACAATGTGTAAAATCCAAATTTGTTAAAAAGAAGAGACGGGGCTATGACTGACAGATCTCAGAGCTAGTTTTGACCTAGCATGGAAAAGGGAAGTTGTATTTTGAAAGTTTATTGCACACCAAAAAAACAAACAAACAAAAACAAACAAACAAAAACAGGAAAAGATGAGATGCTGGATGAATACCGGGACACAAATTTATTATAAAATAAAAAAATTCCTTCAGTAGCACCTTAAAGACCAACTAAGTTTTTATTTTGGTATGAGCTTTCGTGTGCATGCACACTTCTTCAGATACAGTGAAATGGAAGTTTCCAGGCACTTATGTAGAGAAGGGGTGGGGAGGGGTGGGGATGGGGAGGGGGGATCACTCAGAAGGGTGGTGGAAATGGGTGATTGACTGACTGATAGCTGTTGATGACCGCAAACGACTGCAAATGGTTTTGCATGAAAAAGCAAGGGTTGAGATGGCTGAAGATCGCTTATCATGTATAATGAGATAAGAACCCGATATCTCTGTTCAAACCAGGTCCCTCCATGGTTTTGAGCTTGGTGATAAGTTGCAATTCAGCAACTTCTCTTTCCAGTCTATTTCTGAAATTCTTTTGTAGTAAGACAGCTACTTTGAGATCTTGTATAGAATGTCCTGGGAGATTGAAGTGTTCTCCTACTGGTTTTTCTGTCTTCTGGTTCCTGATGTCAGATTTATGTCCATTTATCCTTTGGCGTAGGGTTTGGCCTGTTTGTCCAATATA
Source organism: Zootoca vivipara (assembly GCF_963506605.1). NCBI lineage: Eukaryota > Metazoa > Chordata > Lepidosauria > Squamata > Lacertidae > Zootoca > Zootoca vivipara. The sequence goes on from NC_083284.1 coordinate 73,152,976, forward strand.
GAGAGCTGAAGGGCACTGTTGGCATTTGATGGCATACACAATGTTAGAGGATGAGCAATTAAATAGTCCTGAGATAGTATGTTGGATGTTGTTGGGGCCAGTAATGGTGTTGTCTGGGTGTATGTGGCAGCAAAGTTGGCATCTGGGTTTATTGCAGGCTCTGGTACCAGTGTCCATGTTAAGTCTGGTGGTTGTATTATTGTGGGTGAGGAGTTGTTTAAGATTGGGTGGCTGTCTGTAGGCAATGAAAGGTCTTCCTCCCAGAGCTTGAGAAAGGGAGCGGTCATTGTCCAGGAGAGGCTGTAGATCTCTGATGATGCGTTGTACTGTTTTAGCTTGGGAGCTGTATGTGATGACTAGTGGTGTTCTGTTATTTTCTTTTTTGGGTCTGTCTTGCAGCAGGTTCTCTCTAGGTATCTGTCTGGCTCTGTTGATCTGTTGTTTAACTTCATCAGGTGGATATTTTAGTTCTAAAAAGGTTTGCTGTAGATCTCTTAGGTGAGATTCTCTGTCTGTAGAGTTGGAACAGATGCGGTTGTAACGTAAGGCCTGGCTGTATACGATGGATTGTTTGGTATGTTTGGGATGGTAGCTAGAAGCATGTAGATATGTTTGTCGGTCAGTTGGTTTTCTGTATAAGGTGGTGTCTATACGTCCATCCTGTATTTTTATAGTAGTGTCCAAAAAATGTATTTCTTGCATAGATTGGTTCATTGTTAGGTTGATGGTGGGGTGAAAGTCATTGAATGTCTGGTGGAAGGTTTCCAGGGTCTGTTGTCCATGTGTCCAGATAATAAAAATATCGTCAATGTATCGCAGGTACAGGAGAGGTTTGAGTGGGTAGGAGTTAAGGAAACGTTGTTCTAAATCTGCCATGAAGATGTTGGCATACTGTGGGGCCATGCGGGTGCCCATGGCTGTGCCGCTGATCTGGAGGAACTGGTCATCACCAAATTTGAAGTGGTTGTGGGTAAGGACAAAGTGGCAGAGTTTGGTAGCAAAGTCCGCTGTGGTTTTATCTGAAATGGTGTTCCTTATGGCTTGTAAACCATCATTGTGTGGGATGTTGGTATATAGAGATTCCACATCCATAGTGGCTAGTATAGTATTGTTAGGAAGATTGTTTAAATATTGTATTTTCCTCAGAAAATCTGTGGTGTCACGTACGTAGCTGGGAGCACTGATAGCATATGGTTTCAGAACAGAGTCCATATAGCCGGAAACACCCACTGTAATGGTGCCAATACCTGAGATGATGGGGCGTCCTGGGTTTCCTGGTTTGTGTATTTTGGGTAGAAGATAGAAAGTTCCTGGCCGAGGTTCCGCTGGTGTGTTTGTGAGGATCTGTTCTTGGATGTGTAGGGGTAGCTCCCAGGACATTCTATACAAGATCTCAAAGTAGCTGTCTTACTACAAAAGAATTTCAGAAATAGACTGGAAAGAGAAGTTGCTGAATTGCAACTTATCACCAAGCTCAAAACCATGGAGGGACCTGGTTTGAACAGAGATATCGGGTTCTTATCTCATTATACATGATAAGCGATCTTCAGCCATCTCAACCCTTGCTTTTTCATGCAAAACCATTTGCAGTCGTTTGCGGTCATCAACAGCTATCAGTCAGTCAATCACCCATTTCCACCACCCTTCTGAGTGATCCCCCCTCCCCATCCCCACCCCTCCCCACCCCTTCTCTACATAAGTGCCTGGAAACTTCCATTTCACTGTATCTGAAGAAGTGTGCATGCACACGAAAGCTCATACCAAAATAAAAACTTAGTTGGTCTTTAAGGTGCTACTGAAGGAATTTTTTTATTTTACTTCGATCCAGACCAACACGGCTACCTACCTGTAACCACAAATTTATTGGTTAGCAAAAGAACTGCAGCAAGCTACTCCTATTTAAACATTACAATATTTAAATATTTAAAGCCCCACCCACCAGTCATGGGGTGGGAGGCAGTTCTTCCTTTCTTCATGCCCTTCTTCAGACAACCTTAGTTCAGAGCCACAGAGCAACCTCTAGTTCTGTTCCTGGCTCCCCATGGCCCACACATCCAGGTAGGCCCATCATACACCCCTAAGTCAATTAGTCTTCAATTGTGAGACAGACAATCAATCAATCAATCAATCAATCAATCACAAGGCTTATATTCCCTCATCCTTTACTAGGCTGATGGCTGATTATTTTGTCTCTTCCAAGTCATCCAGTGGTGTAGCAGAGGAAGAGCACGCTTCTAGGATGTTTCTGAGCAGGACCGATGCTATCATCTGCTGGTACACCAGAGAAATTATTGGATTCTCTTTGCTCCGGCAAATGAGTGACGTGATGATGAAGCCTTCAAATTTGTTTATGACAGATTAGCATAAATTGGAGAATGAGGAAAATAACCAAGCAGAGGTTAGATTTCCTCTTTTTTTGATGGGGTTCATAGTTTACATGAGCAGGTTAAATGGTAACCCTTCTTTCCAAGCTTATTTGCTTTTCTAATGAAGAGCTAAAGAAATAGGTCACTTTCAGTTTCTTTCTCATTTTCCCACTCTACATTGCCATATCAGTTTGTGATTTGTTTGTTTTTGTAAAAAAAACAAGAAGTCATCATTAAAACCTAGCAGGGTTTTAGTGAAGATTTGGCTTCATATATTCAGTTTTGCCTACATACACATTTCCCTCAAAGCTATTTTTCCTTACATAATGCATTTTTGTATGCCATTTTCACTAATAAATGCAAACTTTACCCTGGTTTCTTAATATTCGTGCACATTACTTGGCTGGAGAAATGCACTGCAAAATTCAGAGAAGTGCCAATTTCGCAGGGTGGCTGGGTTTGGGCTTGTGTATTCTTCTGGAAAATGCTGATTGGGTAGGATTGCTTTTAAATTCCAAGCCTATTGAATTTCTCTGCCTTCCCTAGCTAAAGGTTGTGTGTCACTTGACTGAAGACCTTTTGTATAAGCTGAAATTTATCCAGTCAGAAGTGGGGGCAAATACTTCCAGGTAATTTATAATTCTCAGATGGAGGGTGGTATAGAAATAATAATAATAATAATAATAATAATAATAATAATAATAATAATAATAATAATCTACTTAGAAGTAAGCTGCATTGAGTTTAACAAGACTTACTCCCACTTAAGTGTGCACAGGATTGCAACCACAATTAATTATTTTCTATAAACAGAAAATCAAAATGTCAATTCTTCAGCCTGAACAGGCATGAAAGCCACTGAACTTTCCAGTCCTCTGCAGGTACAACACTCGCAAATGAAGCTTTCCTATAGGGGCTCTTTACCGACCTGCTCTGCTAGACCTCCCTCCTTTATGCATGTCCATTGAGAAATGGATGATCCAGGGATTCCAGACTTCAACAGTAGGATCATTAAACTTTTTGCCAATCTGAAAGATAATTGGATGAACTTTCTGCACAAGAAGATATGAAAAGAAGACCCTGAGACGCTGGTGGGGAGAAGCTTCTTAGAAACCACCTCTCAAGCCTGTCATGTGGCTTGAGAGGACTGTGTAGGTCTGATATTCTTGGTATTTGGAGGACTCACCCGTGCATTTACAGATGCAAAGATGGAACGCAACTCCCAACTTCCACAGCTTGGACCCCATGCATTGCTGCTTCAACAGCCCTGAGCTGACTGCACAGTTCTCTTCCGAACCAAGGTAATACCCTATTTAATCACATAGCATCCTGGTCTTTGCAGGAGAAGATGACGAAGAGAGAAATAAGAAGCAGGAGCAGAGGACTGGGGTGGCTGCAAGAGGAGGTGGAGGTGACACAGGTAATCTTCTCCCAGCAACTAAATATAACAATCTACATCAACCTCTTCTGAACCACAGTATAATTTTCTTGTTTTATTAGATGCTGCAGGATTCACAGGTGCTTGGGTTCTTTGCAAGTGAAGAGGATAAAGGGAGGACCAGGGGGAGAGGATCTGGGTGGCTCTAAGGGGTATTTGAGGTCACACAGGTAACCTTATTGCAGCTTATTTATTTAGTTAAGATGTTAAGTGTTTGCACAACTGAAGAATTAAAGTGCCCACTGATTTTTTGCAAAGGAGGACAGGGAGAAAACAAGAACAGGTGGAGGAGGTGGCATAATGTTTTTCCCATCAGAGAAGCAACTGTAACTGTAAAAGAGACTCCTTCAGAACCAAGGTAAAATACTTTATCAGTTCAGTTGGGTGCTAGGTATTTGTAAAACTGCAATTCCACAGTATCTTTGCAAGAGAGGAGGATCGGGAGGAAACCAGAATACCGTAACTTCGCCACACACCCGTGACCTCCTCTCCTAGAAGCTCTACCTGATGCGGTGGGCATCTGCCATTGCTGGAATAGTCATTCCCAGCTAAGCCCCCCTGTGTGAAGACTTCCTATTTCTGTTGATGAAGTGCAAGGCATGCTTATGTGGCAGTGAGACCCTGAGGCCATTTCAGCCTCATTGCCTTTTCCTCAGACACATTACACAGGTTGATTTCAATCAGAAAATAACTCACTGATGTGCTGAACTTTGGAAATCCCCCGTCGCTGCTGCAATTGCTGGGTGCTGCCCGGCAGGTGGTAACTTGTGACAGGATATTTTCAGTGGTGGCTCCCATTTGTGGAATTGCCCTTCCTGGGGAGTTGTTTCTATCTTTCTCATTATCAATATTCAAGAGGCATTTTTAAAAGTCCCTGTTCACCCAGGCCAGGTGTCTGATGGCTGAAAGATACAGAACCCGGCAACCTTGGAATGATTAGGCCGTGAGAGTATGTGACTGTTTTGAAATGTTTCTTTAAATGCATCTAATGTTTTTATATGTTTGTAATTGTTTTGTATACGGGACCCAGGTGGCGCTGTGGGTTAAACCACTGAGCCTAGGGCTTGCTGATCAGAAGGTCGGCGGTTCGAATCCCTGTGACGGTGTGAGCTCCCGTTGCTCGGTCCCAGCTCCTGCCAAACTAGCAGTTCGAAAGCACGTCAAAATGCAAGTAGATAAATAGGAACCGCTACAGCAGGAAGGTAAACGGCGTTTCCATGTGCTGCTCTGATTTGCCAGAAGCGGCTTTGTCATGCTGGCCACATGACCTGGAAGCTATACGCCGGCTCCCTCGGCCAATAATGCGAGATAAGCGCACAACCCCAGAGTCGGTCACGACTGGACCTAATGGTCAGGGGTCCCTTTACCTTTACCTTAATTGTTTTGTATATATTTTAAATACTTTTCCATTTTTTTTAACATGTATTCTTTTACCCTTTTTCTGTTTGTCACCCAGAGCTCTTTGGGGAGCAAAGGAGGTGCAGAGATAGAAATAAAATAAACAAATAGAGTATCCCCCTGCCATTGATGATTCTCCACCTCCCATTGTGTGTTCCATTGCCAGTTACCCCTCTTCCTGCTTCTCTCCCTGCATGTTTATGCTTCATTATTATTTTCCTTTGTCATCCCAGGCAGGAGAATCTCAGCCTGTACCCTGTAGCTGTTCAATGAATACACAGAAACATTATTTATCGAAAAACATACTTAGAGCTGTGCAGATGTGCAGGTGCACATTGAGAAGCAGCATCTAAAAAGAAGGATTCATATGACCACATAGTCAATAAAAATGGAGGCTAAAACTTTCTTCCCACAGATTCACTGCAAGGCCAAGGATGAGGCGGAGGAGGAAGGTTTAGAAAAGAGTGCCAAATAGGTTTTCAAGGAAGGACGCCACATTCGCCGATATCAAGACTGTGCAGCTGGTGTTCATGAGAGGATAGGCAGTAGGAAAACACAGGAACTGAAAAAGCTTGGCACGAATCTGCCCTGAGAAAGCCTGGAATAAAGGGCCAGAACTAGCAGTATCAACACAAGTGGGGATGAACATCATGAGAAAGCAAGAAAGGATATCGGTAGAACGCAATCCCCCCCCCTCCAAAAAAAGTGAATCAAGCCTAACTCTTCTAATCCTGAACTTTTTCAATCTCTCACTCTCTTCCCTCCTAGCTTGCTTTGAGGGACTATTCTCGGGAAGGAAAAGGGGCAGAAGAATTTGCATGTTTCTTGGCAGTATCAGCCCACTGGAGTCTGCAAAGAAGATGAAGGTGCATTGGTTAAGGTTCAGGAGGGGGGCGACTAGTAGGATTTGCCTTTCCATGGTTTTCTGCTTTGTTTTATTCAAGCTCACTACAGTATCTGCTCTGAGTATCTGTCCGAACAAATGCAGATCTGGATGTCAGGTGGGTATCTGTCCTGTACCATCTGACTCTTCACCCTGCAGACTTCTCAGTCTGAATTTTGTTGCTCTGGCAACCTCTTTCCTCTAATTCCCCAGATCTGTGGCGCTGTGGTCTAAACTACTGAGCCTCTTGGGCTTGCTGATCAGAAGGTCGGCGGTTCGAATCCCCGCGACAGGGTGAGCTCCAGTTGCTCGGTCCCTGCTCCTGCCAACCTAGCAGTTCGAAAGCACGCCCCAAAGTGCAAGTAGATAAATAGGTAACGCTCTGGCGGGAAGGGAAACGGCATTTCCGTGCGCTGCAGAGCAGACAAACGCCAGCTCCCTCAGCCTGTAAAGTGAGATGAGCACCACAACCCCAAAGTCGTTTGCGACTGGACTTAACTGTCAGGGGTCCTTTACCTTTTTTATAGGGATTGGAGAAATCTCTCAGCCCCCCACCCCTCTGCACAGAGGGGGCCTTTGAACTTCCTCATTTATAATAAAGGTAAAGGGACCCCTGACCATTAGGTCCAGTCGTGACCGACTCTGGGGTTGCGCGCTCATCTCGCATTATTGGCCGAGGTAGCCGGTGTACAGCTTCCAGGTCATGTGGTCAGCATGACAAAGCCGCTTCTGGCAAATCAGAGCAGCACATGGAAACGCCGTTTACCTTCCCGCTGTAGCAGTACCTATTTATCTACTTGCACTTTGACGTGCTTTCGAACTGCTAGGTTGGCAGGAGCTGGGACCGAGCAACGGGAGCTCACACCGTCACAGGGATTCGAACCGCCGACCTTCTGATCAGCAAGCCCTAGGCTCAGTGGTTTAACCCACAGCGCCACCTGGGTCCCGTATACAAAACAATTACAAACATATAAAAACATTAGATGCATTTAAAGAAACATTTCAAAACAGAGCAGATACTGTAGTGAGCTTGAATAAAACAAAGCAGAAAACCATGGAAAGGCAAATCCTACTAGTCGCCCCCCTCCTGAACCTTAACACAGCGCCACCTGGGTCATTTATAATAGATTGAAATTTAGGATCTCTTAACAAGGTGCTTATTTTCATATAAACCAATGTCCTCAATTCTTTCACTTTGGTAGAACCAGCCAAGGTGGTGGCATTATATAATTCTGCCCCAATTTTATCTCAGCCACCTTCCGGATAGATATATGTGCTCCAGCAGAAATTATTTGAAGCTACTTCTACCAGGTGGTGAACAAATTCACACTTTTGCCTTGTGAATCCAAAGTTGAAACTGAATATAGAACAGCCAAGCTGTCAAGTGCAGATGGCAGAGTTATGAAGCCTCTGTTGATAGTCAGGTCATACTATCCAAATGTTTCACGACCACCTCCACAAGCATCTCTTTTATAGAGGCTTGGTAAAAAATAAGGCGCCCAGAACAAAGAAATAAAAGGGCAATCTGAGAGCAACAATGAAGCAGTGTGGCATTATACTTCAGGAATGGGAACTACTGACACATGATAAAGCAACAGCTGCTGCAAGTCATCTATGTCGGAATAGAGATATCAGAGGTACTAGTGTGAAAGTGCCCACAGTAGAAATCGTTTCAAGAGCAGCTTCTGGACAATTTGAGCTGGAGTCCAATACCTGGAGTGCCACAGGCTCCCCTGCCCCTGTTATAAAGCAAAGTAATGTGTATGCCAAGGCAGTCTGCCTGTTTGTAAGGAGCTTTGATAAGTGCTTTCTCTCATACCACCCCAATCCTTCATTGAGAACAATTGGGGAGATTTTCTTGGTTGTGCTTCACTTTGGAGAAGTACATTTGGGAGTAACCAAAAAGAGTAACAGAGCCGTTAGACAGTGGGAGCATCTTTCTTGGGGTTTTTTAAAGCAGAGGTTGGATCATAGCTGCCAAGTCTCCCATTTCCCCCGGGAAATCCCCGTTTTTCCAGCTGTTCCTAGCTGAAAAAATGGATTTTTTTTTGTTCCCCCCCCCCCGGTTTATTCTGGCCTGGCGGCCATTCTGGAACTGGGCAGAGCATGCTCAGAAGTGACTTTTGATGCTGCTCTGCCCAGTTCCAAAATGGCTGCAGTGCGACTTCTGGTGTGGCGGCCATTTTGGAACTGGGCAAAGCAGCATCAAAAGTCACTTCTGAGCATGCTCCGCCCAGTTCCAAAATGGCGGCAGTGCTATTTCCGGTCTGCTATTTCCGGCCTGGTCCCTTATTTCTCTGACAGCAACTTGGCAGGTATGGGTTGGATGCATGATCTAGTTGAGATCCCTGCACTGCAGGGGGTTGGACTAGATGACCCTTGGAGTCCCTTCCAACTCCATGATTCTAGGAGGCCCTTCTCTGTGGCAGCACCAACTCCCCCTTTAACTAAGTGTTTTAGCACCTCTTGAAAATATGCTTATGCTCAAGGCTTTTGCTGGCATCGTAACATTATGTTTTAATTTGCCCTGAACCACAAATTATTATTTAATTTGTGCTTTAAAGTATAGATGTTTTGTACACCACCTTGCTGTATGTGAAAGGCAAAATAAATAAAGGCTTAAATAAGCAAATAAATAAATAGGGATGTTGGGAGAAAATGGGCAACACCATTTCATAAATGCAAATACAGTATAACAGAACAAATTCTTTCGACATTTTGCAAGTGTAGAATCTTGCATGTTTTATAAAAGAGTTTAATACGAGTCAATGGTACAAGAGACTTAAAGGGGGCTCAAAGAAGAGATAAAAGGGCAAAGAAATTTGCAAGCGCTAAAGGGATAATGAGGTTTTCATGACTTGCTGTAGAATGCAATATGCATGGGCCCTGGCCAAGGTATCTGTGAGAGTGCAGATTGCATAGGACATTGCCTCCATGCAAATAAATTGAAAAGCTGCTTTGAGGAGGATAGTTCCCCATTGGTTTTCTGTACGTCTCCCAATTGCATTTAGATCTGCTTCTGCACATTAAATACTTTTGAATAAGGGAAGAAAAAGAATTTACGAAGAACAGAGTTTATTCCTCTTCGTAGTGGTGGGAACTCAGATACAAAATATATGCAGAAAAGTCTCTTCCCCACCTCGGGGGGAGGAGATGTTGTGGGCGCCACGAGGCCTTCACGTGGGGGGGGGAATGGTTAGCATTCCTCCCCAGCCCATTGGTCATCTCCCTGCCGCGGCACACCCCTAGCACAGCCAATTAGGTCGCTCTGGGGGGCGCGGCTCGCCTATTTGAACAAGAGCGCGGCAGAGACTCTGCCTTGCTTCTTCTGGATTCAACAACTGCGTTTCCCCTCATCGGATCTGGATCGTCGCTGATGCCTTTTTCCTTCGGCATCCTGACGGATCTTGTGAGAGCAAGGAGCAGCTGCTGTAGGGTATCGTATGCTTGCGGGGTGTGTGTGTGGGGGGGACAGCCTGGAAATTTGCATCTCTGCCTTGTGTTTTCATTTAGCCCTTTGTATTTCTCTCTGCCGCTGGGAAAACCCCTCCTTGCGAGCTACCTTTAAAAAAAAAAAAAAAAAAAAAGAAACAAAGACAAAAAGCGAACCCCTCTACATCCCCTTGACTAATGTGTGCGTGTTTGTGTTTGTTTTGAATTATGCAACACGTGCATAATTCACCTCTGCTTTAATTTTGCAAAAGAAGCCAGAGCAGCACAACCTATTTAGTTGCCTTTTGTTTAATTAGCAGCTTCGTGCTTCAGTAGCTTTGGGAGTGTTGCCGAGGGTTACTTTGTTGCTATCGTGGTTAAATCGTCCACCCCACCCCCCCTTTCGCTGCTCCTAGACCCCCTTTTATAGCTAGTTCTAATCGCTGTTGCTATTTTCCCTGTGCTTGCTAACATTTGCAGTGTTTAAGGCTTAGAGGGAACTGCTGAATGTTTTTCCCTTTGCCGAGTTGCTGAGGGTTGCCAAGACGACCATGAAGCACGTGTGCATCGCCATTTTAATAGAACACGTGGCCACAAAGTTTACAAAAAGTTAAAATTCCTTGCCTTTTCTGGTCGCAAACTACAGTGAGTCTGCTTTTAAAACCCTTAACTGTGAGCTGCTGATATAGATATTGCGGGGTAAATTGCCCCTTGATTGCTTCCATTCACTGAGCCATTGGCCTTAATTACTGCAGTTGCTATAGTTATGTTTGCATATTACCAGCCTTTTTCCCAATTTTGCCCTCAGTGTCGGACTATTCCCTGGGACAGGGAAGGATTGCTGGGTCCCCTTTGTTGTTTTTTGCTTCGCAAAGGTTCCCAATAAGTCGCGTAGAAAATAAAATAAAAAAATGAGAGAGTCGGCTGAACTGCTGCTTAAGGGCTTGGCAGTTTCTACCTATCAGCAAAATCACCTTAATCCCAGTTTCTTTGTTCCCCTGATCGCCGTGCAGTCTTGGGTCGGATCCAGTAATTACTGCTTAAGTACTGCTTAATTGCCCAGCAGTTTCCAGTCAGCCTGCTTACATTGTTTCCTGATCGCCTAGCTGACCAGATCGCCTGGCCTTTTTATATATTTGCTGCTCTGCAGTTTACTTTGCCAATAGCAGCAGTTGTTACATAGTTTAGCTGCGGGGAAGTTTTATCAGGCCCATAGCAGTTTTGTTACACAGTATAGCTGCTCTGAATTATCTGGCCCTGCTTTAAGTGAGACGTTGCTTGCTACTATAAAACGCTTACCTGTTCTTTTAACATTTTGTTACATGCTTCCTGTTGCAAGTCCTCTCCCCCCCCCCCCGTTTTATTTCAGTATTGTATTCTCAATTGTTTAAGAAACAGTACTTGCTGCCTTAGCCTCTTTAAGCTGTGGATTGATTATTTGAATTTGGCATCTGCTAGCTATTATTACATCTGCATACAAAATTCTCTTTCAGAATAAAAATACAATTAAATAATAATTAAATAATAATGAATGATAATAAATCAGGACCTCTCTTCATGTTACCACACATTTAGCCCAGTAATAATAAATAAGTTAATAAATTAATAATAATAAAAAAATCAGTACCTCTCGTCATGCTACCACACATTTAGCCCAGTATCCTTACTTCTTTTAGGGTAAATTTCATCATAAGGAAATCCCAGTATTACGACTGCTTAGGATCTTTTTACATTTTGAGTTAATTTAACTGGTAGTGGCTTTTCCTTTTATGCTGCGGTTTGCTTGCTTCTATTTCCTACATCTCTGTGGGCATCACACTAAAAGAAGAAGAAGAAGCCTGCTTCTGGCCAGTGTACACTATACTGTACTAGATTCCCTTTGAAATAGCCCTGTTGATTGGAGCACGGTGCCTTAAAACGGCAAGGTTGCACACTGATCCCCATGTGGGACAGCTGCATATTCATGCATTGCAGGGGGTTGGACTGGATGACCTACAGACCCCTTCCAAGGCTACAGTCTATTCAACTCACTGTCCCAGTATAAATGTACTTTAGGGTGGTTTGATTTATAGTGTCCTTTTTGGAAAGTAATAATATAATATAATAAATAAAAAGGGCATCCCCAGGGGCCGCCAATCAGTTCTTTGGCACCACTTTAGCTAATGGGGGCTCCTGCTGTCGCCTTGCCGATAGAGTATGATTCTGGTTCTCATCCTGAGGTGGAGTTATTGTTTCTGGGTTGGCAGGATAGTAGTGATATATATATATATAAAAAAGGGGAAAAAAAGAGAGAGAAAGAAACAAAACACACACACACACACACACACACACACACACAAAACACAAAACAAAACCAGGGGCGCAGGTTCCATCCCCATATGGGGAAGGCTGCATGTTCTTGCATTACAGGGGGATGGGCTGGATGACCTCTAGGGTCCCTCGAACTCTAAGGTCAAGTCAAACTCTGAGGTACTGTTTCTAGGTTGGTAGGATAGTAGTGTTGTTAACGCCAAGTTTGCAGGTTCAATTCCCATATTGGAAGCTGCGTACTCTTGCAATACGGGGGGCTGGACTAGATGACCACCAGGGGAGGAAAAAAACAAAAAAACAAAAAAACAACAACAACAAAAACTCAGATTCTATGAAGCAGATGTAGCTTGGGGGTTGCATAACGCCATAACCTTCAACAATTTTCTGATGGAATTAGGGGCACCCTACCATATTCCTACTTTTCCCACACCTTTAAAAGATTCCACATCCTTAAAAATTTTGGTTATTGAATTCAGATTTGTCCCCTGCGAGAGTCCGGGATGCACAGTAGACTGCTTTAAATGGTGTCTAGTCCAGGTGTGTCCAAGCCCACGCCAAACAAACTTCAGCATTCTTAATTAAAATAAATAAATAAATAAGTATTGTCAATCCAGTCAGTGTGCATAATATTGAGTCACATTATTGAGAATAAACCCCGCTTCCTGTGGGGTCCTGCTTGCTAGGCGATGCAGACAATATTGGGGCATTGGCTGGTCATCAGCATAGATATTATCAATACTCGGGGGCATATTGTTTGGTGACTGTTTTTTTTTTTGTTTTTTGTTTGCAAGAGCAATATTGGTTTGCAATCTTATTTATTCGATTAGAACCACAGGGACACGTCAGGCTGTTTCTATGCTTGGTTGCTGATTAACCCACTCCCTCCCCGTTAATTGCCTGCGTACATTCTGCCCATTGCAAATCTCATTGATGGCAGTATGAAACAGTGCTTTAAATAAGAAATAAGTACACCAGTAATAATAATTATTAATATTTAATAATAATAACAATAAGCACCGTGCAGATATTTACAATCTCAAATATCTTTTGTTAGTATCGAATATAATTGGATTAATGTTACTATTGCAATAATACATATTAATAATAATAATAATTAAAACAACAACAAAGCATATATTACAATCCGTGCTTTCTATCGCTTTGTCCTGGGCCCTGTAGGTTATTTTGAGAATGATTTTGCTGGGCTGCTTAGCCTTGGGCTAAGGATGGCATGGTTTGTGTACCACTAACAGCCTTACTTAAATATAAAATTAGAGGTCTTTGAGGCCAGGATTCCAGTTCAGAGCTCATTCACTTTTGGTTGGGAATCCCAGCATATATTAGCACAATATGAGGGTTTATGCTGTTGGATCTTTCGAGATCCAAAACTCCCCTCTTCCAGAGTTCTTCACTTCCCCTAGCACGCATATGGTGGTTTCAGTCTCTGGGGACTCTTGAGCTTCGCAAGCCAGGCCGGCCATTCGGGGCGCTTCTGGCTGGGTAAACCGCTGGACTTCATTCCTCTTCATATGGGTGTACTCCTGACTGAACTTCTTGGATCTTTACAAGGGGATATCTCTCTGGCAGGACAATTGGTAATTCTTTCCACATTATCAGATTCAGTCAGGGCTCCTTCATGGACACCAGTGGTGCATGAAGTTGGCGGTTACATACAATTTAACCTTTCCAAGTTTCTTCTCATTGTAGTGGCTCTTCACCCTGGTGGAAGGACTTCAGAGATCTCTGTGTTTGTCTTTGGATTGATAGTCGAGCTGTCGTAGGTGTCCTTGCAGAGCAGACGTCGAATTCCAAGAGGATGTCGCTCCGCTCTGTGCATTCGTGCAGCTTTGCCTTAAGTTTATCATCAACTTCTCAGAATTTTTTCCCGGGGTTACTAATGGCATTGCGTTGACATACCTCAACGGGCTGAGGGAGTAGTGACATCTTATAAGAGGGCCTGGGCGGATGTGATGGACTTAGGTCCAAAATCATTGGTGTCGGACTTTGTGGCCTTTTGGCTTGCCTGGTTACTATTGCATGCTATTTAACCTTTGGAAGTTTCTTTCATAATAGTTCCAGTTCACCCTGGATGGAGGACTTCAGAGATCGCCACGTTCCTTTGGGATGGATAATCGAGCTGTCATCGGTACCCTTGCAAAGCGGTCCAAGATGATGTCACTCCCACTCTGCGCAATTGTGCAGCTTCACCTTAAGTTTCTCTTCGACTTACCAGCACATTTATTTCTGGAATTACTAACGGCATCGCGATGCCTAGCCTCGATGGGCTGTGGGAGAAGCGACATATTGGCTCTGTCCACTCTTATGGCTGATTTCATTGACTTTCGGTTCAAAGCCTTTGGCTTTCAGATTTTATGGCCTATGGGGCAAATCTGGGGATATCAGGCACAGTCAGCCCTCCCGCCACAGATCAGGTGCTTTAATACCTTGCCTGACTGTGTTACCTGGACGTGTGGTTAAGTCTTTTACTAGCCTGACAGCCGCTATTCCTCTCTTAGCTTAAAAAAATTGAATAAGAATCGGTAAAGGACACCAGGCGATTCCTTCAGTTAAGGACACCCACGCCTTGCCCCTTCATCATCCATCAGGATGGGTGTGCGAGCTCCCTGCCCCCGACCAGTCTGTCAAGGGCACTTGGTTATCCGACCTAATTCTATCCGATACATAACTATTGCTTCACATTCGTCAATCAAAAATGGACAGGAGAGGGAAGAGTCCCTGTGTGGTACTGCACATTCCTTCCGAATTCGGTCTGCTACAGCAGTGGTACACATGGGCCTCTCATTGGAGAGAATAAAAGATTTGGGTCAATGGAAGTCCAAGCTTACAAGGGTTACCTCCGCTGCACAATGTGACTAAGCAACTGAGTTCGGCAAATCACTTACATTCTTTTGCTTTGTTCTCAGGAGATAATACGGTGAATATCTGGATGGTTGATCACAGTACCATGCCCAGGCGCGCGCCCTTGATTGGAGACTGGGTCCCAATTTGGGGCTACCTCCACGGGTCAAAGTTTCCTGCTTTACAAGGAGATGGAAGTGCTGGGACAGACTCCTGCCAGCTGTGTAGGCCAAGGCCGCCAGGGCCGCCTCACAAAATCCCCCTGTTTTCTTGGAGGTGCAGCCTGGTGGAAATGATTTGGTTTACTGTAAAGGCGTTGATTTGCACCGAAGATTTTAAAGACTTTGTCGAGCTGGGACTGCCTTTCCAAATCTTGAACTATCTTTGGTCTTCACTGCTGAAGAGACGCATTTTGTGCGACTTTCACACCCCTGCTGCTATTGATAAATGAAGGAAATTCTTGGTTCTGGCAGTGGCCAGAATGGTTTCAGCTTCAAATGGACACAGTGACCAGAAAGGTTTCAGCTTTGAATGGACAAACTATCTTGTGCCCAGCCATAGGATTCTGAGAGGCCCCAGGGTGAGTCCTAGTTGAAGGACTCACAAAACGGTGGTTAATCCTTCACAGACTGCCAGCGCAGCAGGCTGGAGTCATATGACTGCAAGGCGTTCCTGTACCGTGTTGATGGCATTCACCTCTCAAATGAGGGAAATGGTGTTTGGCTTGCTGACATTCCTTTTGCTATTAGGTATTGGTTGCGGTTGTGGGGGTATTGGCGGCGAGCCCCTTGGGCTCGATTGGCGGTAGGCATTGGATTATCTCGTGAAGGTACAGGTGTGGGGGGGAGGTTGCGGCCATCACCTCCCCCAAAATGCGGAAAGGTACTCCCTTAAGGAGTCCGGGGGCGTTGCCAAGTCCGAAGCCGTGGTAGGTGAGGGCCAGAGGGCACGCCCCTAGCGGTGGCCCCAGGATGAGCTCCTAGTTGATGTGCATCGCAGGACTCATCCAACGGGGGTTAACCTTTCACAGACTGCCAGCAGAGCGGGCTGGAGTCAGATATAGTCGGTTAGATCCAATGCCTAGGCCAATACCCCTCTACATCCGTAATCAATAAAGTTGTGGCCTTCTATGCCCATTAACCTTATGCAATGTGTCTAGTGTTTTTATTTCTCGGGGAGGCATCGGGGTATCGCCACACAAAGTCTCTTCCCCACCTCGGGGGGAGGAGATGTTGTGGGCGCCACGAGGCCTTCACGTGGGGGGGGGAATGGTTAGCATTCCTCCCCAGCCCATTGGTCATCTCCCTGCCGCGGCACACCCCTAGCACAGCCAATTAGGTCGCTCTGGGGGGCGCGGCTCGCCTATTTGAACAAGAGCGCGGCAGAGACTCTGCCTTGCTTCTTCTGGATTCAACAACTGCGTTTCTCCCACCCACCTCCCCCACGTAGGCAGGGTTTCTTCGTGACAGTGCTATGGACTACGGTTGGTCGCCTATTGGGGCCTGGTAGGAGTTTTTCCCACTTGGCAAATTGGCTCAGGCCTTGTGGTTTTCGCCTACCTCGTAGCTACTCGTCACAACTTGGGTTTTGGCGGTAGGCATTGGATTATCTCGTGAAGGTACAGGTGTGGGGGGGAGGTTGCGGCCATCACCTCCCCCAAAATGCGGAAAGGTACTCCCTTAAGGAGTCCGGGGGCGTTGCCAAGTCCGAAGCCGTGGTAGGTGAGGGCCAGAGGGCACGCCCCTAGCGGTGGCCCCAGGATGAGCTCCTAGTTGATGTGCATCGCAGGACTCATCCAACGGGGGTTAACCTTTCACAGACTGCCAGCAGAGCGGGCTGGAGTCAGATATAGTCGGTTAGATCCAATGCCTAGGCCAATACCCCTCTACATCCGTAATCAATAAAGTTGTGGCCTTCTATGCCCATTAACCTTATGCAATGTGTCTAGTGTTTTTATTTCTCGGGGAGGCATCGGGGTATCGCCACACAACTACATTAAGGCAGCTACAGAAGAAGATAGAAACAACAAAATCTGCAGCTCACGGGAAGGTATGGCATGCACTAAGTACAGTTCAGTTTGAAGATTTGAAGATATTCACATATGAACTCCAGTTCAAAAATCAGACAGTCTAACTTGTAAACTCCCCTTTTAAAACACACACGCTCTAACTATAGATATACACAAATGTACACAACCAGGCCACAAAATACACTTCATGTACTGTATTATCATTTGGACATAACCAATTTACAAGGTCATTTGATGTTTAATTTCAATAATTTTTATGGTAGCATATATAAAAACATTGTGATAGACATAAACCTTTTCAGATTTTTTCAGAGTAGCAGGACAAAAGAGTTTGGCTGTCATTCATTAGCATGTAACAATTAGGCATGTGAAGATCACTCAATAAGTACAGGAAAGAAACAAGAAATAAGCAGTCAAACCAAATGTGTTTGCATTCTACAAGGAATGATTCTACTTGGTATTGGAATTATGAAGATAAGTACAGTCAGTTCCATCAGAGGTGGCGATCCAGCCCTTGGGACCACGTTCAATGGAGAGAGCAGGAAGCAGTGTAGGCAGATTACTTTCTCCCCTGCCCAGCACCACATTCTTACCAGGCATATGGCAATTACTGAATTTCTGTGCCTTCTAGCAGATAATCCAGCTGCCCATACTGATATTTGCCTGCTGCTCAGAGTGTGCGGAGGGGTGCATCTTTGGGGAGGGGGGATGGATCTTCTCCCAGAGGTAGGTGTTACATATCTGGGATGGGGAGACATATCCATCCAGGCCTCTCTTTCTGGCCACCCCCAGGCTCCCCCTCCTTCGCACCCTTCCCCAGCCCTCCTTTGCACCTTCCCTGAGTGTTCGTGCCTGACTGCTTTGTGTCCTTGAATTCTGATAATGCTGCTTGGCTGCCTAGATGGAGGATGGAGGGGTGTGTGTGTGTGTGTGTAAAATCAGCCTCCTGGTAAAATTTACACTAACTGCTCTGCCCACTTTGCCCACCACTGGCATGTGCAACC
The DNA here is from genome assembly GCF_963506605.1 of Zootoca vivipara. Classification (NCBI taxonomy): domain Eukaryota; kingdom Metazoa; phylum Chordata; class Lepidosauria; order Squamata; family Lacertidae; genus Zootoca; species Zootoca vivipara. The sequence goes on from NC_083284.1 coordinate 73,170,695, forward strand.
TCAAAAGTGTCCAGGAGGAACATGTTACATTTGCATGTGTCTTTAGAGATGAGAATCTATAAAAAAGTTGTCTGCGTGTGCTTTGCAAGGATGTGCCCATGACTTCCAGAAGAAATGTGGGAAGCAGGCTGGGCTTTCCCTTTCCTCTTCAAGTCTTTATTATAATGGTATACAGCACAAAGAGGAAGCGACAGCAAATAATGCATGCATATGCTTGAAAAGTGTGTCTTGGAGGTTTAAATGGAAAAAACCTATGTTTTGCAAGGCTCTTCCAAACAAAAATGTATTCATTTCCAACATGCAAAATAGTCATGGAGGCTTTTTATGAGTGCACAGCCAAACAAGTGATACCACATCTGTTCTCAATTTGGAGTTTGTGTACTTAAAGAGAGCCTGCAGCTCAGGCTGGCTGGTCCGGAACTTGCAGCTGTCCGCAGTGTGGACAGGCAGGAGGGGCCAGGGTGGGATGTAGACAAGGGTCACAGAGGCCAAACTCTGTGCTACCCATCAGAACTACGGTCTGTACATGCCCTAAAGACAGGCTTCAGTTGCACTTTTCTGCATGTTGTAAACAGATGCAACAAGTGCCGGAACAAATGTAATGGGGAATCATTTCTTATTAAAGACATTTAAAATCTGGAAATACCTGGTTTGGATTTCTCATTGGTAGTTTTTTCCTGATTATCTGCTAGTGACACGGGAGGTGGATACTTGGCTCCTGCAAGAGTGTTTTTGTCTGAAGAAGAGGGTGGAGATGGCAACAACGTACTGTTAGGGCTGTTAATGTCTCCCTCAGCCACCAGAGTCAAGTCTGCTACATTCTCATCCTCAATAGTTTGTATGCTTTCAGCCTGCAGTTCTTTTGATTGCCTTTTCCATATGGTGGCATCCTGCGAAAGTGGAATCGGTGACAGTGGGGCACCAAAAGGAACACTGCAAGTCTTCTGGCTGCTGCAAGTTGCCAGCACAGCTGGTTTTTGCTTGCTTTCAGGAAGAGCCATTTTGACTCCTGAGCTTTCACTACTGTTTTTCATGATGTCCACTTTGCCACTTAACTGTACGCATTTGTCCTTGACATCAGGATGTGCAATTCTCTTGCTGCAGCCTTTAGACCCTTCGGGTGTAGATGAAGAAGGCTTAGTCCCACAGGAAGGCAAATGGAGAAAATCGGGCAGAACCAAGTCTTCTTTTCTCAGCAGCCCTCGCTGGTCGTCTGCTCTGTTACTTTGCACTTTCGATATAAGTTCAAAAAACTCTATTGCAAGAAACCCATAATAGATCCATTAGTCAATACTGCAAAATTTCATGACACCACACAATCATTTTTTTCTTAACTAGACACATTTGATTCACCCACCATTTACCAACACTGAAAAAACAACAAAATCTAATACATTTGCCCACTTTCTGAGATGAAAGTCCTATAACATTATAAATAAAACTGTAAAGTTTACAAGTAACTTTAAAAGACAATAGTAATCCTAAATCTCTGATGATTTTAATAGGTGCATATTTTTTTTCTGGTACCAGCTTTTCACATTATACCTGCCACTTGTAATATTCCATATTTCACCCTGCCTGTATTAAATACATTGAGAAAGAATGATTGTTTTTTTCCACTGATTACGGGGGGGGGGGGACATATCTACCTGCTGAATCTGAACACAAATAGGGGAAAAAACGTGAAGAAAAAATGCACAATGTGACACATAGGCATTTCATGTGAATACCAATTCTAACTGCAGAAGGAGATGGACAGAAAGTTATAGCCTCATCTGTCCAGGACCCAGGCAAGTTTCACAAATGAGCAGCACTCTCTGGAATCCAGAAACAACTTAGACATGCCCAAAGCAGAACTCTGAATCTGCCCATTGTTGCCTCATGCAACTAGCATTCACGGACTAGCAGTTGCATGTACATAAGGCATCACCCTTAGCCCCACCATGCATGCTGCTGCTGCCGCTGCTGCAAGAAATAACCAGGCACTTTAAAGCCAGGACCAGGCATCTTTATTGCATGTAGGAGATGGTATGCATGAGCACCCCTTGGGTCACCATGAGTAGGTGTGATCCTTTAAGTGAGTGCATGCAAAAAAGAGAGAGAGACGTTCAGTGTGCACACCAAGCTCATGTGCTAAAAACACTTGCGGAGGCATGAAGGGTGTGCTGCCATCTTTGCTGACACATTCTCCACCTTCCTCTGCCCTCCCCCCCCAATTAAATTAGGGCAGGGGAAATGAGAGGTAAGGAATCTAGCTCATCAGTAGAGGATAGTTCTTGCCAAGGAGGGAACAGGGCCCACATATGCCAACATACCTAGCAGAAATGCTATGCTAATTATGTCCATTTCCATCAGGAACAGGATTTCCTGCCAGGCACACTGGGGCATGAACAGCTTTGTTCATAGCCTGCATGAGCCGGCTATAAGTAGGGTCCTGCCTGGCAACTAATAGGGGCCCTTAGGTAAAGGTAAAGGGGCCCCTGACCATCAGGTCCAGTCGTGTCCAACTCTGGGGTTGCGGAGCTCATCTCGCTCTATAGGCTGAGGGAGCCGGCGTTTGTCCGCAGACAGCTTCCGGGTCATGTGGCCAGCATGACAAAGCCGCTTCTGGCAAACCAGAGCAGCACATGGAAACGCCGTTTACCTTCCCGCCGGAGCGGTCCCTATTTATCTACTTGCACTTTGATGTGCTTTCGAACTGCTAGGTGGGCAGGAGCTGGGACCGAGCAACGGGAGCTCACCCCATTGCAGGGATTCGAACCGCCGACCTTCTGATCAGCAAGCCCTAGACTCTGTGGTTTAACCCACAGCGCCACCTGGGTCCCTAATAGGGGCCCTTAGGGAACTGCAATATTCCTAGTTGTAGATGATGAAATGTCACTATATTTTAGGACAGAATTCTATGCTCAGTTTTCATCATCTAGGAGACCTTAGGATTGGAAATGTCTGCTTTGCCAGTAACATCACACTGATATCTGGGTTATGTTGACATAACATCATGGACACACTGGTATAATGTAATGCTAGTGTATCCCCAATGTCTATGTGACCATCACATTTTGTCAGCAAGGAATAGGCTTAGATTGAAACCTAACTCCAAGGTTTGTTCTTGGCTTGCTAATTATTTTGTATATTTAAGGGGAAACAAATTACAGTTCTGGTTTGTATGACCCAGGAAACCTTGGTTTGTTGTGCCTATTCATGCTAGGAGAGGAGCAAAGTGGGTGTAGTAGAGCCCACACCCACCCACACTGTGATGATGTTAACAGGCCAGGTTCACACAAGAGATATTACAGTGTCAAGGGGCTATTACTTTCCAGCCACTTCAAAAAACAACTGGGGATGAAAAAAAGCTAGTTTAGGTCAGGTTGGGCATTACAATTTTTATATTAGTCGGTCAAAAAACAATTATGTGCAATTCTTTTAATGTTCAATCTCATTCTCAGCAGATTACAAATCTGAACCCAATTACAGAACACTCACAGCAGCATATAAACCCCTGTCAATGTGCTGTATCTCATACGGCGTGGTGTGGAACTTTAGGTCTTTAGGCCTCAAGTCGTGAGTGCTTAGTGCCCTTGATCAGTTAGTGACATGGGTGATGGCAATTATAGAGAAAAGTGATTTTGCACAAAAAGGAACACTTTGCACAGTTTCACCGCAGAATATATATGGGAACAACAGATTGCTAACATTTCTCTTTTCAAAATGAGACAATACTTCCAAGTATGATTGCTTCAAATTCCTTCAATGTCCCTCCCTCCGCCTCTGGTATTGTCCACTGGGTACTGACTAAATTGTATTGACTAGCCATTCCTTCCTCCTTTAACGCTGCCTTTCACACTGGGTAAAGCATGCACTGTGCAGAAGGGGTAGGAAGAGATGGCAGCCATTCTACAAGCAGGTGAGCGCTCTGTTGGTGGAAATGCCGATCAAACATTTTCAGGAGCACAAATAAATCACACAGAACAGAACAAGCAGCCACTGTAACGAGTTTCACTGCAACTCCTTATGGGAAGAGATAAATATCGTCTCAGTTACTACAGTCTTTCCCCTAAGGGGTGGGGGAGGCTGAGAGATGGGCATCTTGGTCCAGGGACTGTGTGGCTACTGCTGCTGACCATAGCTGCCAAGTTATCCCTTTTTTAAAGGGATTTTCCCTTATGCTGAATAGGCTTCCTCGCGAGAAAAGGGAAAACTTGGCAGCTATGCTGCTGACCATTGCTCATTACTGTTCCTGTGTTGCTCTTGCCCTGCACAGGTTCAACAGTTGCAGAAGTAGGGATGGTTCTTATTCCTAATGCTAAGTGTGGTTCCCACTGTGGTTCTAGCTGTATTTATAAAAACATTTGTAGACTATCCCAGCTCCCAAAATGTACAAAACTAAAAATTAAAAAAAAAATACTGTTCCTCTGTGCGCGGTTGCTAAGCTTTATGCTCCAGCTGGGGTCCTGCATCCTTGCAAGCTATTTCAAAAAGTTTCCTGCTTGGCAGGGGGTTGGACTGGATGGCCCTTGTGGTCTCTTCCAACTCTATGATTCTAAGGATACTGTTGCATCAGTGAAGGAGGGTGAACAAGCCATGGAGTGAATGATGCCTGTTAAAATGCTGCCTGTCCTTGAACTTTCAAAGGCATGTGACTCCTGCTACGGCAAAAAAGTTGGCAACCCCAACCATGTGTCTACCTTTCAAAACCTGTCCATTATTGCTAGGGCGCTATCTTGTAAGTACTGCCTATCAGACCAGGCTGGTCCTCTGATTCTCAGAGCCTATGTACTCCCTCATTGTGTCTCTGTGTGGGGTAATCTACACTTTTCCGGTGGGAGATGACATTCAGGATCCAAACTGGGGATCTTCTGTGCTGTTTGCTTGGGCTAGACCTGCCTCTAGTGTGCATGGCTGGGACTAAGGACTGCTGGCTGTGGAAAGGCAAATGCCTCACGGTGTGTCCTTCCGCCTGCCTGTGGTGGCTAAATGGCCAGAGAGCTGCTCTGTGCTGTGCCACTTCTGTGTGCTGCCTCTTTTGTCTCTGACATGAGGGTTGCTGAAAAGGCAACGAAGCAACGAAGCAGGACTCAAACCTCCCTGAACCTTTTCCCATCTCAGAGCTCTGTGCAACTGTGGCTCCCCTTGTTGCCTGTCCTGGTTCCTCCATCTGCAGCACTGGCAAAAGGGCGGTGGGTTTTTTAAATACAGCTTTGCTCCATCAGCAAGTGGATCCTTTCCCCCAGGATGTTTATTATTCAGACCCCTTCTCACAAGAGTGTCGGCTGGGGTGGGGTCATCTCCTGGAAAGTTCCCACATCCCTTTGCTCCGCCCCCCTGCACTGCCAATGTGGCCATGCTGTTCTGTGATTTGTGAGCGCTGGCAATGTTGCCATAGATACTACTGGGCGAGTGGGTGGCACTATTTCTATGTTCTCTGTAGTTAGGTACTGCTGTTTTCAATTTGGCTGCTGGGAGCGCATTCCTTCACACACATTCCAGAAGCCTTTGCCTACAATTAAAGGTAATTCTAGAGTAGGTTAGATTAATTTATTAGTACCGGTAACATCACCACACTGCTGAAATTTATAATACATCCTGTTTTCTTCAATTATAAAATGAACTACGGTAATACCACTGTTTACAAAAGTTTGGTTTAGAAACTAATACTACTGCATATACTAAAAAAGTGACGTACCCTCTGCTTCGTCCAAATTAATTTTCTGACTTTTCTTTCCCCCCGTCTGTGCAACACATTCTTCTCTGTTTGCTAGATGGACATCCCTAGAGCTTTTTCCACTTTCTCCTTTTATTTTAATAGAATTAGACTTTCCTAGAGTTCTTCCCTCTCCCTGTATTAGAAGGAAAGTTAAAGGGCTACTTACTTTTACATAATACTACAAAATGGATGCAATAGTGGATAAATAACAATTATT